>NC_041391.1:463061399-463167439 GCF_002162155.2 Triticum dicoccoides | reverse complement strand
CAGGTCAGACCCACCAGCTATATCTTCGCACGCAAGGAAGTTCTTCCTTATTACGCACAAAAAAATGAATACCCCCTGCTAGCTGGGACCCACCAAAGTGGGTGGCTGACATGTGGGCCTACTAAGTTGACAGGGATGGAGGGCCTTGTCAACTTATTCAATATGAATGATTCTAGATCCAGTGATCTTACGATGTCCATCCAACGGCCAGTGCTTCTTCAACCTCTGGTCTTCTTGCTCCAGCCGCCCAAAGCAGCGCCGATCGTGCCGCCTGCTCCTGCCTCCTGTGGCCGACTATGCTGCCGCGGAGGCCTCGCCTCCTGCCTCCTACTACTACCACCGCTGGCCAGGCCATCCCTCCACTCACCCACACCCGCTGTTATTCTGCGGCGACGGCAGCCTCACACCGTAGCTGAACCAATGAACCCTCGTACTCCTCTCCGTGCGGGCTTCCACTGTCGCGTCTTCCCCAGCTCCGCATCGTCCCCTTCCTAGGCCTCGCCGTCGTCCACCGCCCTGGTGCTCTCGATGCGGCGTGGTCAACGTGGTCAAGGAATGACTTCCATCGGAAGAGTACTGTACGTGGAGAGGCTGACAGCTGGGTCCACGGCAGCCACAAGGAAGTGACTCCTTATTACATGCAAAATAATTATTCCTCCACCTGACAGCAGGGACCCACCGGACGGGCCACCGTATTTCACGAAAAAAACGTTTCCCCCTGACTGCTGGGACCCACTAGAAGGGCCACCGTGTTTTGTAAAAAAAACGTTCCCTCCGCTGTCAGCTCGGACCCATCGGAAGTCCCTCCTTATTACGCACAAAAAAATGAATACTCCCCCTGCTAGCTGGGACCCACCTTGGTGGGAGGCTGACTTGTGGGCCTACTAAGTTGACGAGGACGGAGGGCTTTGTTAACTTAGTCAATATGAACAATTCTAGCTCAAGTGACCGTACGATGTCCATCCAACGGTCGTAGTGCTTCTTCAACCTGTGGTCTTCTTGCTCTAGCCGCCCAAAGCAGCGCCGGTCGTGCCGTATGCTCCTGCCTCTCGTGGCCGGCTGTGCTGCTGCGGAGGCCTCACCGCCCCCTACTACTACCACCGCTGGCCAGGCCTTGCAGCGACGGCAGCCTCACACCGCAGCCGAACCAGTGAACCCTCGTACTCCTCTCCGTGCGGGCTTCCACTGTCGCGTCTTCCCCAGCTCCGCATCGTCCCCTTCCTAGGCCTCGCCGTCGTCCACCGCCCTGGTGCTCTCGATGCGGCGTGGTCAACGTGGTCAAGGAATGACTTCCATCGAAAGAGTACTGTACGTGGAGAGGCTGACAGCTGGGTCCACAGCAGTCGCAAGGAAGTGCCTCCTTATTAAGTGCAAAATCATTATTCCTCCACCTGACAGCAGGGACCCACCGGACAGGCCACCATATTTCGCAAAAAACGTTCCCCCCTGACTCCTGGGACCCACCAGCTACATATTCGCACGCAAGGAAGTGCGTTCGGGCAAAAAAAAATGATTCGGCCCCCTGACTAGTGGGATCCACTAACTACATCTTCGCACGCAAGAAAGTGTCTGACAGTCGGGACCCACCTGGTCGAAGCGTACATAACATTGTCATTCTGGTCGCAAACGTGTATGTACATACTGGTCGATGTTGGAGCGCTACGATCGAAACGGGGGTCCTGTTCATTGGGAGGGGTGTGGCGTACCGCAAAACGGGACTCCACGGGATACTGTTCATCTCCACTGTCGACATCCTCCAGCCTCCACGGGCTACTATTCATCCACCGTCGACCTCCTCCAGCCTCCACCTGCAACTGTTCATCCACGGGCTCCTATTCATCTAGCCTCCACCACGCGCTACTCCACCGGCTACTGTTCAACCAGCCCCCTCCACGGGCTCCTGTTCAACCACCCCTCCACGGGCTACTGTTCATCTAACCCTCCACTATCTACTGTTTATCCAGCCCTCCACGGGGTCGTCCTGTTCATCCAGCCCTCCATAGGGTCCTGTTCATTCAGCCCCAACCGGCTCGATCGATCGGGGTCCTGTTCATCTAGAGGCAATACCACGGGGTCCTGTTCATCCACCCCGACCAGGAAATGTTCATCCAAACCCCCCAGCAACGCCCAATGTTCATCCAGAGGCAGCATCGACCGGCTTCAGTTAACAGTAGTAGCAAAGGAATCGCTTGATCGGGTTCATTTAACAGTCATTGATCGATCGCTCAGGTTTAGTAACGCGTAGCCTGCACTGCAATCGCTCGGGTTCAGTAAGCGAACGCCTAGCTCGAGTTCAGTTAGAGCCCAACGCCTCACACTCATGCGCATGCGTGTACGTGAGAAACGCGCAAACCTCCGTGCATCGCTCGGCCCCGACCACCCACCGTAACCGGGAACACCCCGATATTTTGCTCGCCCTTGCTTCTACCACGGTTTTTTCCGTCATGGATGGCCCAAAGAATGTCATGCAGCTGCGTCTCCGGCCCACCCAGGACAAAAAGCCCATTTTCTATCATGATTTTTTGTCATAGAAGTAGGAGCGCACCACATCTATGATGATATTGGGTTTTGTCACAATTATCGTCATAGAAGTGTCATAAGTATGAAAGAAAAAAATTTCGTTCGGCCCAAAATGTCACGGATGTGTCTTCTTTTTGTAGTGAATGAGTTTTGGGATTATGCATCGGTACTGGTACGAACGAAGTAGGACAGTTGGCAAGCAATACATTGAGATATTCTTATTGATAAAGCCAGTAATAATCAAACTACAAAGGAAAAGAAAAAAGACAAAGGAAAATATCTGCAGGAATCTTCGCGTAACATCAATGGAAAAGGACCTAGATGTGCATTACTTAGAGCACATCTAGATGTACTTAAGCAATATTGTCAGACAAAACCCCTAATCATCATTGCGAACAACAAATAGAACGTGGCTAATGCGACAACCACAACTACACATGCTAATTCCTTCTTGTCTCTTGCTTTCATCTATTGCCTGTGATTGACTCTTTCTTGCTTCATCGTACTGACTGTACATTCCGGATTAGCCAGTTTCTTCTTCAGCTTTACGTTATCTTCTGCTAGCTTGGTGATAACACTCTGAGCCTTGCCATGCCATTCTTCATCCAGCTAGTTAACAAATGCACAAGCATCATATCCCTACAATGTTAAATAGTATTTAGGATGAGGGGTGTCATTAAGTCAAGTAAAATGATGAACTTAACACTAACCTCTAAGGGGCCACTCTGAAACTGCCTGCCAATGTCGAATCCCTTCGTGCATACACGTCAAGCGGGAGTGTGCCTGTACACACAACTCAGCTTTTGGTACTTCTCGATGGCGCAAAACTCAGAGTCGAACTCATGTTGCAGGAGTCTGGAGTCATGCTCCGGATCTGGTGGCAGATCGCTTTCCTAGTGGGGGGGGTCATTTAGGACGGATTCAACAAGGAGGTACTTTGCAAACCTAGAGAGGCAAAGATTTTGCAGTGGCATCATGATGAGCGAATTGTGGATAAGTATATGAGGCACCCGAAAGATGGGGCTCAATGGGAATTAATCGACAACAAGTTTCAAGACTTTGCCAAGGATCCTAGAAGTATAAGGCTCGGGGATTGTACTGACGGGATGAATCCTTTTGGCGATATGAGCTTCAATCACACAACACATGGCTGGTGCTTCTGTGCATATATAACCTAGCTCCTTGGTTGTGTATGAAGAAAAAATACATTATGACGTCAATGATTATCCAAGGCCTGAAGTAACTTGGAAATGGCATCGACATTTACTTTCAGCTACTGGTAGAAGAATTGCTGACAGTGTGAATAGATGCGCCTGCTGTAAAATGTTATGATGCTTACAGAAAGGAGATTTTCGATCTACATGCGATGCTGGTGCACACGATTCAAGATATGCCGGCATTAGGCAACACATTAGGGCAGAAAATAATGGTAGATGTAGGGTGTGTCACATGCGTGGATAGGACAACTAGCAAATTTCTTCCCAACTCGTGCAAAACCGTGTATTTGCATCATCGTAGGTTCTTACAGAGAAATCACCCATACCAAAAGATGAAAGCTGAATTTGATGGTACGACAGAGGTAGGTGTGGGCCCAAGACCCTATGATGGGAGGTGGTCCACAACATGGCTAAACAAATTAATGTTGTGCTTGGCAAGAAGCACGCTTTGACGGTGAAACAAACATCCAAGGGTCAAGTGTTTAAGAAGAAATCAGTGTTCTAGAAATTACCTTACTGGGAGATTCTACATGTACGTCACTGCATTGATGTCATGCACGTAGAGAAGAACGTATGTGAAAGTATCCTTGGTACTCTCCTCAAGATTAGAGGTAAAAGAAAGGATGGTGATGGTTCATGGCGCGATATGCTTTCTGATCAATCAAAACGCAAGAGTGAAGCAGAAGATGATGACAAATTCATCAAAGCTTGCCAGAGTTACAATTTCAGTACAAAAGAAGCAACACAATTCTTCACCTATTTGTTGTCAGTTAAGACACCCTCTTCCTACTCCGTAAACATCAGAAGTCTCATGGATGTGAGCTCAGGTAAAATGAAGTTGGGACACATGAAGTCACATGATTTCCACGTAATGTTGACACAAATCCTCCCGGTGGCCATTAGGAATCTGATGGATATAAGAAACACAGTCATTGAGCTCTGTAATTTCTTCAACCAACTATGGCAGAAAGTTGTAGATCCTGAAGAGTTGGATCATACGCAAGATGATATTGCAAGAATATTGTCCAACCTAGAGATATTTTTCCCACCGTCATTCTTTGATGTCATGGTCCATCTCACTGTGCACCTTGTCGACGAGCTAAAGTATTGTGGTCATGTGTTTCTTTATAACATGTATCCCTTCGAGCGGTTCATGGGAATACTAAATTGCTTTTGTCAGAACCGAAACCATCTAGAGGCAAGCATCCTACAAGGTTATACCGTGGAGGAGGTGGTTGACTTTTGCACCGAATACATGAAACAAAGACCTATAGGTTTTTGCCTCTCTTGCCACAAGGGAAGGCTGAATGGTAAGTCGGTCCTTGCTGGCACGCAAATGGCTGCAACCGGAGAATTGGCAAAGAAAGCCCATTTGACGGTACTGCTTAACAGCCCAGTTCTCAATGCTTATGTCGAAGAACACTTGGTGGATATACGCCAAAGCTTCTTACCAATGGTGCCTTCATTAGATGTGGAGATGAAGGAGCACACTAAGAACTACGCTGAATGGCTCAAGAATCGTTTGGCACAAGGATCCATCGATGACATTGCTACATGGTTGGCACAAAATCCATCACCTACGGTGTTGACGTACCAAGCATATGACATAAATGGGTACACGTTCTACACTAAGGAAACGGGATGAGAAGACCTCATATCAGAACAACTTTGTTTGAATGGAATGCATGACTGTAGATGAAGCTGATAAAAGGGTATACTATGGAACCATCAAAGAAATTTGGGAGCTTGACTATGTGAAAGTTAATTAAGGTGGCATTATTCAGGTGCGCATAGATCCCTCTTGGTCATGTAAAGGTTGATGATTACAGGAAGACCTGTGTTAAAAGGACAACGACGGCATATCACACGGACTCGTTCATTCTTGCCAGCGATGCTACCCAAATTTTCTTTGCGAAAGTCCCCTTGCATAAGAACTGCCATGTAGTGATGCATGGGAAGAGGAGGTTACTGGGTGTCTAGGATGTTGCCGATGAGGATGAGTACGATGAATTTGCTGAGTTGCCAGCCAAGGAATCACGCACCCGTGTAATAGAGAAGCGTAAAATCATCAGAAAACCCAAGTTCATTTGGGGTCAACGTAATGAGCTTAGTTCCCCCATGTACATGTGAATTAAGCCGTAAGACTAGTCTTTATGTCTACCCTGCAACTTAATTTCAATTTTCAAATGTTGCGTGTACTGAATTTGTGAGTTATGCCCGGTTTTCTTTAGATGTAAGAACCTTTAATATGTTGACCTTGATATGATGTCAGCTCAGACAATGAATATGAACTGTTTATTATTACTACTAGTACAAATGCCCGTGCGTTGCATCGGGCGAAAATTTAGGTATAACCTGCTCCATATGCCATTATGCAAGACTTTTTTTATTTTAATTATTGGAAACGTTAGAAATAAGGTTACACTTAGTATTTCATTTTGGACTTTGACATTTCGACGTACCCTAACCATGTTTGTCATGTTCTATTTCAGCTTTTCATTTTCGTTTCATTCTATGAAATAGTATTTGTGTATGAAATATTCTTTCAATCAATTTTTTTCTTGTTCAGAAAAACATGATTACTTTTTACTCCGAGAAGGTGTTTTTTAGATTTTCTAGAATATTTTTAAAATGAAATCCTTTTTATGGTGATGGACATTTTTTAGATATTATATTTCATTTCTGGTTTATTTTGCCCTTTTTTGGGTGCATTGAGAGTGTAGGTGTTTTATTTGTAGCATCTAGCTCAGATTCGTTGCTGCGCATGTAGCCAACAATTAGAGTTCAAAAATCCATCGCCTCGTACCTCTCCCTCCTCAGATTTCAAATGAATCCTCATTCTCCAAGCATGGCCTACGGGCGCCAAATGTTTCACTTTTTTTTCATCGACGAAGTAGAATATCTATAAATTTTAGAATTTTATTTTTCTAATATTATTTTGATAATACTATTCATTAGGGAGCATATGCCCCAGAGGGAAAATCTGCGTCCGGGCAATTACTCCTTTCTGAAAAGAAGAAGAAAAAATGTAAAAATTGTGGCTCGATGCGATATTTACATTTGCTAGGCCTACTTTGGTCTTCCCGGTCTGTTAGAGTAGTGATTGGACAAAATTTAAAGGCCTAATTGAATCCATCTGGCAGTTTCATCCCACGAGCACTTCCTGTTGCTTCTCCGTCTCCTCACTTCCACAGCACCAGACGCAACTTTGTCTTAAAAAAACAAATGCAGCAGACCCGTCTAGGGCACTAGCGCCGTCGGCCGATACCGGGGTGTGGTGCCGCCGGCTTCGTTTCTTGATGGATAATAGCGCCGGCTTCCTTTTTCACCCGCAAAAGAAGCATAGGTAATTGTTTTTAGGGTTAAAAGCATAGGTAATTAGGTAGTATCTTCTATGTTTGTTGGGCCGTAATCCAAGGGTCAGTGAGCTTGCCAAGTGAGGCCACCCCGTGTATTCCTCACCCCTCCTATGCATCTCCCTGCCAGCACGACACGTCACCTGCCTATAATTCCACCCTTGTTTTATTTTTCATCTTTTAACCTATAAATTCCCTACCTTCCACTAACTTGCATATTTTATAATGTTTTCTTATTTTATTTTATGCGGTGTCATTCATCATGCCATTTATAATGCTTCACACCAAATTAAAAACTATGGACTTTTTCATAAAATCATTTGATCTTTCCTTCCATTTTATACAATTGCTTTTCCAAATTCCTTTTTGAGCTTTAAAAAATCAAATGCCTTTTTATACTCCAAGTTTTGTCCCCAAACTTTCCCAATCATCATTTTATCACTTTACCAGGGTCCACCAAAATTTTCAACATATTTGTACACTTCTAAGACCTTGTCCTAGTTCTAACCTATTTGAATAAATTCAAATGTGTTTGAATTTAAACCTTGTTTGCCCACTTCTAATTTTCTTGCAAGAAGCACATTTTTGGGAGTCCAGGAAAAATAGCACCTTGATAAAACCCCATTCCTAATCTTCTCTCCTTTTACTCTTTATCTATTTATATTTATTAAACATAGAAAATGTGAGAACTACAGGAGAGAGAGAGAGAGGGAGATAGCATCGCAGTATCTAAACCGGCCGCCCATTCGGCCTAAGGTCCAGCCCAGCCACATCTTAACGTAACCTAGCAATCCAGTCTGTTCTTAAGAAAACAAAAAAAGCAATCCAATCGATTCCCTGGACAGCCTCGGATTCCTTTCTCCCACCTCGTGCTGTCATGGGAGGCGCCCCACGCGCGCTCGATCCCCTGCACTGGACGGTTCCGCCCCACCCCGGCGAGGTTGCACCGCCGCCGGTCTCGCTCTTCACTACAAGAAATATATTCAACTTGTGACCACCACTATTGGTCACTGAAAGGTCACTGTTTTCAATTTGTGACCTTTTTGTGACCAAAAACATAAGGTCAAAAGTTGAGGGTCGTTAACTGACTATAGCGACCTTCTCTGTGAGAAGGTCATGGACGTTTACGACCAAAATATTCCTACTGTGGCGTTTTGGTCACTAGCAACCTCCCCAGGCCACGTAGGCATCCAGCGTGGCAAGCTGATGTGGCACAAGATTCAGCCCGGTCCAATTCGGTGTTTATATGGGCCAAGCCCATTAATTCAGCCCATTTATATTTTTTTCTATGATTTTTTTGTCAGCTTCATGTACCAAGCCCAACATTGCCCACTTTTTATTTTTGGCCCATGGCCTACATTGCAGCCTTTTTATTTTTGGCCCATGGCCTTTTTGTCTCAACAGTTTCATTTTTTCTTTTTTTGTCAGGGTCACATTCTTCATTTTCCAATTTAATGTAAATAAATACACCGTATTTAAGTTGGCACAGAAAACACACAAAATACTTCAAATATTAACAGCCAGTGTTGCTGCTGTACAAATATTACCAGTCAATACAGAGTTGCTGTTGTACAAATATTACCAGTCAATACAGTGTTGCTACCTAATATTCCCACGTTGCGTAGTATTAAAAAACGCTGGCAGGCTTTGGGCCTTGGCCCATCACCCGCTCCAGACACCCTCCAGACCGCTCGCCTCGCACCTCCCACTTTGCTCGCTCGCCTCTCCAGGTCGCCCTCAACAGCAGCTCCTGATCACCCTCGGCACTAGCTGCAGGTCACTCCAGATTGGCCTCAGCAGCAAGCCAGCAACTCGCTTGCCGGATGAAGAGCCTCTTCTCCGAGCAAGGCCAGATCCTCCTCCACGCCTCCGATTTATCCTATGCCTCCGAGCTCGCACCTTCAGAACTCGCGGCAACGACTCTGCTTCCCTCTCCTTGTCCGCGCCAGTGATGGATGCCTCATT
The DNA here is from genome assembly GCF_002162155.2 of Triticum dicoccoides. NCBI lineage: Eukaryota > Viridiplantae > Streptophyta > Magnoliopsida > Poales > Poaceae > Triticum > Triticum dicoccoides. The sequence continues at coordinate 463,158,381 of NC_041391.1, read as the reverse complement.
TTCTTCATCCTCCGCCTTTGGATCAAGTGTTGCACCATCTTCTTCCTCCTCTTGCCTCCGGATCTTCAAGTGCAGCTCCATCTTCCTAATCAGCCTCCGGATCAGCAGTAGGTACTCCTACACAAGATATACATCCATTTTGTAAAGAGAGCATCTTGCAAAAAAAAGGTTTGTAAAGAGAGCTTGATCAATTAAAACTGTAGCGTAAACTGGAGTAAGAATTCAAACTGAATAAAATAGGCTTGTGCCATGTGGGAATAGAAAACATGGAAGAATTGCATTGAGAATGTCAGGACGAGAGAGGAATACCCAAACTAGCATTACTCAAACATATACTCCACAATCAACTTGAGAGTTCACCAAATGTCAGGTTGGACCACATTAGTAAAGCATGCTCCACAATTAACTTTAGACAATAAACAATAGGAGTTAGAAGCAGAATAAAAACAAACATACAAAGCAGCTAGGGACTGAATCATGAAGCATATGTACATGTAACAGTAACAACCACAAGGACAACGCAACACAAGAGAAGAAAGCACAGTTGTAGCATTAATACCAACACGGACAGAATGGTTCTAGATGTTGAACGCAAAAAATGATTCATTCTCAGATGGTTCATTAAGCATGCCCAAATGACTTAAGATAACAGGACAAATCTATTGCTAGATGCTACTCAGAATAAGAAATAAAATTAGATTAATGCAATGAGACTAAGGATAGGATAAATGGTTTATCAAAACTTATTTTCAACATAATCATCCTCATATAGTTAAGTATCACAAAGAGGCATCTATAAAGCAATACCAAGCAAATTATGCATTCAAACAGATTATTATTAGGATTTAGGAGTGCTGATATAGGAGCTAGAAGACAAATTTGTGAGTGGGTTTTAGTAATCAAAGATCAGACATAATACAAGTTTGATATCAGTAGTAGGCACTACTCTCTATACAGGACAATGATGGCATTTTAGCACTCTTTTGCGTAGGACAGTGATGAACATCCTCAAAAGGCCTAAAACATTCAGCAAAAAAACATGGTTAAAGATGCAGCTGGTTTGGGTACTCAAACTCAGGCAATTAGTAAAAATCTGACAGGTTCAGCGAGATAATGTGGAAACAATTATCAGAAAAGAATCTGCACTAATCATTTTAGACATCTTAGTCAGGTCACACTTGTAGTTGGGAAGAGAAGAGTATGCAAATGTCTCCAAGTGAATTAAGCAGCAACGGTTTCCAAGTGAATTAGTCCTTCTGAATATAACCACATCAGGAATCTGAGCCAAACAAACGGTGCTCCAACAGAGTCCAACAGTCCAACAGTCAGCCAAATTAGTGAATTCACATTAGACAAGGCAACTTTAAGTGTGTGTACACACTCCAACAAGGTTGCAACCTAGCATAGAAAGCTAAAAACACCACTAATCAGAACTCCATGTACCAAAAGACTACATGATATGCTTATCTAACACAACAACAGTAGCAGCACAGCACCAATCAAGAAGCTGATTCCACTAACAAGCAGTCTAGCAACACATCCGAGTTGAGTAACAGCACCAAAGCAAGGGAGGAATGAGGAAGCGGCAGAGTATACCTTCATCTTGGACTTCTTGGCCTGCATCTTCTTGGCCTGCTCCTCCTTGGCCTTCTTCTCCCTGTAAAAACACACACACGCACACGATCAATTCAAACCCAAACAAATCAAATCACGCTCTTCATCTGAACCGCTACTGATCCATGGAGAAAGAAACCGACATGGAGGGGAGAAAGAGCACGGGCAGGCGGTCGAACACGGTGATCGGTAGCGCCGCGTCCTCGGTCACCTCCTTGGACAGGTACAGCGGGTAGCACTCCTCCCGCCAGTCGTACCTCTCAGCCGCCTCGCTCCCCTCCTTGGGCAGCATCACGCCGTCCTCCTGCGCGCCGGCCTCCTCCACCGCCGCCGCAGCCAAGGACCTCCCGATGGCGCGGCGATGGGAAGGATCTGGATCTGAGTGTTAGGGTTCGTCGCGCGGGGAGAGAGAGGACTGGTGTGCGGTGGGGCTGGAGGTGGAGGTGGAGGCCGCGCGGAGGCGGGCAAGGATGGGGTACACGCAGAGGCTGGCGAGGACGGGGTGCGCATGGAGGCCCGCGCGGAGGCGGACGGCAGCGGATCTGAGGGAGGGAGAGGGGAGACGGTGGGAGAGAGAGGCGAGGCAGAGAGGGAAGGACGGTGGCGGTGGCGGGGGAGGTGGGTGGCGGAGGATCTGAAGGATGGAGGAAAGTAGGAGGGTGGCAGCTGTGCGGGGAAGAAAGGGGCTAGGGTTCGCTGCACGAGGGAGAGGGGAGAGGATCTGAGGGGAGAGGGAGAGAAAGAAAGAAAGAATGGAGGCGGGGGGTGGGTGGAAAATGTCCATGAGGACAGACCTAGGGTTTCGGCTCGGGTGGGTTTGGGCCGTTGGATCCGGAAGCATCTGACGGTGGTTGATGCGTGATCCGCGTGATATGCTCATGGTCCAATCAGAACGCAGCAAACCATTTGATGACCTTATGACCAATATAAATTGGCCGTGATCGATTCAAGATAAAAAATTTCATTCCATTTTTCAGTGCTCAAAATGAGTATTTTTGTGAAAGTCCTATAAAATATTTGTTCAAATGATATCATATTTTGCACAAGTTTACATCATGGATTTGCAAATAATATTGACAAAGGGAGTTTTTATTTCCTTTGCACGAAAAATCAATATTCCATTTTTCGAGTGTCCAAACTGAGTTTTTTTGTGAAGGACCTATAATATATTTGTTGCAAAATTGGACCAAACCATTTTTCTAAAATACTAGGCCATATTTAATGCAGAATTGACCAAATTATTGGGTGTAAAAAGTTTTGATCCACCTCTGGTGAAAAAGACAAATTTTCGCCGATTCAGCTGGAAGCGGGTCAAATTTAAACTGCGGATGCCTCGTAGTTTGCTATTTATTTTTTACAAAAATCATTTATAGGTACATAAGTATCTATTTAAACAGAGAAACACCCAAAAAATTCCAAAATTCAACCACTAGCTAGGAACGGTCATTCCCGCCGTTTTGACCGCATTTTGAAACGGGCATAAAAAATTCAAAAAAAATCAAAAAATTGGGAAACCTTCGCATTGTGTCATTATATGTGGCCAAGTTCCCAGGAAAAATAACAAACTTGTAATACGACAATTATTTTAAAAAAGTGTTCTCAGAAACGAGCTATCACGTGTGGAGATCAATGGCTTTCAAGCCAAATGATCAATCTTATGGCCACATCCATGGCATAGTTTGTTCAAATGATCTCATATTGTGCACAAGGGTGCATATTGGAATGGCAAACAATGTTGCCTAAGGAAGTTTTCATTTTCTTTGGACGAAAAAACCATTTTCCATTTTTTGAGTGCCTAAAAGGAGTTTTTTTTGTGAAGGACCTACCAAATAATTGTGGAAAAATTGGACCAAACCATTTTTATAAAATACTAGGCCATATTTAATGCAGAATTGACCAAATTATTGGGTGTAAAATTTTTTTATCCACCTCTCATGAAAAAGACAAATTTCCGCCGATTCAGTTGGAAGTGGGTCAAATTTGAACTGTAGCTACCTTGTAGTTTGCTCTTTATTTTTTCCAAAAATCATTTCTAGGTACATAAGTATCTATTTAACCATAGAAACACCAAAAAAATTCCAAGATTCAACCACTAGCTAGGAACAGTCATTCCCGCCGTTTTGACCGCATTTTGAAACGGGCATAAAAAAATCAAAAAAAATCAAAAAATTGGGAAACCTTCGCATTGTGTCATTATATGTGGCCAAGTTCCTAGGAAAAATAACAAACTTGTAATATGGAAATTATTTTAAAAAAGTGTTCTTAGAAACGAGCTATCACGTGTGGAGATCAATGGCTTTCAAGCCAAATGATCAATCTTATGGCCACATCCATGGCATAGTTTGTTCAAATGATCCCATATTGTGCACAAGGGTGCATATTGGAATGGCAAACAATGTTGCCTAAGGAAGTTTTCATTTTCTTTGGACGAAAAAATCATTTTCCATTTTTTGAGTGCCCAAAAGGAGGTTTTTTTGTGAAGGACCTACCAAATAATTGTTGCAAAATTGGACCAAATCAATTTTCTAAAATACTAGGCCGTATTTAATGCACAATTGACCAAATGGTTGGGTGTAAAAAGTTTTGATCCACCTCTCATGAAAAAGACAAATTTCCGTAGATTAAGCTGGAAGAGGGTCAAATTTGAACTATAGCTACCTTGTAGTTTGCTATTTATTTTTTCCAAAAATCATTTCTAGGTACATAAGTATCTACTTAATCATAGAAACACCAAAAAAATTCCAAGATTCAACCACTAGCTAGGAACGGTCATTCCCGCCGTTTTGACCGCATTTTGAAACGGGCATAAAAAATTCAAAAAAATAAAAAAATTGGGAAACCTTCGCGTTGTGTCATTACATGTGGCCAAGTTCCCAGGAAAAATAACAAACTTGTAATACGGCAATTATTTTAAAAAAGTGTTCTCAGAAATGAGCTATCATCTGTGAAGATTCATGGCTTTCAAGCCAAATGATCAATCTTATAGCAACATTCGTGGCATAGTTTGTTCAAATAATCTCATATTGTGCACAAGGGTGCATATTGGAATGGCAAACAATGTTGCCTCAGGAAGTTTTCATTTTCTTTGGACGAAAAAACCATTTTCCATTTTCCGAGTGCCCAAAAGGAGGTTTTTTTGTGAAGGACCTCCCAAATAATTGTTGCAAAATTGAACCAAATCAATTTTATAAAATACTAGGACATATTTAATGCACAATTGACAAAATGGTTGGGTGCAAAAAGTTTTGATCCACCTCTCGTGAAAAAGACAAATTTCCGCCGATTCAGCTGGAAGCGGGTCAAATTTGAACTGCAGCTGCCTCATAGTTTGCTATTTATTTTTTCCAAAAATCATTTCTAGTTACATAAGTACCTATTTAATCATAAATACATGGTTTGGTGGCGATACGTCGAGGTTTGGCCAGTGGCCGAGGGCCCCAACTCTAGAGCGCATAAGCTCGCATGCCCGCCGCGTGGTCACTGCGTCACCGTGGCGTTGCCATGTGTTCTTGGCGGCCTAGGCATGTCTAGTCGGTTGGGCACTCCGCAGGTAGGTGCTAGGAAGAAAATTACAACATAAGATTCTCACTAGGAGATCGACCGATGCTCAAACATGAATTAGCAGCCAAGTGTTTGATTAGCGGTACAGGAAATGTACATGGCTAATGGGCGTGAGTTTTGGCTGAGGATGATCAGTTACTAAGAAGACTGTCTTCACAAATTTTCAGCTCAAAAGGAGGATCCTAGGTGGTACTTGCTTTGCAAACTACCACACTGGACATAAATACGAATGTTGAAGCTCGGCTCAAAATAATGAATGGATTAAGCTGGCATTTGGTGGAGGATGGTTATTTGGGCATAGGAAAGCACTGTAGAAAATGGATACTATTTGGACATGCCAAAGTGGTACTTTCTTCACAAACTATTGTTCTGAACAGAATAGGAAAATGAATATTTTTGAATTATTTTTGAACTAGGCAAGGAAGGTTTTAACATATTTGACGAAGATATGACCCAAAGAATTTATGTGATTTTTTTGGGAATTTTGGGAATGACGGAAATATAGGTTGCTTCACAACCTAGGGCAAAAACTGCCACATGGACATGACACATAGGCAAAAGTGATGAGGTGGCGCCTAGTCATCACAACCCACCACAATCTATAAGGTTATGACCATCTATATTGGTCATTATCAACTAGAAATAAGGCAGCAGACTAGCACTGTTTGCTTTGTGACCTTTTCGTGTAAGGAAATTACGACCTTTCTGACCAAAATGGTCGCAATGGTTAGGGTTTGGAGCCCCCCGAACAGCTTTTGACCAATAGGTCTGAAATGGTCATAGATCTATGACCAATTCTTCTAGGGTCACTAACCAAAGGTCACTAGTTGACATATTTCTTGTAGTGCTTCCTCGCCTCACCTCAGTGCTCCTCCTCTCCTGCTTCATCGCGGCACCATGGCCGAGCCGCTCGCCTCAGTCTCCATGACACGCATGGCCACCACCGCCACGGCTGTACCCTGCACCGCGCCACCTCAGCCTCGTCTGACCTCATGTCGCCGCACCGCTCCTCCTTTCTCACTTCTCTCCCTCACCTCCCTGTCCCCTTTCTGCCCAGGAGCAGCGGATGCCATGGATCCATCTGGGAAGCCGCGCTCCGACCTTCCTCGTCATCACCAGCGACCCCCGCCTCGCCAGCCGTCTCCGGATCAGCCTCCCCAGCCCCCGTCATGCACGTATTCGGCCCCTGCAAGCTTCAGCCGCCGTCGACGTTCTGCATCAAGCAGCCCCAAAACAAGAGCAACGCAGGGTTGAATACTCAAGACCGCAGGGTTATTTTTATAAAAACGAAACATTTTCTCAGAAATATCCACTTAAAAACGTACCGCGGGTTCAATTATCGAAAACCACAAGGGCTGTTTTGCAAAAGGTGCGCGACGGTGAACCCCAGATATGGGTCGACGAGCTTTTATTATTTTTGGTTTCCTTTACACGTATGGGATGGGCGGCCGGTTTCGGTTATTTTTAGTTTCCTTTACACACGTACGTCTCTGGTTTCCTATGTTTGTTAAACTGAACCAAACCCAAGATTATAGTACATCAATAAAAAAACTCAAAATGGGACAAACTAAGCGGAACCAAACCAAGAATATCACCTCCCTTTAATAGTAGGTATAGATATAGATTATTATTATTATTACTATTATTATTATTATTATTATTATTATTATTATATCATAGAGGTAGAACAATCAATTGATCTCACTATAGTATGTGTCAACAAAAATATGCAATCTGGTTTACGAGTAGCACACAGTTCGTTCATGAAATCCGTGTGCCGACCAAACCCCACGCACAATCTGAGTCATGCTTTCTGATTGGCCAGAACCCAAACCCCACGGATCCTACATCTCCACCGTTGGATGCTCCCAGATCGAACGATGATCCTCATCCCTTTCGACAGCACATGCAGTTCCGGTTGTAATTTTATTTTGTGCACGAAATGCATGTTAAACTCAAAAAATTTCTTAAGTATAGCTAATGATACCTGAAATGCGCCAGAAAATCAAACCCGTGGCATAATGGTGATTGCGTACCTTGGAAATTTTTACGAGGCCGAACGATGAAGTCACCGGTCACTGGAGTTTGAATTGACACGTCTCCTTTTGGAAACCATGATCCTTCATGTCAGATGCTCCGGTTTGGAAGGATCGATCATCAAAACTTGTGCCAAACTTTACCAATTTTTTTCCACGGGGTCGTGAGAGCACGCCACAGGCACACATCGACTTTGATGATCTCCAGACTCCATCTTAATTTCTCTAATTAAGATACCAACTAGGCCTACGCCAGTGGGCACACCTCACGACCGAAATGGTTGAAACTTCTCCCTGCTTCTCGGAAAAACGGATGAAAACTCGCAAAGCGACGCACAAATGATTTGTACACCTTCTTTGCTAGGGTGGCCAGAGTGGGGGTATCAAATGAACCACAAGTATAGGGGACCAATTGTAGCTCTTTTTGATAAGTAAGATTGTCAAACCCAACGAGGAGCAGAAGGAAATGACAAGTGGTTTTCAGCAAGGTAATGTCTGCAAGTGCTGAAATTGTAAATAGTGGAGTAGTTTGATAGCAAGATAATTTGTAACGAGCAAGTAATGATAGTAGTAACAAAAGTGCAGCAAGGTAGCCCAATCCTTTTGAGGCAAAGGCATGCCAAAACGGTCTCTTATGATAAGCAAAGCATTCTTGAGGGTACACGAGAAGTTCATGTAGTCACTTTCATCATGTTGGTTTAATTCGTGTTCACTACTTTGATAATTTTATTTGTGGGTGGACCGGTGCTTAGGTGCTGTTCTTACTTGAACAAACCTCCTACTTATGATTAACCCTCCCGCAAGCATCCGCAACTACGAGAAAAGTATTAAGAATAAATTCTAACCATAGCAATAAACTTTTGGATCCAATCGGTCCCTTACGGAATAGCGCATAAACTAGGGTTTAAGCTTCTGTCACTCTCACAACCCATCACCTAATTGCTACTCCACAATGCATTCCCTTAGTCCCAAATATGGTGAAGTGTCATGTAGTCTACGTTCACATGACACCACTAAGGGAATCACAACATACATACTATCAAATATCAAACACATATCAAATTCACATGATTACTTGCAACATGATTTCTCCCGTGACCTCAAGAACAAAAGTAACTACTCACAAAAAATAATGATACTCATGATCAGAGGAGTATTAAATAGCATAATGGATCTTAGCATATAATTTTCCACCAAATAAACCATATAGTAATCAACTACACGATGTAATCAACACTACTAGTCCCCACAAGCACCAATCTATAGTTTCCGTAACAAGATTGAACACAAGAGATGAACTAGGTTTTGAGATGAGATTGTTCTGTTGAAGATGTTGATGGATATAGCCCTCCCAAGATGGGAGAGTTGTTGGTGATGATGATGACAATGATTTCCCCCTCCGACAGGGAAGTTCCCCCGGCGGAATCGCTCCGCAGGAGGGCAAAAGTGCTCCTGCCCAAGTTCCGTCTCAAGACGGCGGTGCTCCGTCCCGAAAGTCCTCTTCTTATTTTTTTCTAGGTCAAAATGACCTATATACTAGAAGATGGTCAGTGGAGGTGGGCCTGGGTGAGCACAACCCAGCAGGGCGCGCCTAGGTGGGTTGTGCCCACCTGGTGTGCCCCCTCTGGTAGTTATTTGCTCCAATAATTCTTAAATATTCCATAAAAAATCACCGTGAAGTTTCTGCTTGTTTGGAGTTGTGCAGAATAGGTAGCCTGACGTAGCTTTTCCAGGTCCAGATTTCCAGCTGCCGGAATTCTCCCTCTTGGTGTGTATGTTGCAAATTATGAGAGAAAAGGCATTAGAATTACTCCAAAAGCATTATTATGGATAAAAACATCATAAATAACAGTAAGAAAACATGATGCAAAATGGACATATCAACTCCCCCAAGCTTAAACCTCGTTTGTCCTCAAGCGAAAACCGAAATCGATAAACATGTCCACATGCTTTGAGAGAGAGGTATCGATAAAAACAAAATACGGACATAGAGGCATCATGTTGATTATTATAACAGCAACAAATTTAAACATAAGACATTTGTCGTAGAACTTTTATCATATACTTCTCATGAATAAGTAACAGTTCATCACACAATCGAAGTATAAAGCAAAAACTCTGATAGAAACGAACAAACTATGTTCTCAGTCAACTTTGCAACTACAATTCATCATCTTTTCAGGAAGGGTCTCGTGTCGGAGCCTTTAGGCAAGTCCACATACTCAACCATCATATAGTCTTCTATGATTGCTAACACACACCGTGTACACATGAGCAAAACGTTTCAACCGGACATATAGAAAGATAGGGCCTTATAGTTTTGCCTCCCAACATACTGACGTCAAGGGTGATGTCAACAATAATAACTCATGCTGTCTATATTCAACTGGACATATGTGCCTAGATCTTTCCTCACCACATGATTCTTGCCAAAGGAGAAAAATAAAAAGGGATAGAAGGAAAACTTTGACTCTTTGCATAAAAGTAAATACATAAAAGTAAAACATAGGCCCTTCGCAGAGGGAAGCAGAGGTTGCCATGCGCTTATTTGTTTGTATACTCAATCCCTTAGTGCAAAAGAATGCCATGTTGCATTGCCCCTTGTGATAGAGACCTTTATTATGCAGTCTATCGCTTTTATTCTTCACCATCACAAGTTCGTGCAACGCTCAATTTTCTCTTACACTAAATGATCTCACACTTTTAGAAGCAATTTTTATTGCCTTTTTGCACCGACGACCACTTACTTGAGGGATCTTGCTCAATCCCTAGGTAGGTATGGTGGACACATGAAAATAAGATTTGGGTTTAAGGGTTTTTGGATGCACAAGTAGTATCTCTACTTAGTGCGGAATTTTTGGCTAGCAAATATAGGGGGCAAGCATCACATGTTAAAGGATCTATGACAATATGACTTCTATGTGAATATAAACAAACATAAACCATTAAGTTGTCTTCCTTGTCCAATGTCAACAATTTTGGCATATAATATTTTGATGAGGCTCACAATCACAAAAGGTTTCTAGGATAATGTATTTATATGTGAATCTTCTCTTCCCTTATTAATTCTTTCATGAGTTGCATCATTGACTAATGTTATGTTTGTCAATATCTAATAAAACTTTGTACTTATACCTTTCCTTATGTGGTGCCATCACCTACCATAGGATTAGTATATGATCTTATTGATTTATTTCCTTTCTCTTTTTATTTCCTTATTTCTTTTCTTTATTTGCAACATGAAAGTAAAGAAAGCAAAAACTGAAACTAAATTTTATTATATAACTTGCACACGATTACAAGGATATATCACTAAGCAAACTCTCAAAGCAGAAATGATCGAACTAAACTTTTTGTCGGTGTACAAAAGTAGGGGCTCTGCTTTTGACCCCTTTACTAGTGCACGGGCATTCAGAGCCTCCCGCCATGGCCACGCATAACAGGGCAGGAAAGGGAAGCCGGAGAGAAGTCGAAGGCACGAGACAAACAGAGCAACGACAAGGATCAAGGCCACAAAGATCAAATGGACGAGGCAGGTTTCCCCGGCAAGGACCCTTGCTGGGGCAGCCTCAGCGGCCCCAGCAAGACCCTTGCCGGGGCAGCTCGCCCCCACCAGCCGATCGAGCCACCTTAGAGCCCACCAACGCTAAACGAACGCGTTGGGATAGGGCTCAGGAGGCACCTCCATGGTGGCATGCAGATCTTTGTGAAGACAAAGAATAGTCAAGATCAAATGAGGATAGGAAGGCAACCATCCTCACCGAAGAAACCCACAAGACCCTCGGCAAGCTCCTTGCCGGGGATGCCAGTGCGCCACAGCAAGACCCTTGCCAGGCCACCCAGCAAGACCCTTGCCGGGCCACCCAGCAAGACCCTTGCCGGGCCACCCGGCAAGGCCCTCGCCAAGCACGCGCTGGGGACACCGGCGCGCCATGGCAAGACCCTTGCCGGGCGACCCGGCAAGGCCTTCGCCAAGCACGCCAGCGGGGCCACCGCCAGGCACACGCCAGCTAAGACTTCACCGCTGTTCGCATGCAGCTGCCGACCCAGCCAGCTGGGCAGGCACCTGTGTGGCAACATGCAGCCCTTCGTGGAGGCTCCACCACCGCACCACCTCAGCTGCCTGCCTGCCTACATGGCGCCGCAAGCATCGCTGGCCAGGGCGTGTGTCGAAGCGAGGAGGAGCGGCGACGGACGGGACAGGCCTCGCCCTTGTCCCCGATAAAGTGAAGGGACACCTAAGCCTCGCATTAAATGCATTTTGTCCTATAATACCAGCGATAAGCTCACAACGTTGTAGCACTTTCCACCTCCTGTGTGCCACTGTGGCAACCCCTTTCGCCTATAAAAGGAGGCCCATGGCGCACTGAAGAAGGATTCGGCTCTTTCGAACCTAGCAGCACCCAGAGCTAGTTCAAGAGCTCAAGAACACTAAATACATCCACCAAAGCAGGATCGTAGGGTTTTACGCATCTTTGCGGCCCGAACCTGGGTAAATCCCCTTTGTGTTGTCTACTAGTCCTTCTCTTCTCACGATCCCCGCACCCCGCAACCGTAGAAGGGATTCCAGTGATCCCATAGGTGTTGTTTCCCACCGACATCTTTGGCGCGCCAGGGGGCGCAATTGTGAGAATCTAGCCTAGCAGTCGACCTAGTTGTTCTTCATCGCCACGGCTCCTGCGGGGAAGGCGGCCAGGAAGGCGGCGCTGCCCGTTAGCTTGAAGGACGCCGAGGCGGCGATGGGTGAGCTAAGTCATGTTAAATTCTAAGTTTTTCTCTTTAAATATAAGGTTATTATCCTCGACGGTTCGGCCTATGTATGGAGAGCCTGTACCCAGAGGGGCCCTCCTGCGATCGGCAACACCCTTGTTCTGTTTCGAGTTTGCTCAACAGCCCAAGCGGCCGAGAGCGGCAGGGTAGCCTTTCGCCATCGGCAACGCTCTCGGTTCTGACTCAAGTCAAGCTCGACAGATCGAGCGGCCACGCCAAGGGCGGTAAGGTGCTTTGTCTGGCAACAAGCACACCCGGCAGGCTAATGAGGATCCATCCTCAGGGAGCCGCCCTGGGTTTACATGCCGGCAAGCCTACCCGGTCGACGTGGGGTGGACATACAAAGGAGAATCGAACAGGAAAATAACATGCATAATTTCAGGGGCACTGTAGAGTTATATTACACAAATTGCCACCATGATTCTAACTAAAGATAGCATTGTCTTGGTCATGAACCTGCAACGGCGACGGAGAACGGGGTGCCTAGTCCCGGCGCTGGCCCTCCAACCTCTTGATTTTGTCGATGCGGCTGAGGATAGGCTGGATACGCTCGTTGAGCGCCGCGATGTCGGCATCCTCCGGCAAGCTCTTCAGCACAGCTTCGAAATCGAGGTTTGGGTGCCAGTGCGCAATCTTAGGGAGCACCCTGGTCATGGCCCCCCGGCAGAGTATCCGGGATTCCTCAGCCAGGGAGGCCGCCCGGTTGGAGTAAAGCCGCTTCAGGGCGCCGACGACCTTCTCAAAGTATATGGTTAGGTTGGCGTTGGGGCTCAGGTTTGCCTTTGGGGTGTCGCTCATCTCCGGCATCCCCATAAGGGCCAGCTGATCGGCGGCCGAGTTTGCGACGACGGCAAGGCGTTCGAGCCAACGCTTCTCGCCCGCCACGTGGTCCTCGAGGTTGGCAGTCTCGTTTATCTGCCGCTGCTTCTCCGTCGCTAGCTCCTTGGTCAGGATCCCCTCCCGGTTTCTGGCCTCCAACAGTGTCTTCTCGAGAGCTCCCAGCTTTAGCTTGAGATCGCTGGTGGAGTTTTTGGCTTCAGAGAGTTCTTCGGCCTTGGTGATGGCCTTGCCCTCCGCCACCGTCAGAGCGCCGTTGAGCATATGCTTCTCCTGGGCCAGCTTCAGAGCTTGCCCCTCCAGCTCCTCCACCCTGCCAGCGTGGGCCTGATCCTGGGCGTTGAGTGCCTCCTGATGCGTCCGCTCCAGCTCTTAGGTCCGCTGCAGGATGAGCTTGCCCACCTCTTCGTCCTTGCCGTGGAGCGTGGCGGTGAGCTTCTCCTCGCGCATGGCAAGGTCCTCTTCCTGGATCTTCAGCGCGGCCATGTGCTGCGTCCGGGCGACTTCAGCTTCGTCGGCCAACTTCTTTGCTGTCTCCTGGGTCTTCTCGATGTCGGCGAACTTCAGGATGAGCTCCACCTCACGGTTGGCCAGCTCGCCCTGGGCGGCCTTCAGTTTGTCCTGGGCCTGGCAGAACCAGTCTTGCGCCTCGGTGATGCGCCTTCCAAAGTCCTCCTCCACCTTCTCCACCACCGCCGCCCTGGACTTGGCCTTGTCCAGGCGGGTGCGGTGGAGTGCTTGAAGCTTCCGGAAGCTGCACCCATGGCATGGAGCAGCTGCTCCTCCTGGGAGCCGGCGCCACCGATGCCCGGCTCATCGACAACCTCGAGCCCGGCGGGGCCAACCGCCTCCTCGTCGAACACCTCTCCCTCAATGGGGGCCCTGGTGCTCGACATGCCAAGAAGATGGACGAAGAGGTCGTCGCTTACCCTCAGGTACCTGCCGAAGCCAGAGGCGGCGGAGGAGGAGGGCAGGTCGTCAAACGCCACCTCCTCGGCAGTGGCCTTGCCGGCTCCCTCGGTAGGCCCCTTGTTGGGCTCTTCAGCGGGCCCCTTGGCGGCATCCTCGGCGGCACCCCTGGCGCTCTCCTCGGCAGCAATCTTCTCCGCCTTCGCTGCGACGTCCGCGGCGACGTCCTTGATGGTGGTGTCGACGTCCTCTGAGGAGGGGTCTGGACGCCAAGGATACAGGACGGAGCCAAGATTGAAAGCCAGTAAGAAAAAAAAGAGAGAGAAGAATACGAGCATAAGTGGAGAGCGAGTGGCATACCTCTGCCGGGCCGTGAGGCGGAAGTCCCTTCTCCGCCAAGATCTGGTGTCGAGGCGAAGCCACCGGTGCCCATGTTCTCCCCCTCCTCCTCCGTGTGCATGGCCTCGGCGCTTGGTGCCCTTGCTGGGGACGCCCCTCGGGCGGCGTGGTTGACGGGGGCGGCACGATGGGAGAAGCCCTCTGTGGATCCCCTTGGTGTTGCTCCCCTCCTACATCCGCGGCAGGGTCAGTACCAAAGCGTCGTACGGTTGCGCATGTTGACAGAGAATGGGTGGTGGACTCACGCTGGGGGCTGGGCTGGGGGCTGATGTCCGGGCTGCTCGACATCACCAGTGGCGTACTGGAGGTGCCTGCCGGGGGCTGACCACTCGCGGAAATCCTGGCCCTCTTTATCCTCTGGGCCAGCGTCTCCACATCCCTACAAGATGAAGACAAGTGAGCAACACCATCGAGGGAAACGTAAAGAATGCGAGAGGAAGGCAGAAGCTTACTCTTTGTTTTCTTCCTCCTCCACCTCTGTTGCTCTCCTTTTTCTCTCCGGGCTGAGAGGCCCGGGGTCTCTCTCCGGGCTAAGGGGCCCGAAGTCAAACGCAAACCCCGCGCCGATGTTTGCCGGTGAGGGGGGAGGCGATGGCGTCCGGGCGTGCTTGGACAACGAAGAAGTAGATGCCTTCTTCTTTGATGCCGCGGCCTTCGCCGTTTTCTTCATCGCCACAGCCCTCTTCTGGCGCACGGGCGCTTCCTGGGCTTGCCGCAGTTGCACGGCCCGGTCGAGACAGACCGACTCGCTGGAGGTGGCCCGCCGCAGGACCCGCGTTTTTCCGGTGGTCGGGGGATCGATAGTCGCGGTCCTTTCCTCCTTGCCCTCCTTCGACGATGACCCGTCGATGGCGTCTTCAACAAGGGGAGCCCCGGTGTCGGCGCCGCTGGCCTCCCCAGCGGCTGCAGCCCACCAGGCGAGCACCCCCTCCTCCGCCTCCGCCACGGCCTTGTCCACCACGCACCGGTGCTGCCGGCCTCCCTGACGAGCTTTGCCTCCTCCGTGGCAAGCCTCGCCTCCTCCACCCTGGCGGCGATATAGTCCAGCTCCACCGGAGAGGTGTCCTGGATAAGCCGCGGCTCGTCGGTGACATATATCTCATGCAGGGTGTCAAAAAACTCCTGCACCACGAGCCCGTCCGGCTCAACCTAGTTCGGGTCAAGGCCATGCGCGTTGAAGAGCGGCATCATGGCAATGATCTCATTCGGCGAGAGTTCTTGCTCATAGGGACCACCCCCACCGGCAGCTTGAAGGCAAGCTCCTTGTCGACCTTGCCGACCTTCGTGGCGGCCCTGGCAAGCTTGCCGAACCGCTCAACCTCGCCCTCATCGTCAACCTCGAGCTGGAAGATCCATTGGCACAGATGGGCATGCCTCAGCACCGTCAGGTTGTTGTCGAGGCCGGGGCGGAGCCTCATGATGTCGGCGACCTTCACAAAGAGAGGTCGGCCTCCCCTTATCATGCAGAGGGGCAATTCGGTGGAGGATGAAGTCCGCCCCAATAATCTCGAGGGTGAGCCCGGCCTGGGTGAGCCGAGGAATCCTGGTGGTGGTTATCGTAAGCTTCGCGTCGTCGGCGTCGATGTCGCCCCAGTCGCCCCCACGGACCGGCGGTTTCTCGCGAACCGCACAGAATGCCGGTGAGTCCTCCACCTCAATCCAGCACCACCGGCCCCGCCATTCTTCCCACCTCTCCTTCATGGCGCCATCTGGGTATGCCCCCTTGGCCCTCGGGATCCAGGCGACGCAGCCAGCAATGGCGCCCCCTTTCTGTATCCGAGGGGAGAAGTAATGGCGAAAGAGCGCCGTGCTGGGGTGCACCCTGACGAAGCCCTCGCAGAGATGTGCAAAGAGAGCCATGCACGCCACGACATTCGGGGTGAAATCCAAGAGGCGGAAGCCGTAGGTGTGCATGATGTCCTTGAAGAAATCAGAGAAGGGGGGACAGAGCCCGCAGGAGAAATAATCGACGAAGAGGGGGTACCGATGCGGGGAGGGCCCGGCGCTGGCACGGACAACATGTGTGGCTGGATGCCCCGTCTTCTCTCCCCCCATCTTCACTCCCCACAGATCCTTGAACATCTCCTGAAGCTCGGGCACGCCAACCGTCGAGGGTAAGTAGGCGGACTGCGCCCGCCGCGCCACCGGCTTGCTCTCCGGCTGCTCCGACGCGCCGACGTCCTTCGCCGCTCCCTTGCTCTTGGTGGACTTAGGCGCCATGGCGGCTGTGGGAAGCGAGAAAGCAAAGGATGGCGGAAGCACGGCGGCGATGGGCGAAGGCAGAGAGGCTCGAGAAGAAGGGGGCGGCGGTTCTTAGATTGGAGGATGGCGCAAGGGAGGGGTAAAGTGAGCAGCACGCCCGCGGTTATTCCTTTTTATGGGGAAGGGGCGGGCCGCCTCCTTTCCCATTAACTGCGATACGAAGCATGCATGTGGACGTTGTCCCATGCATGCCTCCCACGTCACGCGCGCGCGCACGACCCCCACGTCCCGCGTTCAACGCTGGTCATGGAGAAGCTCAGCGGACGGAGCAGTTACCGCGGTAAAAATCCGCCCCAACTGCCCGCGCACCGTTCTGGGCCTGGCCCAACAACGTGTTGCGCTTATGTGTGGCCCAGGCCCGGTGGCTCCTGTCGGTGTACAAAAGTAGGGGGTCTGCTTTTGACCCCTTTACTTGTGCACGGGCAGTCAGAGCCTCCCACCACGGCCACGCATAATAGGGCAGGAAAGGGAAGCCGGAGAGAAGCCGAAGGCACGAGACAAACAGAGCAACGACAAGGATCAAGGCCACAAAGATCAGATGGACGAGGTAGGTTTCCCCGGCAAGGACCCTTGCCGGGGCAGCCTCAGCGGCCCCGACAAGACCCTTGTCGGGGCAGCTCGCCCCCACCAGTCGAGCGAGCCACCTTAGAGCCCACCAACGCTAAACGAACGCGTTGGGACAGGGCTCGGGAGGCACCTCCATGGTGGCATGTAGATCTTTGTGAAGACAAAGAATAGTCAAGATCAAATGAGGATAGGAAGGCAACCATCCTCACCGAAGAAACCCACAAGACCCCCGGCAAGATCCTTGCCGGGACGCCAGCGCGCCACGGAAAGACCCTTGCCGAGCCACCCGGCAAGCCCTCGCTAAGCACGCCAGTAGGGCCACTGCTAGGCCCATGCCAGCCAAGACTCCGCCGCCATTCGCATGCAGCTGCCGACCCAGCCAGTTGTGTAGGCACCTGCGTGGCAACATGCAGCCCTTCGCGGAGACTCCAGCACTGCGCCACCTCAGCTGCCTGCCTGCCTACATGGCGCCACATGCATTGCTGCCAGGGCGCGTGTCGAAGCAAGGAGGAGCGGCGATGGACGGGACGGGCCTTGCCCCCGTCCCCGACAAAGTGAAGGGACACCTAAGCCTCGCATTAAATGCGTTTTGTCCTGTAATACCAGCGATAAGCTCACAATGCTATAGCACTTTCCACCTCCTGTGTGCCACTGTGGCAGCCCCTTTCGCCTATAAAAGGAGGCCCATGGTGCACTGAAGAAGGATTCGGCTCTTTCGAACCTAGCAGCACCCAGAGCTAGTTCAAGAGCTCAAGAACACTAAATACATCCACCAAAGCAGGATCGTAGGGTTTTATGCATCTTTGCGGCCCGAACCTGGGTAAATCCCCTTTGTGTCGTCTACTAGTCCCGCTCTTCTCACGATCCCTGCGCCCCGCAACCGTAGAAGGGATTCCAGTGATCCCATAGGTGTCGTTTCCCACCGACACTTTTATTCATTCTAAAGCAAAAGATAGAACTAGGATAAGTAAAAGGAAGAAGATAGTGGGATGCTACGATACCGGGGCACCTCCCCCAAGCTTGGCGGAAGCCAAAGGGAGTGCCCATACCCGATACTCAATTCTCCTTTGGTGGTGAAGAAGGTGGTGGTGGCGATGAAGCGATCATGTCCTTAAGGATCAATAGATTCTCCAACCGACGGATGATGCTCCGGACATAGATGATGTGCTCTTGATGCAAAATATTTTCGCGAGTGAGATACTTATTTCGTATGTGAACTATTTCAATGACACGAAAAGCTTCAATCTCAGCAGGAGTAAGGTGAGTAAGGTAGGGCTTAAGGATATGTTCTTCCTCCTCCTCGGCCAACAGTGCTTGTGCTGCCAACAGGGTTGGATCTACGGTAGCTTCCTTGCCCTTGTATCCCTTGAGATGTCCGTAGGCTCCTCCCTCTTTGTCTCGATCTTCATTAGCCAAGCATCTTCTTCCATGTTGTTGGAGGAGAAGGAAGACATGGTGCCTAGCTTGATAAATCTAACAGGAAACAGCAAGAAAAGAGAACAGAGGATTTCTCCGTGATACGGTGGTTAACGGGTTCGGGAAGTATATATAGATTTTTTATCTTGGAGGACAAGTATACGGAAGAAAAACGGAGTTCGGAAGGTGTCCTAGGTGGGCACAACTCACCTGGGCGCGCCAGGCGTATCTTGTGCCCACCAGGGTACGCTTCTTGGAAGTTTCTTTATTTCCTATTTTTTAAATATTCCAAAACTGATGAAAAATATTTTTGTGGATTTTTCGGAGTCTGTTTACTTACCGTATCACGTACCTCCTTATTTTCATGATTCTGGAGTGTTCCGGAATGACTCTTTTATGTGTTCTTCCGGTGTCAAAGTTTGGATAATATTACTTTCAACATTAATGGGCGTACCTGAGATATAATGTTTTATTCGTTTCCCATTGACAACCTTCGGGTTAGTACCTTCGGAATTATTTATTTTGATGGCTCCAGACCGGTAAACCGCATCGATAACATTGGGGCCTTCCCATTTTGAGAGGAGTTTTCCTGCAAAGAATCTAAAACGAGAGTTGTACAAAAGAACATATTCTCCAGCTTTAAACTCATGTTTTTGGATTCTTTTGTCATGCCATCTTTTAACCTTTTCTTTGAATAATTTTGCATTTTCATAAGCTTGGGTTCTCCATTCATCTAATGAGCTAATATGAAATAACCACTTTTCACCAGCAAGCTTGAAATCATAGTTGAGTTCTTTGACTGCCCAAAATGCTTTATGTTCTAATCAAGAGGCAAATGACAAGCTTTTCCATAAACCATTTTATAAGGATACATACCCATAGGATTTTTATATGCAGCTCTATAAGCCCAAAGTGCATCATCTCATTTCTTAGACCAATTCTTCCTGGACCTATTAACAGTCTTCTGCAAAATTAATTTTATTTCTCTATTGCTAAGTTCAACTTGACCACTAGACTGAGGATGATAGGGTGATGCAATTCTATGGTTAACATCATACTTGGAAGCATTTTACGGAAAGCACCATGAATAAATTGTGAACCACCATCAGTCATTACATATCTAGGGACTCCAAACCTTGGGAAAATAACTTCCTTGATCATTTTAATAGAGGTGTTGTGATCAGCACTACTGGTTGGAATAGCTTCTACCCATTTAGTAACATAATCAACAGCAACCAAAATATGTGTATACCCATTAGAGGAATGAAAAGGTCCCATGTAATCAAATCCCCAAACATCAAATGGTTCAACAGCAAGTGAATAATTCATAGGAATTTCTTGACGCTTACCGATATTACCTATTCTTTGACATTCATGACAAGATGAGACGTACTTACGGGCATCCTTGAAGAGAGTAGGCCAATAAAATCCTGACTGCAATACCTTATGAGCAGTTCTATCTCCAGCATAATGCCCTCCATAAGATTTAGAAGGACATTTCCGTAGGACTTGTCCCTATTCATTCTCAGGTACACAACGTATAATAATACCATCTACTCCTTCTTTATAAAGATGTGGGTCATCCCAAAAGTAATGTCTTAAATCATAGAAGAGGTTTTACTTTTGCTAGTATGTAAAGCTAGGTGGTAAATATTTAGCAACAATGTAATTAGCATAGTCAACATACCAAGGAGTACTATGAGAAACATTTATTGCAACTAACTACTCATCTGTAAAACTATCATCAATAGGTAGTGGGTCATCAGGCACATTTTCAAGCCTAGATAAATTATCAGCTACGGGGTTCTCAGCTCCTTTTCTATCAATGATATGTAAATAAAATTCTTGTAACAAGAGAACCCAACGAATAATTCTAGGTTTAGCATCTTTATTTTCCATAAGATATTTAATAGAAGCATGGTCTGTGTGAACAGTTATTTTGGAATCAACAACATAATGTCTAAATTTATCACAAGCAAACACCACTGCTAAGAATTATTTTTCAGTAGTAGCATAATTTATTTGAGCACTGTCTAGAGTTTTTCTAGAATAATGAATAACATTCAATTTCTTATCAACCCTTTATCCTAGAACAGCACCAATAGCATAATCACTAGCATCACACATAATTTCAAAAGGCAAGTTCCAATTAGGTGGTTGAACAATAGGTGCAGAAATTAAGGCTTTCTTGAGTGTTTTGAAGGCTTCTAAACAATCATAATAAGAAACAAAACGAATATCCTTTTGCAAAAGACTAGTGAGAGGCCTAGAAATTTTAGAGAAGTCTTTGATAAATCTCCAATAGAAACCAGCATGACCTAGGAAACTACAAATACCTTTTATATCTTTAGGACATGGCATTTTCTCAATTGCATCAACCTTCGCTTGGTCCACTTCAATAACTCTTTCAAAAAATTTATGACCCAAGACAATGCCTTCATTAACCATAAAGTGGCACTTCTCCCAATTCAAGACAAGATTTGTTTGTTCACATCTCTGCAAAACTCGATCAAGATTGCTTAAAGAATCATCAAAAGACTTCCCATAAACAGAGAAATCATCCATGAAAACCTCAGCAATCTTTTCACAAAAGTTAGAGAATATAGCAGTCATACATCTTAAGGTAGCAGGTGCATTGCATACACCAAAAGGCATACATCTGTAAACATAGGTTCCAAAGGTACAAGTAAAAGTGGTCTTTTCTTGATCAGGTTGAGAAACATGCATTGGTGAAAAACCAGAATATCCATCAAGGAAGCAAAAGTGTGTGTGCTTAGATAATCTTTCAAACATTTGATCAATAAAAGGCAAAGGGTAATGATATTTTATAGTTGCTTTGTTTAATTTTCTAAAGTCAATTACAATCCTATGGCCTCTAACAATTCTTTGTGGAATAAGTTCATTCTTATCATTAGGAACAACAGTTATACCTCCTTTCTTAGGGACACAATGAACAGGACTTACCCATATCCTATAAGCTATAGGATATTTCCGTTCTTACCACTTCTTTCATCTTCGGATTTAACCGACGTTGGTGATCAACAATGTGTTTAGCATCAGGTTCAATATTAATTTTGTAATGACATAGAGTGGGACTAATGCCCTTTAAATCATCAAGAGTATATCCAATAGCAGCTCGGTGCTTCCTTAGAACTTTCAATAATCTTTCTTCTTCATTTTCTGAAAGGTTAGCATTGATAATAACAGGATATATCTTCTTTTCATCAAGATAAGCATATTTCAAAGTGTCCGGCAATTGTTTTAATTCAAACACAGGATCACCTTTAGGTGGAGGAGGACCTCCTAGAGTTTTAATAGGCAAATTGTGTTTAAGTAGAGGACGTTGTTCAAAGAAAATATTATCTATTTCATTTCTTTCATGCATATGTAAATCATTTTCATGGTCTAGCAAATGTTGTTCTAAAGGATCAGTAGGTGGTACAGCAATTGAAGCAAGACCAATTAATTTATCCTTACTAGGCAAATTTTTTTCACGAAGATTTCTACTAAACTGGGAAAAATTAAACTCATGAGACCAAAACTAACATCGACAATTTGTTTCTCGCAGTCTATTCTAGCATTAACGGTGTTCAAGAAAGGTCTATCAAAAATAATGGGAAGAAGTCATCTTGTGGGGAAGAAAGAACAAGGAAATCACTAGGGTATTTTATTTTCCCACACAAGACTTCAACATCTCTAACAATCCCAATTGGTGATACAGTGTCTCTATTAGCAAGTTTAGTAGTAACATCTATCTCTTCTATCTCTGCGGGTGCTATGTCATTCATAATTTCTTGATATAAGGTGTAAGGGATAGCACTCACACTAGCACCTATGTCACATAAACCATGATAACAGTGATGTCCTATTTTGACTGAGATGACAGGCATGACAACAACTGGTCTATGTTTATCCTATTTGTCAGGTTTGGCAATTCTAGCAGCTTCTTCATAGAAGTAAATAACAGGCCCATCCATATCTTCTTCCAAGAGATCTTTAACCATAGAAACACTAGGTTCTACTTTAATTTGTTCATCAGGTTTAGGTGTTCTAATGTAGCTTTTGTTAACCACAGTTGAAACTTTAGCATGTTCCTTTATCCTAACAGGAAAAGTTGGTTTCTCTATATAAGCACAAGGAACAACTGGATCAACATTATAAAGTATATTTTCTTCTTTAACTGGTACCGGTTCTTTAAATTCTTCTTTAATAGGTGGGTGATATTTAAACCACTTCTCTTTAGGGAGTTCAACATGAGTAGCAAATGATTCACAAAAGGAGGCTACTATCTCAGAGTCAAGTCCATATTTAGTGCTAAACTTTTGAAAAGCATCGGTATCCATAAAAGATTTAAGACAATCATACATAAGTTTAATACCTGACTCTTTACCTTCTCGAGTTCCCAATCTTCAGAGTTTCGTTTAATTCTTTCGAAAAGATCCCACCAGAATTTAATAGTCTTCTTCATAAAAGAACCAGCACATGAAGTATCAAGCATGGTTTGATCATTACGAGAAAGCCGAGCATAAAAATTCTGGATAATAATTTCTCTTGAGAGCTCTTGATTGGGGCATGAATATAACATTGACTTAAGCCTCCCCCAAGCTAGAGCGATGCTTTCTACTTCATGAGGCCAAAACTCATATATATAATTCCGATCATGATGACCTAGGTGCATAGGATAATTTTTTTGGTGGAACTCCAATTTCAAACGATTCCAATTCCATGATCCAATATCATCGCATATACTATACCATGCCAATGCTTTTCCCTTCAAAGATAAAGGGAAAACCTTTTTCATAACTTTATTTCCGAGTAAACTTGCAAGATTAAACAATTCACAGATTTGTTCTACATATATCAAGTGCATATCAGGATGTTCGGTTCCATCTCTTGCATAAGGATTAGCTAGCAGTTGTTCTATCATACCCGAAGGAGTTTCATATTCAATATTTTCAGTAGGTGTAGTAGGTTGACGGGTAGCTAATTGTGGTTCCGTCCGAGGTGAAGATACCCCGAACAAACCCCTCAAAGGATTGTTTTCCGTAGTAACAAGTGACAATAAATTTCAGCACACTATATAAATGTTTCCTTACCAAAGGCGCTTCACTCCCCAGCAATGGCTATAGAAAATAGCCTTGATGGCCCACAAGTATAGGGTATCAATTGTAGCTCTTTTCGATAAGTATGAGTGTCGAACCCAACGAGGAGCAAAAGGAAATGACAAGTGGTTTTCAGCAAGGTAATGTCTGCAAGTGCTGAAATTGCAAGTAGCGGAGTAGTTTGATAGCAAGATAATTTGTAACGAGCAAGTAACGATAGTAGTAACAAAAGTGCATCAAGGTAGCCCAAACCTTTTGAGGCAAAGGACGGGCCAAAACGGTCTCTTATGATAAGCAAAGCGTTCTTGAGGGTACACGGGAATTTCATCTAGTCACTTTCATCATGTTGGTTTAATTTGTGTTTGCTACTTTGATAATTTGATATGTGGGTGGACCGGTGCTTAGGTGCTGTTCTTACTTGAACAAACCACCTACTTATTATTAACCCTCCCTCAAGCATCCGCAACTACGAGAAAAGTATTAAGAATAAATTCTAACCATAGCATTAAACTTTTGGATCCAATCGGTCCCTTACGGAATAGCGCATAAACTGGGGTTTAAGCTTATGTCACTCTCGCAACCTGTAGGATCGAAAGTATGTTTAGACGGGGGTGATTAGACTACTTGACCAAATAAAAACTTAACCTTTTCCCAATTTTAGTTCTTGGCAGATTTTAACAACTTAGCACAAGTCAAGCAATCTTAACACAATTCAAGCAAGTATGCAAAGAGTATATGAGTAGCAGAATGTAAAGCATGCAACTTGCAAGAATGTAAAGGGAAGGGTTTGGAGAGTGCAAACGCAATAGGAGACACGGATGTTTTTGTCGTGGTTCCGGTAGGTGGTGCTATCTTACATCCACGTTGATGGAGACTTCAACCCACGAAGGGTAATGGCTGCGCGAGTCCACGCAGGGCTCCACCCATGAAGGGTCCACGAAGAAGCAACCTTGTCTATCCCACCATGTCCATCGCCCACGAATGACATGCCTCACTAGGGTAGATCTTCACGAAGTAGGTGATCTCCTTGCCCTTACAAACTCCTTGGTTCAACTCCACAATCTTGTCGGAGGCTCCCAAGCGACACCTAACCAATCTAGGAGACACCACTCGCCAAAAGGTAATAGATGGTGTGTTGACGATGAACTCCGTGCTCTTGTGCTTCAAATGATAGTCTCCCAACACTCAGCTCACTCTCATAGGATTGGATTTGGTGGAAAGATGATTTGAGTGGAAAGCAACTAGGGGAAGGCTAGAGATCAAGATTCATATGGTTGGATTGGAATATCTTGGTCTCAACACATGAGTAGGTGGCTCTCTCTCAGAAAATGCGTAATGGAAGTGTAGGCATGTTCTGATGGCTTCCCTCAAGAATGAGGAGAGGGTGGAGGGGTATATATAGCCTCCACACAAAATCTAACTATTACACACATCATACCAAACTCGGTGGGACCGAATCAGAAAACTCAGTCGGACCGATTCAGTACATATGTGACCGTTAGGCAATTTCGGTGGGACCGACATGTCATATCGGTGCGACCGATATCATTAGGGTTAGGGCATAACGTAATCTCGGTTGGACCGATTACTCAAATTCGGTTGGACCAACTTTGGTAATAAGCTAACCAGAGAGTTGGTCAAGCAAACTCGGTGGGACCGATTCGCTCATCTCGGTGGGACCGAAGCGTCCAAAAGGAAACCAAGTGTTTGCATTGCAGACTCGGTGGGACCGATCGCTCATATCAGTTAGACCGAAACGTTATGAAGGGAAACAGAGAGTTTGCAACCCCCTCTCGGTGAGACCAAAATCCCTATTGGTGAGACCGAAAAGACTAGGGTTTCTGGCAGTGGCTATGTCAAATGAACTCGGTGGCGCCGGATAGATCAAATCGGTGGGGCCGAGTTTGACTTTTGGTTTGGGACATATGTGGATATGAGAAAGTGGTTGAGGGCTTTTGGAGCATATCACTAAGAATTTTGAGCAAGCAAGACATTAAGCAACACCTTGTCCCCTTTTAATAGTGTTGGCTTTCCTATAGACTCAATCTGATCATGGATCACTAATATAGAAAATGTAGAGTCTTGGACTTTGAAGCTTGAGCCAATCTTTTGTCCTTAGCATTTTGAGGGGTCCACATTCCTTATCCATGCCATGCCAATCATTAAACTTTCCTGAAATATTTATCTTGCAATGGCATTAGTTCAATGAGCTATATGTTGTTAATCATTACCAAAACCACCCAGGGATAGTTGCACTTTCAATCTCCCCCTTTTTGGTAATTGATGACAACATATATATCAAAGCTTCAACAAATGATAATAAGATTGAAATACATTTCGATTTGAGAAGTATGTGACAAACAAGAGCTCCCCCTGAATTTGTGCATTATTTAAAAATTTGCTTTGGACTGCAAATGCACAATGTGTTAGGACCATGGGTCACTCTTCCATGTCACATACATCTTGGTGGAGCGCTCAAAATGATAATAATTGAACACATGCACTCATCACCAAGCAAAGTGAATGATCATAAATGGATATGAAGGATAATATCATTCAAGCACACATTAAAGTAGCATATGATCAAACACATGATCATCCAAGTATCTCACAAAAGACATAATGTAGCAAGCAAGCACACAATAAAGTTCAAGCAAATAAAATGCAAAGAGAGACAAAACAACACACTCTCTCTCTCTCTCTCTCTCTCTCTCTTGAAGACTATGATCTATACATATTTCTCCCCCTTTTGCAACAAGTACCAAAAAGTTAAAAATATGCATAGTGCTATGGGTCTCTCAAGCTTAGTCTTCATGAGGTGGTGTAGAGATGGATCCAAGGATGAAAGCTTCTATTGATGTAGCTAGAGCTGGTGGAGTGACTGCTGGAGCTGGTGGCACTGAGGTTGTGGCTGCTGGTACAGATGTAGTAGCTCTTATGTCTAGGACAACCACTACAGCAGACCTCTAGCTTCTGGGCACTCTAGTAAAAGCATCTGTAGTAGACTTGCCCTTCTTCTCCTCCACTTCCTCCTAAAGTTGCTCAACTACTGACTGAATCTCAGTTACCTTGACATCAAGATCATATAATTTCTGCTCAATGATCCTCTCCAAGATCTCCTGTTTTTTAGTCAGGTTGGCCAAGCCCTTATCAATCCTCAAGGTGGAGGCAATCAGATATCTAAGCTGATCTTGCTTGCTCTTCAATACTTGATGCCTCTTCAGTTGTTGGCATCTTTGCAGCTTTCTTTGCCCTTTTATTCTCTCTCTTCTCATGTGCTTGCACTGATGATGGATCTTCTTCATTCATGACAACAATGTTGTCCTCAAAGTCTGGCTTGAGGGGTAAATGCTCCTTGTACAACAAATATGTGCCTGTGTCCATCTTGTAGTTGATGAGCACCTGAATTTGTGGAGCATACCCACAAGATCTCTTCCGATCTGCAGTTGTCCTCTTGATTGTTTCCACAATCAGACTCATCACTTTGAATTTTCGAGGGACATCAAATATATGCAGCAAGTTGATGGAGTGTCCTCTGATCATTCTGTGATCACCTGACTTTGGCAACAGAGTGTGCCCCAGAATAGTATTGATAGTAGGCAGCCCTGACAGCAGGTGCTTCACTGAGCCAAACTTGTGAGTCTCTAGGTCTGCATCAGGAATCTCCTTGTACATACTAGCCATTGAGTTGTGATTTTTCTTTTTCTTGGGATAGACATCCAAGTCATCTTCATGGGCTTCTGGGGCATTGATCAATCTGGCCCACTCATCAACTATAGATTGGTACCTTGTACCCTCTGACATCCACACAATTTTGCCATTTGGATAGAAATGAGCAGTTGAATAGAATTTCATGATCAGCTCATCATTCCACTTAGTGAGCTTTTTGCCAACAAACTTGTCAACCTCACATGCCTTGAAGCTGTCGTAAACACCTGGGAAGTGTTCTTCATTCTCTCTTATGTAGGTCCAGTCCACCCATCTCATATCACACACTATGGGCTTCTCGTCAAGCAGGATTGTCTCATAGAAATCTTGTTGTTCCTTTGTGTGGAACCTGTAGTCCATAGCAGTCCTCCTCCTGACAGCATAGGGGTCAGCCTTTCTCCAATGTCTCAGTCCTGCATCCTTCCTGATCCTCATGTCTTCTGCAAGAGGATGTGCATCATTACGATCTGGGATCCTGGGCTTTAGCTTTCTTAGCACTTGCGCTTCGGCTTCTTCTTCTTCAGCTTCAGGAACTGGGGCCTTGTTCTTCTCCTCGGCGGGTATGTTCCTAGTACTCCTCTTGGGTGCAGTCTTGGGAACAGTAGCAGCAGCTTTGGGGCAGTTTTGGCCTTAGCAGCAGCCCCTGACTTTATAGTATCTCCCATGAGCTTCTGTGCCTTAGGTGCTTGGCACGCCCAATATGCGATACTATCCTAAAGAGACTCGAAGGTCCCACCAAGGATAGAACCGCATATTGAAACGCTTTTGCAAGGTGGATATCATTACAATACACACAAGACGCATACAATGCCACACAAATACAACATCATCATACACAAGAGCATCATCCGGCTACGGATGGTACACAAACAGAAACTCAAACAATATCCACCCTGCTAGCCTAGGCTGCCGACCTAGAACCTATCCCCTGATCAAAGAAGAAGCAGAACAAGAACTCCAAAACAAGCTAACATCGCTCTCCCGTCATGATCATCGCATAACCTGTACATGCAACTGTTATTGTAGTAATCTGTGAGCCACAAGGACTCAGCAATCCCATTACCATGGGTATCAAGACTAGCAAAGCTTATTGGGTGAGGAAGGGGTAAGGTGGTGAGGTTGCAGCAGCGACTAAGCATATATGGTGGTTAACATACGCAAATAAGAGCGAGAAGAGAGCAAACGGAATGGTCGTGAAGCTAGCAATGATCAAGAGGTGATCCTGAACTCCTACTTACGTCAAACATAACCCAAAAACCGTGTTCACTTCTCGGGCTCCGCCGAGAAGAGACCATCATGGCTACACACGCGGTTGATGCGTTTTAATTCAGATCTGGTGTCAAGTTATCTACAACCGGACATTAACAAATTCCCATCTGCCACATAACCGCGGGCACGGCTCTTGAAAGTTTATACCCTGCAGGTGTGTCCCAACTTAGCCCATGATAAGCTCTCGCGACCAACGAAGGATATTCCTTCTCCCAGGAAGACCCGATCAGTCTCAGAATCCCGGTTTACAAGACATTTCGACAACGGTAAAACAAGACCAGCAAGACCGCCCGCTGTGCCGACAAATCCCGATAGGAGCTGCACATATCTCGTTCTCAGGGCACACCGGATGAGCAAGACGTCGGGTTGGCATAGACCCTGGTTGCCCAGGGGGCGCCGGACATCGCTCGGTTTGGACCAGCACTTAGAGAAGCACTGGCCCGGGGGGGCTAAAATAAAGATGACCCTCGGGTTGGCCGACCCAAGGGAAAGGTATAGGTGGTGGTGAGGCAAATGGTAAAACCAAGGTTGGGCCTTGCTGGAGGAGTTTTATTCAAAGCGAACTGTCAAGGGGGTCCCATAAATCACCCAACCGCGTAAGGAATGCAAAATCCGGGAACATAATACCGATATGACAGAAACTAGGGCGGCAAGAGTGGAACAAAACACCAGGCATAAGGCCGAGCCTTCCACCCTTTACCAAGTATATAGATGCATTAATTAAATAAGAGATATTGTGATATCCCAACATAATCATGTCCATCATGGAGCAATCTTCAACTTCACCTGCAACTAACAATGCTATAAGAGGGGCTGAGCAAAGCGGTAACATAGCCAAGCAAAGGTTTGCTAGGAAGGGTGAAAAAGGTTAGAGGCTGACATGGCAATTTGGGAGGCTTGATGAACAAGTGACAGGTAGCGCAGCATAGCGATAGAACGAAGCAACTAGCATAGCAATGATAGTAATGAGATCCAAGGTGACAGTCATCTTGCCTGAAATCCCACAAGGAAGAAGAACGACTCCATGAAGAAGACGAACGGGAGTAGTCGAACGAATCCTCACAATCGCAACATCACCGGAATTAAGAAGCAACACCGGAAAGAAACAAACAACATGGTAAATGCACAAGCATAAACATGGCATTATGCACAAACAAGTATGATGCATGTCCGGTTTAAAGAGGCATGGCATGGCAAAGTGCACAAACAATACTACAAGTTAAGTGGAGCTCAATATGCAACTCGTTGCATATTGATAAAACACCACATTGACATATTTAGTTTAATCTCGTTTATGCTACCCAACAATATTAAAGGTTATTAAACATGGCAAGGGGTGAAGGACATGAAAAACTACCTATCTAGGCAAGTTTAAATGAGGCCGGAAACAACAAACAATAATTCCGGAAAATCCCCATATGCGATTTATGAATTTGGTACTGTTCTGCCCTAAGCCATATTTTAATGTTGTTAAACAGGAAACTAAAGTGCACCAAGTAAATCTATGCATTTTTCTACACCATTTACTTATAAAGAACATTTAAAACCGAGTTACGGTTATTTAGTTATGAAATAAACCATTTTAGCATGTGATTTATGTAAATTAATGGAAACAGCAATTTTAAATATTTTTAATAGGGATGAAAGCTGCAAATTGTGAAAGTACATGAAATTCTAAGCATTTTACATATATTGTTTGTTTAATTTGGATGCATGCATATTTAGCTATTGACAATTCAAAATGATGGCATTACTATAAATAAGGATGCACTGGAAAATGGTAAAATGCACAGACTAGAAAAAAATATATGCACAAATAAGGATTCAACGCACTGTGGAGTAGAATGGGCCCGAAGCAAAAAAATAATTGAGGCGCCGAGATGACCAGTGGGTTACTGACTTGATTGTGTTGAAGAGTGGAATTGACAAAACATGAAACAGGAGTAGAGCTTGATCTGGGTGAAGAAAATTTGGTGAAAAACAAAAGGTGCGGCCGTGGGGATTTGATCCCTGATCGCCTGGGTACACGTCTGTGGCCACAGCCATTGCGCTACTACTGCTCGTTCAAGTAAGAGACACTGCTGCTCCTGAAGTGATACAAAAGCCAGGCCTTCCTCACCATGGATGCACGGTGGACATGGCCGGCGACGGGAGCCAACACCTGCGGCTGCAGGTCACCGGCAGGGCTGCGGAAACGTGCATGGGTGAGGGCATGCAAGGCTAGGGGTACATGAGATCGAGGATGAGCAGAAGCTTGTCTCGGTCATGGCGGGGATACGGCGAAGCAGGGCAACGGGACTCGCGGCCGAGATGGGCGTGTGTGGGAGCTGCAAGGGCGGCGTGGGTGCCAGGACGCCCGTGTGTGGATGCATGTAAAGGTGGGGTGCACAAAGGCAAAAGCACGAGCTTGCTCGCTGCCATGGCGTCCTTGGCCTCAGGCACGACGGGATCGACGGCTACACGGATGGATTCGGCAAGGGCAAGAGGCTGGGAGGAGCGGCTGCTCACCATGGGGGTGTTGCTGGAGTCGGAGGACTCGTCGAGGAAGCAGAGGAGCCGGCGTGGGGCTGCGCTGATCGTGATGAAGCTCGGCTCCATGAAGAAGACGAAGCAGGGGAAGCAGACGACGTAGAGGAAGACGATCGCGTTGGCTTGGCCCTCCTGGCTCCTGGCCTTGTTGGAAAACGAACAAGACGACGTCGATGAGTTGACCCGGAGCAAAGACGACGGCGGAGGAGGGATATGGATGCGGAAGAGCCGTGGAAGTGCTCCAGGAGCTCTCCGGTGGAAGGGGCGACGGCTATGGAGGCATGGCTTGGACATACCTTGCGGCGGCGGCGCAGAGAGGGGGAGAGGAAGGGGAAAACCCTAGGGGGCGAGGCTGGGCTTCTTATAGGGGCGAGGCGCGGCTCGGCTGGCTGCCTCGGTGGCCATGTGTGCTCCTCCTCTGTTTTACTGTGAGGGGGAGGTGGCGAGAGGAGGAAGAAAAAGGAGAAGGGAATGGTCGCTGCAGGTGGGGTCGCGGGTAACCAGCGTGGCAACTTACCACGGGAAAAAGAGGGAGAAGCTAGGCGGGCTGCTGCTGCTGGGCCGCGGTTGGTGGCTGGGCTGCATGCTGCGCTGGGCTACTCTGCTGCTTCTGTCTTTCTATTATATTTCTTCAACCATAAATAAAAAAGAAAAATGCAGAGAGGGATAGGAGAGCATTGTATGAGATATGAAAATATCCTCATGACCCTGGTGTTATATGGAATTTGATAAAATTGGGTTGGACCTTTTTTAGAGGCAGAAAAATAAATCAGGTTTGAATTAAATTCAAACTTGCTCCATTTTTGAACCCAATCAAAACAACCCCAAAATGGATGAGATTTGGCAGAGAGGTCAGTGACATGGTCCAATATTTATAGGAAAAGAATGAACATTTTCTGAGATAGGAAAAATGTGACATTGAAACAATAGGAATAAATAAGGAGAAGTTTGGATGGGATAGAAACTTGGGTGAACTTGATGAGTGGCTGCTGGTATGTGCATGGTGAAATGATGAGGTGGAGATAAGATGAAGAGGGGTTCACACAAGAACACACAATAAAACCTAAATATGCAAGCCAAGGCATGATGATCATGATGCAAATGCAACAAAAATGACATAGGCAATATCGTGAAGCATAGAAGAAAGCAAGAATGGTGCAATGCAATATAGTATAAGATGAACATGATACAAGAAGCAAAAATGACAAGGCACTCAACATGATCATGGCATAACATATAGGAATGAAATATGCAAAACAATTATGATAGTGCAACAAACATAATAACCACACGGCAACAACTAAAATAAATGGACGGGCAACAGAAGCGTCGGTCTCGGGGTGTTACAGTGCTGGAGCAGCATCCTCTTCCTCTTCATCATCTTCATTAGATGAGTGTCTTTCAAATTCTGCCATGGGGTCCACCTTCTTGCACCATCTTCCTCTCTTTCTCTCCTTCTTCTTCTTTTCCACACCAGCAGCCTCTCCTCTAGTTGAATTGGAAGTTTCATGAGTGGAGCCTCTGGCCTTTGACGTAGGAACTCTCTTGGCAGGTGCCTTCTTGTTCATGCCTGGTTTTGTTGATGTAGCAATGTCAAACTCTTTCTTGACAACTTTCCTCTTGGAAATGGCCTCATCCTCAGCTGCAATATAATCTTCATCTTCAGAATCAGAAGTTCTCTTCTTCCTTGTTCTAGTAGCTGCCTTGGGCAAGTTACTAGGTGTGCTCCTACTGCCCTCATCATAGCTACTGGAGGGACTAGTGCCCTCACTCAACTGTCCTTGCTGTTCAGACCTGTTCTGGCTGTCACTCTGGTCAGACATCTTGCAGGAAAACTGTCAGCAGACCCTGTGAATAGGTTGTAGATGAGGTAGAGTAGATGAGCATCACAAAGTACAGAGGTTTTGCAAAATAAATTGAGTCGAAAAGATTGGTTTTAGTTCTCTACAGAAGTGATCTCGGAGCTACCGAATTTACAAACTCGGTGATATCGAAGCAACACTTGGAACCTAAACTAGTGAAATCGGTTGGGCCGAGTCACAGTTCGATGGCACCGAGAATTCTAAGGTTTCACAAAATCCTGAACTTGGTCACACCGATTTGCACATTTTGGTCAGATCAAAAAGCGCATCTGCAATGGCCTAAGCCGAATCAGTGAGACCGATTTCTACATTTCGGTCGGTCCGAGATGAGTTCTGCGCAGAGCTAACCCTAAATTTTTTGAATCAATCTAGACATAAGGAAGATTTAGCTGGATAGATTAATCTCATTCGTGGCAAGAAACATGGCATTGTCCTTGTGCTAGAAATCAGAGTGAAAAAGACAGCACAAGGGGTCGAACACTTACCCTAGAGTGGCGAGTGTTCGCTACGGTGGCGACGGCGGATCAGATTCCGTCGATGGCAGCAGAAACCAACAGCGAGTGTTCGCTACAAGCCAACCAGCTATCCTCGCCAGCACAAAAGCGGGTCATGAGTGTTGTGACGGCTGCCATGGACTTTGGCGTTTCTTGGCCGAGATGTCGGGCAGGCCACTCGTCACGGATGTTATGCTTAAAGGCCTCTAGGGCTTCGGCATCCGGATAGTCAACAATTTGGTTCTTTTTAGTTAGGAACCGAGTCCAAAATTTCCTCGCTGACTCTCCGGGCTGTTGGGTTATGTGACTTAGATCATCAGCATCCGGTGGTCGCACATAAGTGCCCTGGAAGTTGTCCAGGAATGCGTCTGACAGGTTCTCCCAACTCCCGATGGAGTTTTCCGGCAAACTATTCAGCCAATGCCGAGCCGGTCCCTTGAGTTTTAGTGGGAGGTACTTGATGGCGTGTAGATCATCTCCGCGGGGCATGTGAATGTGGAGGAAGAAATCTTCTATCCGTACCGGGGGGCTGTAGTACCATCATATGATTCAGTGTTCACAGGTTTAAACCCTTCTGGGAATTCATGATCCATTACTTCATCAGTGAAGCATTGGGGGTGTGCGGCGCCTCTGTGCTGGGCTACATTGTATTCGGTCCGGCCGGGTTGGTTGGTGTATCCGGCGTGATGGTCATCGTCATGCAATGGGGCGCACCCCCGTGATCCGTAGATCGATCTTGACTATCCTGCTTTGTTTTTCAATTTGTCTCACAGGTCATGCGTGGAGCCCAGGGCCTTCGTATTTTTTCTTGTTTGGTGTCGGGGTGTGGCTGGAGTTCGGGTTGAAACGACGCTTTGCCTCGGCCACGAGGTGGCCGGTCAGCCGCATCATGCGCTGTTAGTGTGGGCTCTGACGCCTTCTCCTCTAGTTGAGGTAGCAACCTGCGCTTTGGTTAACTTTTGGTAGGGCGCTCGAGTCCATATTCCTCGGCTGCCAGGACCTCGGTCCATCTACAGTTAGCAGATCTTGATCACCTTCAAGCTATTGTTGCTTCTTCTTCAAGCTATTTGCAGTGGCTATAAGCCTGCGCTTGAAGCGTTCCTGCTCAACGGGGTCCTCAGGCATGATGAATTCTTTGTCGCCAAGGCTCACTTCGTCTTCAGAGAGAGGCATGTAATTATCATCCTCTGATTCTCCATCTGTTGCCTGTTCCTTAGGGCTAGCTTGCCCATCTTCTTGCTCGGCCTGCTCGAAGCTTGGCTGGGCAGGATTGTTTTCATCTTCGGACCATCCGGATTTTTATCATCTCTTGTGCCAGTATCAATATTTTCGCTATGGCAGGGCTTGGAGCGGCGCCTATGACACCGGTGCCTAGATTGCTTCTCCATGGGATTATCTTCCGTTGCCTCATCGCCATTGCTTTCTTTGGGGGAATCCACCATATATATATATATATATCATATGATGCGGTGGTTGTCCAGCGCCCTGTAGGCGGTTGTTCCTGTTCTTCTCCTGCATCGTCGTCCGTACTATCGATGTCTTCGGAGTTGAAGTCAAGCACATCGGTTAAGTCATCGACGGTGGCTATTAAGTGGGTGGTGGGTGGGGAACGAATTTCTTCGTCGTCCGCTTCCCACTCGAGCCGGACATAGTTCGGCCAAGAGTCTCCTGACAAGGAGAGAGACCTTAATGAATTTAGCACGTCACCCAATGGAGAGTGCTGAAAGATATCCGCGGAGGTGAACTCCAGGATCAGTGCCCAATCAGATTCGATAGGCATGGATGCACACGGTTCGGAGCCTATAGCCGGAGATGAGTCCGAGGGTACGATGACACCGGCCTCATAGGAGGTGGGGTCAGTGTTCGGCTCCAACGCCGATGAGTGTGCGGCCTCCATGGCAGGGTCCATCCACCCGTCCTCGGATGGCACGATCTGCTCCGAATTCATTCCCGGGGCCGCCGCAGGCGCGATCTCCCGAACACTGTCCGATGGCAGATCTAAGTCATGCTCGTCGTGACTGTTTGGCGCACCTGACATGGGATCGAATCCGTCGAAGATCAAGTCTTCACGGATGTCGGCAGTATAGTTCAAGCTTCCAAACCTGACCTGATGGCCAGGGGCATAGCTATCTATCTGCTCCAGATGCCCAAGCGAGTTGGCCCGAAGTACGAAGCCGCCGAATACGAAGATCTATCCGGGAAGGAAAACCTCCCCCTGGACCGCGTCATTGAAGATGATTAAAGGAGCCATCGAGCCTTACCGTGATGACACAGTGGAACTCTCAATGAAAGCACCAATGTCGGTGTCAAAAACGATGGATCTCGGGTAGGGGGTCCCAAACTATGTGTCTAAGGCTAATGGTAACAGGCGGCAGGGGACACGATGTTTACCCAGGTTCGGGCCCTCTCGATGGAGGTAATACCCTACTTCTTGCTTGATTGATCTTGATGATATGAGTATTACAAGAGTTGATCTACCACGAGATCGTAGAGGCTAAACCCTAGAAGCTAGCCTATGATTATGATTGTTGTTGTCCTACGGACTAAACCCTCCGGTTTATATAGACACCGTAGGGGGCTAGGGTTACACAGAGTCGGTTACAGAGAAGGAGATCTACATATCCGAATTGCCAAGCTTGCCTTCCACGCAAAGGAGAGTTCCATCCGGACACGGGACGAAGTCTTCAATCTTGTATCTTCATAGTCCAACAGTCCAGCCAAAGTATATAGTCCGGCTGTCCGAGGACCACTTAATCCAGGACTCCCTCAACGGGCTACTGTTCATCCACTATCTACTACCTTGCTCCAGCCTCCACCTGCTATTGTTCCTCCACCATCGACTTCCTCCAGCCTCCACCTACTATTGTTCATCTACCCTCGACTTCCTCCAGCCTCCACCAGCTACTGTTCATCCACGGGGTCCTGTTCATCCAGCCTCCATCGACTATTGTTCAACTAGCCCTCCATGGGGTCCTGCTCATCAAGCCTCCACCGGATACTATTCATCGAGCCTCCACGGGGTCATATTCATCCACCCTCCACGGCCTCCTACTACTACCACGGGGTCCTGTTCATCCAACGCCCACCGGGAACTGTTCATCCAACCCTCAACAACACTCACTGCTCATCAAGAGGCAGCAGGTTCGATTGATTTCAGTTAGCAGCAGTAGCGAAGAAGTCGCTCGGTCGGTTCAGTTAACAGCCAGGGATCGATCGATCACTCGGGTTCAGTAACGAATAGCCAGTGCAATCGCATGATCGGTTTAGTTAACAGCCAGGGATCGATCGATCGCTCGGGTTCAGTAAGACATAGCCAGTGCAATCGCTCGGGTTCAGTAAGCGAATGCCTCGCTTGGTTTCAGTTAGAGCCCAATGCCTCGCACACATGCGTGTACGTGTATGAGAGAAACGCGCAATCCCTCTCTGCATCGCTCGACCCCGACCACTCACCATAACTAGGAACTCCCCGATATTTTCCTCGCCCTCGCTTCTACCATGATTTTTTCCGTCATCAACGGCCCTAAGAATGTCATGCAGCTGCATCTCCGGCTTTCCCATAACGAAAAGCCCATTTTCTATCATGTTTTTTCTCATAGAAGTAGGAGCCCACCAAATCTATGATGATACGTGTTTTTCTCACAATTATTTTCATAGAAGTGTCATAAGCATGGTAGAAAAAAATTTGTTCGGGCCAAAATGTTACGGATGTGCCTTTTTTTGCAGTGCACCAGGTGGGCACAACCTAACTGGGTGCGCCAAGGAGCCCAGGTGCACCCTGATGGGTTGTGTCCTCCTCGGCCCACCTCTGGTGCCCCTCTTCTGGTATATAAGTCATTTTGACCTAGAAAAAAAGGGGGAGAGGACTTTCGGGATGAAGCACTGCCGTCTCGAGGCGAAACTTGGGCAGGAGCCCTTTTGCCCTCCGCTGGAGCAATTCCGCCGGGGGAACTTCCCTCCCGGAGGGGGAAATCATTGTCGTCATCATTAGCAACAACTCTCCCATCTTGGGGAGGGCAATCTTCATCAACATCTTCAATAGCACCATCTCCTCTCAAACCCTAGTTCATCTCTTGTGTTCAATCTTTGCACCAGATCCTTAGATTGATGCTTGTGGGTGAAAAGTAGTGTTAATTACATCTTGTAGTTGATTACTATATGGTTTATTTGGTGGAAGATTATATGTTCAGTTCCATTATTCTACTCCCTCCGTTCCTTTTTTTTGACCATAAACAGTAGGGGGAACCCCCCACTGTGAAAGAATCAATTAAATGAAGGTGGTAAAGTTACATGGTTAATTACAAATCCATTTCCCTTTGGGAAAGGACAATAAGACTACTTTATTGGAGCGAGGACAGAAGCAAAGGAATAAAGTTTTTGTGCTTCTCCTTAACTCTATAAGTTAGGAGGGAAAATCATCCTTGAATCTACTAAGCCAAGCAGAACGGGACGGTGCAATCCCTCTAAAGTGTTTGTCGTTTCTTTCTTTCCATATACTCCATGCTGCCAGAAGGAAAACTTCCATGAAGAGTGGTCTCCCCCAAGTGTCTTTCGTCATTGAGATTTTGGATAGACAAGTCCCCCCTTGTTGCCAGGCAATGCCTAGAGTGGCCCAACATTGGTTGCTGATAGAACATCCAAAGAACAAGTGTTCTAGGGTTTCCTCAATGTGTTGCCCGCATAGAATGCAATCATGATTGTTCCCGATGTTATAGTGGCGTCGTTTAAGCATGTTCCTTGTGTTTAAACGGTCCGAGAGCAAAAGCCAGCCAAAAACTTTGATCTTCATGGTTGATTTGGATTTCTAGAGCCAATGAAAGGCACGATGACATTGGATGTCGCGAAAGCAGAAGGCGTAGTATTTGTGAGTGGTATAATTCTTATCTCCCCAAACATACATCCATACGTCCTTGTGTTGCGAAGCATTCGACAAAAGTACATCCCAGGTGTCCTTTTGA
Organism: Triticum dicoccoides; assembly: GCF_002162155.2. Lineage (NCBI taxonomy): Eukaryota > Viridiplantae > Streptophyta > Magnoliopsida > Poales > Poaceae > Triticum > Triticum dicoccoides. Next base: position 463,120,091 of record NC_041391.1, on the reverse strand, counting down.
ATTTTTCTTACTTCATCATATGCTTGTGGGGATAGGGGTAGATGAAACGCCTCATGCAGTGACATAGTGGCCAAGAAATCTTTTACCGAGATGTCCTCCTCAGTGGCGTATGAGAAAGCACGTGGGTAAGTATCTGCTAGGATGCCATTACACCAGTCATCTTTCCAAAAGAGGACCGTGGTACCAGTTACCACCTGGACTTGTGTGATTCCACGAAAAATCGGCATGAGCTTGGACACGTCTCTCCACCAGAAAGAACCGCAGGGATCAGTTGCATGCGGGATCTGGCCATCATAATAGGTATCCTTAATAAGCTGAACCCAGGGCACATTCCAGTTGATGTAGAATATATGAAGAAATTTTAGGAGAAGAGCGTCCCCTTGGATTCGAAGGTCGATGACTCCCAAACATCCACACTCTTTGGGTTTGCACACCATATCCCAAGATGCCAAGGAGTTACGTTTGTCACCCTGATCAGTTTTTTTGGTCCAGAGACATTTTCGTCTAATATTGTCCAGCAGCTCAATGATTTTAGTAGGTAAGCGCAAGGTGCGCAGTGCAAATATGACCAAAGAGGTAATCACAGAGTTGAGCAGAGAAAGCTTTCTACCATAGGAGATCATGTTGAGGGTAGCAGAAAGTCTTCTCTCCACCATGCAAACAAGGGGCATGAGATCAAGGACCGTTGGCCGTGTTGTTCACAGAGGCAGACCTAGATATGTAAACGACATTTTCCCAACAACACATCCAAAAATGTGGGCCAACTGGTTGCAACGGTCCATAGGGCAGTTAATGGGGATAATGGTTGACTTATGAAAGTTGATCTTCAATCCAATGGATGTTGCAAAATCAGTTAAAATGTTTTTCAGTATCAAGGCTTGTCTTGGGCGGGCTGGAAGGACAAGTATGGTGTCGTCAGCATATTGAATTACTGGATAGTCTTGCTGGTTCCGTGCAGGGAAAGGCAGGTGGATTTCATTACGTGCAAAGGCATCATTAATTGCCGCTTGGAGAAGGTCGGCTGCAAGGACAAAAATAAGAGGGGAGAGCGGATCGCCCTGTCTCACCCCACACTTGCAGTAAAATTGGCGTCCTGGAGTGCCATTAAGGAGGACAGAAGATTTACCCGACGAGAAGATGCATCTAATCCAATTCAACCATTTGTCATTAAATCCCATGCTTGCCATAATTTCAATCATAGCCTCATGTTCGATGGTATCGAAGGCCTTGGCAAAGTCTAGTTTCAGAGGAATGATTTCCTTTTTTGAAGATTGGCATTGGTAAATGTATTCATACGCCCATGCGAGGCAATCTTGAATGGATCTCCCCTTTAGAAAACCATACTGGTTGCGATGAATTATCTTCAAGATGACTTTTTGAAGCCGGTTCGCCAAGATTTTTGTGACAACTTTCAGGCAGCAGTTGAGTAATGTGATCGGTCTAAAATCATTAACTGAGGCTGGGGAGTTAATCTTAGGGATCAGTGTAATGAATCCATCATTTATACTCTCCAGGTTAAGGCACCCTTCGTGGAATTGATTGCACAATTGATAGAAGTCCTCCTTTATAATGGGCCAACATCGTTTAAGGAAAACCCCAGAGAAACCATCAGGACCAGGAGCGCGATCTGCCGGCATTTCCATAATGACCCTATCAATCTCATCGTGTGTGAACGGACGAGTGAGCTGATCAAGACCCTCAACTTTCTTAATTATGCGTGACAGATCAAATTTCATAGAGTGTTGTTTGGATGTGCCCATTCTTTGCTTGAATGTTTCGAAAATAACTGATTCCTTGGCGGCATGGTCATCCACCGTGTCCCCATTATCAGTTCCCTCCGTTCCTTGATGTAAGGTGTATAGATTTTTGAGAAAAAAAATCTGAAATATAAGGTGTATTGCGTCGCACCACTCATCTAGATAATGTTTTTAGGTATTTGATTACATTTTCTTATATTAGGCAAGCTCATCTATTTTCTCATGTCAATTAGTTAGGTGTAAACTTGCACAAAACTTGTGAAATTTTCCCTCCATGTGCGTTCTTTAATTTCCGTGCCAAAAACTATACACCCTATATTTAGGAATGGAGGGAGTATTTAATACCCCTCTGATCTTGAGCATGATTATCATTTGTGAGTAGATACTTTTCTTCTTGAGGTCACGGGAGAAATCTTGTTGCAAGTAATCATGTGAACTTGATATGTGTTCAATATTTTGTTGGTATGTACGTTGTGATTCCCTTAGTGGTGTCAGGTGAACATCGACTACATGACACTTCACCATATTTGGGCCTAAGGGAATGCATTGTGGAGTAGTTATTAGATGATGGGTTGCTAGAGTGACCAAAGCTTAAACCCTAATTTATGCGCTATTCCGTACGAGACCGATCTGGATCCAAAAGTTTAATGCTATGGTTAGATTTTATTTGAATATTTTTCTTGTAGTTGTCTTGCTTGCGAGGGGGTTAATCATAAGTAGGAGGTTTGTTCAAGTAACTAAGCACCAGTCCACCCACATATCAAATTATCAAAGTAGCGAACACAAATCAAACCGACATGATGAAAGTGACTAGATGAAATTCCCGTGTACCCTCAAGAACAATTTGCCTATTATAAGAAACCATTTTGGCATGTCGTTTGCCACAAAAGGATTGGCTACTTTGTTGCACTTTATTTACTGATAACCCACAAGTATAGGGGATCGCAACAGTTTTCGAGGGTAGAGTATTCAACCCAAATTTATTGATTCGACACAAGGGGAGCCAAAGATTATTCTCAAGTATTAGCAGCTGAGTTGTCAATTCAATCACACCTAAAAGACTTAATATCTGCAACAAAGTTTTTAGTAGCAAAGTAGTATGGAAGTAACGTTAATGATGGCAAAAGTAACAGTAGCAGTTTTGTACTGATTGTAACAGTGGCAAAGCAAAAGTAACTTAGCAAAGATTAATATGCGAAAGGCTCATGGGCAATTGATCGGCAATGATAATTGTGTCAGATGATATTCATCATGTAGCAATTATAAACTAGGGTGACACAGAACTAGCTCTAATTCATCAATATAATGTAGGCATGTATTCCATACATATAGTCATATGTGCTTATGGAAAAGAACTTAAATGACATTTTTTGTCCTACCCTCCCGTGGCAGCGAGGTCTGTGGGGGCCCCGACTCATAGGTTGAAATCACCGAATGCACGTGTACAGTGATCCCAGAGATAAATGCTCACTGAACACACAAAAGCTGAATAACAAGAGTCTTACATCCATACATACCGTCTTACACAAATTATGACCATTATGGTCAAGTCTTACGTTGATAAAGCCTTAAGGTCTGAACATCAAATGAAACACAAGAAGCAGAAATCTTCGTTGATAAGTAGGACCCATGCCATCTGCCTTAACCCTACGGGCATTCTGACTGGGAAGCGTCCTAGTTCGCGTGTTTGTCACGAAAGAACTCTTCCTCGAACTCCTGTTCTTCCATGCCTAGTTAATTAAATAACCAGTGGCAAGCCAATGAGTACTTTGAATGTACTCGCAAGCAACCCATGATTTGGTCTAAAGTAACAATGCAATTATACAACAAGTAAGCTACCTAGCTTCACGCTAGTTGAGAAGTCCTACCAATTTGTGAGATATGCATCAATGGACATGGGTAACCTTGAGAATATGTTACAGATATCAACATAAATAGAGTTTGGATCAATGCCATTTCATTCAACATGTCAAGTCACCACCTTGACACAACTAGTTCTCTTCCACACACACATGCACCGAGATTGTTGAATTTCTGGACATAGTTTAAGTAACACCCCCCAACTGTCCATGACCGTGGACATGGCTATTCGAATAGTTTGACACTCTGCAAAGGTTGCGCACTTTACACACAAGATCCGGGTAGCTTTCGTGTCATCCACGACCCAACAGTACCTCAAGTACTCAGGGGAAGCACCCGATCATTACCTTTCCCTAGACGACACTAACATAGGGTCCACTCATTAATACACGGCCCTCGTATATTAGCAAAAGATCGTGGAACTCTTCCCTTTTCACATTATCACACATACACGAAGGGACCAACGCTGTGTCCAGTGCCCTGTGAAAACAGTCATGGCCGCCTATCCAAGCACGACCCCGTCCCGAGAGTGACCTCAAGTCACCCCCGTCACTAGTAATGTGGGCGACATGCTAGTATCAGTCTAAGTAATCAATAATGCCCCGTCCCATAAAGGGGCAGAGTGGTTGCACATGTTTGGTTGGGACGGTAATCACAGATAAATCTAATCCATCATTTTACACACACCAAAATCTCTCTTCGGTACACCACTTCTTTCTCAAGCGGTGACCTTAGTTCAACCTCTACCAAGGGCATTAGGGGCACCCAATGGGGTTTTCGAAAGAATGTATCCATGAAGAGTTCATGGTATACATGCATCATTATGCATCAACTAGTCTCTTGGCAATGCAATCATGGACAAGGTAATGTCATAAGTAAGGGTATGCATCATGTGGTGGTTCACAACAAGTCTAACACCGTCTTATTTCATCATCATGCAATCAGAAAAAGGGTACCGATGAACAAGAGGGGTGTCATGGTCAATGGGCTGCTTTCCTTGATTGGCTTGTTCTTCGAGGTCTTCAAATCCTTCTCCTTTTTCTTCTTCAGCAACTTCATCAAATACGGGATCTAATCGCCGCAAGAAAATAACAGAAAAATAAGACAATAATAAAAACAGAAAAGTCAAAGTGCTCAGAAAAATGTCAACTTATTTCTGTAAGTACTAGAAGACTAAGAAGGGGAAAATTCTTAATTTTGGATTTGGAGTTAGGGGGACAGAGTAGTGGATTTTCAAACAGAGATTTTATTGTTCAAATTTGAATTTAAATTTGAACAGTGCAAAAAAGTGTAATGGATGTGTATGAAAGTTACATCAATAAATAGGTGGGATTAATCTAAGATTTTAGGAGTTGGAATTATTGCATTTGGATAAATATTTCATCCTGTGGAATTTTTGGAAATGTGATAGAAAAAGAAAAGGAAAAAGGCCACTGTGCAACTGGGCCAGAACGGCCGCAGTGCATAGGCCCAGAGGTGATTCGGCCGAGGCGAGCCGAGCGGCGCGCGCGCGCCATATTTCAAACCTGACGCGGCGGGCCCAGCGTCAGAGAGAGAGAGAGCGGGGGCGAGGGAAAGGAGAGGATGATAGGTGGGATCCACCTGTCATCTCTAACCTCACAGCAGAGGGGACGGCGAGCTCACCGGCGATGCTACAGGGCACGGCAGGTCGAGCGGGTGGCACCGTTGGACTCAGGGGGCGTCGCCGTTCGAGCGGTGGTGGAGGTGCTCACCGGAGCAGCCTGGTTCGCCTGCAACGAGGTCACGCGGAGGAGGTGCTTGGGCGTTGATGGTTCCGGCTGTTTCCGGCTGCAAAAAGAGTGGGGGAGAGAGGGGAAAGGGTTAGTGACGCTGTGCGGTTCTAGATCGAGAGAGAACGGGGGCGGAGGAGGCCTGTACCGCGTGGACACCGACGACCCGAGGCGGCGGAGCTCGAGCTCGATCTCGAGCTCGGGCTTCTCTGGGGTCGACTGGGTGGATCGGGAGGTGGATTGGGAGTGTGGGAGTGCGACAGGAAGCGAGAGGGGGGCTCGGGGTCGCCTTATATAGGCTGGCCGAGGTCCACCGTAGGCGCGGCCTACGGGCGCCCGCGGGATCGGTTTGGGTAACCGTTAGAGAGGGAATGGAGGGCTCGGGGGTGTTCGTGGGAGTGGTCTAGGGTGCCAGGGAGAGAGAGGAGGAGCGGGACGAGCTGCGGGTGGCCACAGGAGCAGAGCGAGCATTGGCCGAGCGGGGCGGCGCTCTAGCGCGAGCTGCAGGAGCGAGAGGAGGGCGCAGGAGCAAGTGGGCGGCCTGCTGGCGTGGAGCGGACGTCGAGGGGCATCGACTGGCACGCGGGGGAGGCTCAAGGTGGTTGGGGGGCACGGCGTCAATGGTCGGGTGCCCTGCCAGGCGCTCCAGAGCGCGAATTTGGCTAGCATCCGCGGTTTTCCCGTGTCCTCGCACGTCCACTTGTGTCTGGCAGCTGGAGGGGGCATGGGCAAAAGCTGGGGAGAGGCTTGGATGCTCTGGAAAGCTGCGGGGAGAGAAGGAGGCTGAGAGAGAGAGAATGGGAGGAATCCACTGTCCAGAGAAGAAAAATGGGGTTCTCCCCCCTTCTTCATTGCTTTCTCAGGCAGAAAATCGTCCAGGGGCTAGAGGGGGGCTAGGAGGGGTTGTGGTAAAAAGTAGAGCTCATGGAGATTAGTGGAAGAGGCCCAAACATGGTTTTTAGTTAACATGAAGAAGGTGTTTGATATGATTTTGGGGTACTTGCACTAATTTACTTCTTCCGCCATTTGGTAGGGGTGATTGTCATGACAAAATGACAAGGTATAAGGAAGATGAGCTCATTTGGAAGAGTTTGCGAATGAAACTTTGGCAAACCCTAGAATTTAGCAGAAATGAACTTGTGTAGATCTAGTTGAGAAAATCACTTCTCCTTGATGCACCACTTGGTGTAGTGGCCTCATTTGGTCATGTGAACATGCTCACAAAAGTTGGGGTCAAGGAGAGAAAGTTGGTAGTACAAAGTTGTTCAAATTTTATTCTGGTCAGAGAGGGTTTCGGGGGGATTTGGTGATGTTATCTTGTTCTCCAGGACATGAGGCTTGGCAAGATCATCCAATATGTCATACATGACATGCTAGAATTTTCTTCAAATTTTTAGAGTATATTTCCTTTGTAAATATTTCAAAAGCCTGACATATCCAGAAAGGATTTTGGAGAGGTTTTACCAATATTTTGAACACGACCATGTGTTGAAGTTCTTATATATGGAAAATATATGTCCACTGAGTTTCCCTGAATTTTCAAAAATATTTTTAAAGCACTAAAAATAATTTTAACCTATTAAAGACCATTTATGGCCTAAGGAAAAATCCTTTAAATAAAATAGGAAAATTACTTTTAAAATTATATTTTTGTGGTTTATGGGAGACCTATATCTAGTAGGTTGCAAATATAATCTTTGAAATATTTTTCATACCCCAAATCAAGTACTTGTAGTGCAAACCTCAATTCAGGGGTTTTTGGAAAACTAATTTTTGAGAATACTATTTGGCCAAACTATTTTTGTAAGAAAATACTATATTGCACTATACACATGGCATGATCACTGAGCAAAAGTTTGGGGCAAGGAGATGAAGTATATAAGGTGGAGTTGTGTTGACTTTAAGAGCACTTGAAAAGCACAGAGAGAAAACCAACTCCAAATTAAAAGCCAAATAATGCAAAAGTTTTTGTCGGTCCAAATTTTCATGCTTTATTAATGCAAATGACATGTTACAGAATGCAGGGTGTGACAGACCTACCCCCCTTACAAGAATCTCGTCCCTGAGATTCCTAAACTAGGCTTTAAAAGAGATCGGGAAACGGGGATCTAAGGTAGTCTTCACGTTCCCATGTGGCTTCTGCTTCAGTGTGGTTGCTCCGCTGGACCTTGAAGTACTTGATGGTGTGGCTTCGCGTATGTCGTTCTGCATCATCCAAAATTTGGATGGGCCTCTCACGGTAGGTCAAATCAGGCTGCAGGTCAATGGCTTGGTGTTCGACATCTTTGTAGAGATCAGGCTTGCCTGGAACTTGGAGACACTTCCGGAGTTGTGACACCTGGAATATGTTGTGCACATCGGATAGTTCAGGTGGTAGTTCCAATTGATAAGCCACTTCTCCTTGCCGTGCGGTGATCTTAAAGGGGCCAATAAATCTTGGTGCAAGCTTCCCCTTAACGTGGAAACGCTTGGTTCCCAGGGGGTTACTCGTAGGTACACATGGTCTCCGACTAGGAAGTTCACCTGTCAGCGATGAGTGTCAGCATAGCTCTTCTGTCTTGACTTGGCGGTCTTTAGACACTCTTTGACTAGTTGTACTTGTTCTTCTGCTTCGTGGAGAACATCTGGTCCAAAGACTAGCCCTTCTCCGGTCTCTGACCAATTGAGGGGTGTGCGACACTTGCGTCCATGTAACACTTCAAATGGTGCCATCTGGAGACTTGATTGATAACTATTGTTATAGGAAAATTCAACGAACGGAAGACAATCTTCCCACTTAGCTCCATATGCTAGGACACAGGCTCGGAGCATATCTTTGAGAATCTGATTCACTCGTTATGTCTGGCCTCCGGTCTGTGGGTGGAAAGCAGTGCTGAAAGACAACTTGGTTCCCATGGCCTCTTGGAACTTCTTCCAGAGCCTCGAGGTAAACTGGGTTCCTCGATCTGACACAATATCCTTAGGAACACCATTAAGACTTACGATTCCATTGATGTATAGAGTCGCCAGCTGGTTGCCATCATAGGTAGTCTTGACAGGAATGAAATGGGCCACTTTGGTCAAATGGTGGACTATAACCCAGATGGAGTCATGACCCTTATTTGACCTGGGTAACCCAGTGATGAAATCCATTCCGACTTTATCCCATTTCCACTCGGGAACCTTGAGTGGCTGGAGCAATCCAGCAGGTCGCTGATGTTCAGCCTTGACCCTTTGGCATACATCACACTTTGCAACATAGGTGGCAATCTCCCTTTTCATCCCGTGCCACCAGAATTTTTCTTCAGGTCTTGATACATCTTGGTTCCTCCAGGATGGATGGAATACAGGGTGTCATGCGCTTCTTGCAAGATCAGATTCTTGAGCTCAATCATGTTGGGCACGCAAATGTGATTCCCAAACCACACAACTCCTTGCTCATCCTTTGAGAAACTTGGGGCTTTACCTGCCTTGATCTTCGTCTTGATGCCTTCAATACTCTCGTGTACCTTCTGAGCTTCCTTAACATCATCCATCAGGGTAGGCTTGACTTCGAGGTTGGCTAAGAATCCTGGTGCAACCAGTTCCAATCTGAAGCCTTCAAGTTCTTCATATAAGGCGGGTTGCCTTTCCTTAAGCATAGCATTCAAGGCACAAGCCTTTCTGCTACCACATTAGCCTTTCCAGGGTGGTATTGGACATTGAGGTCATAGTCCTTGATCAACTCTAGCCACCTTCTTTGCCTCATGTTCAATTCCTTTTGAGTGAAGATATACTTCAAACTCTTGTGGTCGGTGTATATCTCACATCGCTTCCCTAGAAGGTAATGTCACCAGGTCTTTAAGGCGTGAACTACAGCTGCCAACTTGAGATCATGAGTAGCATAGTTCTCTTCATGAGGACGTAGCTGTCTGGATAGATATGCTACGACTCTACCTTCTTGCATCAGGACACCACCGAGTCCGGTTCTTGATGCATCACAATATATCACAAATTCCTTGTGAATATCAGGTGTGGCCAGAACTGAGGCGGTGGTTAACCTCTTCTTCAGCTCCTGGAAGCTCTTTTCACACTTTGGTGTCCACTCAAACTTATTGTCCTTCTTCAAGAGCTGGGTCATAGGTCGGGCAATGCTTGAGAATCCTTCAACGAACTTGCGGTAATATCCAGCGAGTCCGAGGAAGCTTCTGACTTCCTTCACATTGCTCGGGGTTTGCCATTCAGTCACGGCTTGGATCTTGGTGGAATCCACTGACAACCCTTCGGCATTCAATACATGACCCAAGAATCCAACCTCATGCAGCCAAAATTCGTACTTGCTGAACTTGGCGTACAGTTGGTGCTCTCGAAACTTGTCTAGGACCATCCTCAAGTGTTGCTCGTGATCTTCTTCCGTCTTCGAGAAGACAAGAATGTCATCAATGAAGACGGCAACAAACTTGTCCAAATATTCCATGAAGACCTAATTCATGAGATACATGAAGTAAGCTGGGGCATTGGTCAATCCAAAGGACATGACTGTGCACTCATATAGGCCATATCTGGTTACAAATGCCGTCTTTGGAATATTTTGGGGTCTAAATTTTAGCTGGTAGTACCCAGATCTAAGGTTGATCTTGGAGAACACCTTGGCCCCATTGATTTGATCAAACAGATCTTCAATCTTGGGAAGCGGGTACTTGTTCTTGATTGTAACTGCATTGAGGGAGAGATAGTCAATGCTCAAGCGGATGGTACCGTCCTTCTTTGTCACAATCAGAACAGGTGATCCCCAAGGGGAGGCACTAGGGCGGATAAATCCCTTCCTCAACTGTTCTTCCAGTTGCTTCTTCAACTCTGCTAACTTTTTCAATCCCATTCTATAAGGTTTCTTATAGATGGGTCCTGCTCCGGGCATGAGCTCGATGATGAACTCAATGTCTCGGTTAGGAGGCATTCCCAGTAGCTCATCAGGAAAGACATCGGGGTATTGGCATACTACCGGTACCTGCTCTAATCCAACTTCAATCAGATAGTTGACTTGGGTGGCTTGAGCAGGAGAGGAGTTGGCATCAAACTTAACTTCAACTCCTTGGTCATTGGTCACTATGACAGTTCGGTTGGCACAATCTAACAAGCCTTGGTGTTTGCTGAGCCAATCCATTCCCAAGATCACATCCAAGCCTTGTGATCTTAGGATGATAAGGTCTTCTAGGAAATCTACCCCATTAATGACAATCGTGAATCATTTACATCCTATCTTGGCTCTCATCTCTACTCTGGGGGTTTGTACCACCATAGGGTTATTCAGGGGTGTAGGGGTCATGCCAATTTTTAATGCAAACCTTTGGGTGACAAATGAATGCGTGGCTCCAGAATAAAACAAAATAGTTGTGGGTGCTGAGTTGACAAGGAACGTACCGAGCACGACGTCCGGGTCTTCTTGGGCTTCTTCTGCAGTGACATGGTTCACCCGACCCTTGCCATTGTTGGGAGGGTTGCGGGAAGCTTGGTTCCTTGGTGGCATTCCGCGGCCTTGTCCTGGGTTCTGCGCATTGGGGTGCGGGGCATCGGGCTTCTTGTTGGGGCACACCCTTGAGATGTGTCCTACCTGACAACATCCAAAGCAAGTGACTTGGTTTGGGTTGTTGATCTTGTTGCGTCCACTGTTATTGGGGTTGTTGAAAGCTGGCCTGGGGTTGGCATACTGCTGAGGCTGATAGTTGGTGCAGGGTGTAGGAGCTCTTGGCTATTGATAGGTTGGCCTGACTGGGGCTAGCTAACATTGGCGAGGTTCTGGTTGCTGGAGCTACCCTTGCTGATCATCTTGCACTTACGGGTATCATCAAAAGCATGTCGCTTGTCTTCAAGCATGAGTGCCATGTTCACCAGGTCAGGAAAGGTTGGGCAGTCACACACGACAAGCGAGTACTGCAGGGTCTGATTGAGGCCTTCCATGAAGCGCTTTCTTTTGGTAGCATCAGTGCTGACATCTTCAGGAGCATACCTTGACAGAACACTAAACTTCTGCATGTACTCCTTGACAGTGCTACTCCCCTGCTTCAGGGCCCGGAACTCATGCTTCTTGATGGCCATAATTCCAGAAGGAATGTGGGCCTTGCGGAATTCTGCCTTGAAGTCATTCCAAGTGATGTTTTGCCATGCATGCATGACCTTGAATCCATCCCACCAAGCTCTAGCAGTTCCCCCGAGACAGTGGGCAGCATATGCCACCCTCTCACGGTCTTCAGTGTAGGTGACTAGTTCCAATAGATCCTCAATGGTGCGGACCTAGTCGTCTGCATCCAGGGGTTCAGCAATCAAGATGAATGTGGGTGGTGCATGCTTCTTGAACTCTGCCAACGTGGAACGTCCATTGCCATTCCCCGCCTGCTGGCGGTTGTTGGTGACAGCTTGAGCAATCATCTGGAGGGATGCAGTGTTGGCTTGGCGTTCCTCCCGGAAGGCTTGGAGAAGCTGGGCCATCTCCATGTTCGGAGGTGGAGGCGGTGGTGGAGTTTGTCCTTTGGTTTGGTCCTGGCTGGCCCCTCCTTGGGTGGACCCTCCGGCTTCTTGCTGCTGGGTAGAGGTACCAGTACGGGTTACAACAGGCATCCTGTTGGAGCGGTCAATATCTCATGATTGGGGTAAAATGAGGGAAAACAAGATATATGAGGTGCCAAGTAGGGGGTGGGTGTGACACAATTTTTAAGTTAAGCAAAGGACGGAAAGGCCAAACTCATGCATTAAAACCAAATGGGTGATGTAGCCATTTACAAGTTCCCGAAAGGGGAAGCACGACTTTCATCAAAACAAGTCAAAAGCAAACACAACACAACATGGTTTCATTTGAACCATTACATGGACTCGACTTCGCATAAGGGGTACATGACCTATCCTACCTTAAGGGTTACTGGTTGGACTATCCTAGTCCTGAACGGTGTCTAAGTGGTGAAATGCTGAAAGTGCAACTATCCCAAGGTGGTTTTGGTAATTCATAACAACATTTAGCTCATTGAGCTAATGCTATTCCAAGACTATTATTTCAGGAAAGCTCAATGAATGGCATGGCATGGATGATGAAAGTGGATCCCTCAAAATACTAAGGACAAAGGATTGTCTCAAGCTCAAAAGCTCAAGACTCTTCATTTTATATTTTAGTGATCCAAGATCACATTGAGTCTATAGGAAAAGCCAATACTATCAAGGAGGGATGAGGTGTTGCTTAATGAGCCTCTTGCTTCATGTGCTTAGTGATATGCTCCAAAACCCTCAGCTACTTACGCACGTCCACAAATGACCTAAACCCAAAGCCAAAATCGATCACACCGATTCTTCCTATTTGGCGCCACCGATTCCAAAAGTCATAGCCACTGCCACAAACCCTAAGAAAATCGGTCTTACCGATAGGGATCTCGGTCTCACTTAGATGGGATTGTAATCTCTCTATTTCCCTTCGTAACATTTCGGTCTAACTGAAGTGAGCGATCAGTCCCACCGAGATTGCAATGTAAACTCTCTGTTTCCCTTTTGTAACATTTCGGTCTCACCGAAAAGAGCAAATCGGTCCCACCGAGTTTACCTGACCAACTCTCTGGAAAGCTTATTATCAAATCGGTCTCACCAAGTTTGTGTAATTGGTCTTACCGAGATTACGTTATGCCCTAACCCTAACTGAATCGGTCTCACCGAGATGCATGTTAGTCCCACCGAAAATCACTAACGGTCACTAGGTTTACTAAATTGGTCTGACCGAGTCTATTGAATCGGTCCCACCGAGTTTGGTAAATTGTGTGTAACGGTTAGATTTTGTGTGGAGGCTATATATACCCCTCCACCTCCTCTTCATTCATGGAGAGAGCCATCAGAACAAACCTACACTTCCAACTTACCATTTTTGAGAGAGAACTACATACTCATGTGTTGAGGCCAAGATATTCCATTCCTACCATATGAATCTTGATCTCTAGCCTTCCCCAAGTTGCTTTCCACTCAAATCTTCTTTCCACCAGATCCAAAACCTATGGGAGAGAGTTGAGTGTTGGGGAGACTATCATTTGAAGCACAAGAGCAAGGAGTTCATCATCAACGCACCATTTGTTACTTCTTAGAGAGTGGTGTCTCCAAGATTTGCTAGGTGTCACTTGGGAGCCTCCGACAAGATTGTGGAGTTGAACCAAGGAGTTTGTAAGGGCAAGGAGATTGCCTACTTCGTGAAGATCTACCGCTAGTGAGGCAAGTCCTTCATGGGCGACGGCCATGGTGGGATAGACAAGGTTGCTTCTTCGTGGACCCTTCGTGGGTGGAGCCCTCCGTGGACTCGCGCAACTGTTACCCTTCGTGGGTTGAAGTCTCCATCAATGTGGATGTACGATAGCACTACCTATCGGAACCACGCCAAAAACATCCGTGTCTCCAATTGCGTTTGAATCCTCCAAACCCTTCCCTTTACTTTCTTGCAAGTTGCATGCTTTAATTTCCGCTGCCTATATACTCTTTGCATGCTTGCTTGAATAGTGTGATGATTGCTTGACTTGTCCTAAAGTAGCTAAAATCTGCCAAACTCTAAAATTGGGAAAAGGTTAAGTTTTTAATTGGTCAAGTAGTCTAATCACCCCCCCTCTAGACATACTTCAAGGTCCTACAAGTGGTATCAGAGCTTTGGTCTCCATTTGCTTTGATTTCCATAGCTTTTGGTGGTCATAGCCTTGGTTTCACAACCTAAGAGAGTATGGCGTCTAGCGACAGAAATTATCACTGTAGAGGTCCTTACTTTGATGGTACTAATTTTGCTAGTTGGAAGCATAAGATGAAAATGCATATTCTCGGACATAACCCCACCGTTTGGGCAATTATTTGTATTGGCTTGCAAGGTGAATTCTTTGATGGGAGAGAACCGAACCGTGAAGCAAATGCAGAAGAATTGAAGATGTTGCAATACAACACTCAAGATTGTGATATCATCTTCAATGGATTGTGCCCCGAAGAATTCAACCAAATCAGCCGTCTTGAGAATGCAAAGGAAATTTGGGATACTTTGATTGATATGCATGAAGGTATCGAATCTGTCAAGGAATCCAAGTTGGATGTGCTCCAAAGTCATCTTGACAAGTTCAAAATGAAGGATGGTGAAGGTGTCACTGAAATGTACTCTAGGCTTGTACTTATCACAAATGAGATTGTCGGCTTAGGGAGTGAAGAGATGATCGACAAATTCATCATCAAGAAGATCCTAAGAGCATTGGATGGAAAGTATGATACCGTGTGCACATTGATCCAAATGATGCCAAACTACAAAGATCTCAAGCCAAGTCATTGGAAGAATTGTTGCTCATGAGATGTCACTCAAGGATAAGGAGGAACTTCACAACAAGTCAAGTGGTGCTTACAAAGCCTCAAGTGAAGCCCCCACATCATCAAGTGAGAAACAAACCTTCAATGAAGAATTGAGCTTAATGGTGAAGAACTTCAACAAATTCTACAAGAGTAGAAGCAAAGAAAGAAGCTCCAAGTCAAGGTCATACAATGACAAAAGATCTTCTAGTCGAGAGCGCAATTGCTACAATTGTGGGAGACCCGGACACTATTCCAATGAGTGTACGACACCCTACAAAAGAAGAGAAGATTCTCCAAAAAGAAGAAGCAAAAGAGAAGAATCACCACCAAGAGAGAGGAGGAGTAAAGATGATCGTTATGAACGAAGACACTCACGGAGAAGCAAGGATTTGGAAAGGAAGGACAAGTCATCAAGGAGCTACACAAAACGAAGACATCAAGCTCATGTTGGTGAATGGGTATCCGGCTTCGACTCCGACAATCACTTCGAGAGAAGCTATCACTCCGACTCCGAATATACTCAAGATGAAGGTGTTGCCGGTCTAGCACTTGTGTCAACCAACTCCTACGACATATTTGATTCACCAAATGAAGGAATTGGAAGATGCTTCATGGCCAAAGGTCCAAAGGTAACACACCCTGAATATGTTGATTTCAATAGTGATGAAGATGACTTGCTTGTGGATGATGATTTACTTGTTGACAACTCCAGTGATGAATACTATGATGAAACGTCAATTAATCATGCTAATCAAGATAAAACGAATGACAATAATAAGGAGAAGATTGAGCTTCTAACTAAAGAACTAAACACTCTTAAGTTGGCTCATGAAACTATCTTCAAAGATCATCGAGAACTTTTAAGGGCTCATGAGAAGTTACACTTTGAAAAGCTCAACCTTGAGCAAGAGCATGAGTTCTTAAAAGCAATCAATGATGATCTCCGCAAGAAAAGTTCTTCTTACATTGCCAAGCGTTTACTCTTATCTACTTACATGCCTCAAGTCAAGTCTAGTAACAAGTACAAGAAAGATACTTCCTCTAGTAGTAACAATAATAATGTCAAATCCAATATTGTTGCTTCTAGTAGTTCTCTTGATTCCACTAATGATTCTCTTAGCCAAGTTACACTTGAGCAAGAAAATAGCTTATTGAAGGGAATTATAGAGAAAGGTGTTTACAAGAGCCTTGCCGGGAGTAAGCAATTCGAGGAAATTGTACGCAAGCAAGGAAGGCACCGGAAGAATCAAGGTGTTGGTTTTGAACGAAAGTTCAATGCCAATGGAGTTGAGTGGGAGAAGATCAATACCCCAAGACGAAGTTTGTTCCTCAACAAGAGAAGTATGATCCTACTTCCTTCAAGGGAACACAAGCTCAAGATGATCTTCCACCACAAGACCACAAGAACAAAGGCAAGGACAAGCTTCAAGAAGAGATTGATGCATTTGAAGAAGCACCTAAAGCCTCGTTCAAGTGGGTTCCCAAGACTACGTCAAGTTCTACTTCATCAAGTACAATTACAACTCCAAGGATTCCCATCAAGATGATGTGGATCCCGAAGAAGAAGAATTAGAGATTCTTGAGGGTGACTCTGCCAACATTCTTCAGTCATATCATTATGTCAAGAACAAGTGCAATCAACTTCCACATCTTGCACTAGTTTAAGGAGTCACAAACCCTCATGTTGGTAAGGCAAGGGACAAGGTAACCTAATGATTTCATGGACATCATCTTGTATGTTCATCACTCTATGTCTATGGATATTCTTGTTTGTTCCTTGTGGGACTAACCCATGTAGGTAAGTTGAAAGTGCAACTCACTCCAAAGGATTGCTCCAAATGGTCTACATCAACATTGAGCATCCACATCTTCAACACCTACATGAAGTCATCATCGACAAAACCCAAGGTTAGTTCATCCCTCTAAGGGGGATCTCACATCTAGGGGGAGCTTAACTCTAAGAATGAGTCAAAGCAACTCTAATGGTGTGAACATATCAATGCATTATGTAAAAGTGGTAACCCCACTTGAGCTTAAACGATGAGTATGACCTATGATCAAATGTTCTCATTTGACTCCTAAGTCAATATACTCATATATAGATGACCTAGTCATCGCCAATTGTTTGATAGATGCTAGAATTGGTTGTGCATGCTTTGCCACATATTTCATTTTCTATCTTATTGTGTGAGCATGTTGGTGCATTTTTACTCATTCAAGGACATCCACTTGTTGTTTTGATTTTTTGGGATTTTTTCTTTTTTGCCAAGTGGATGGACAAGAATGCCTAAGAACTTTCTCTAGCTATCTATGCTTTTCTCGTCTCAAACTCTATTCATGCTACATCACAAAATTTGATCAAGTCAGATTCGAACCACTCTGTGTGAGGAGCACTCAGAGTCCCCGATTCGTCATAGACTTAAACTTCCAAAACCTCTTTGTGACTCTCGGTCTGGCCGATTCCCGATTTCGGTCCTACCGAGATCATTAAGATGATCTGAGTTTTCAATCTCGGTGCAACCGATTTGAACTTTTCGGTCACACTGATTTGCTGTAACTGTACACAGTTATGCATCTCGGTGCCACCGAGTTGTTCCACTCGGTCACACCGACAGGGTCGGGCTATATATAGTCACGGGAATTTTTTTGGAAATTTCTCTGAAACCCTTCGCCCGCGCAATAGCTCGCTCTGCCATCGAAGGTCTCCGAATCGTCTCCTTGTCGCCAGCAGCCTCCAGTCGCTGGTCTCCGCCGCCGTCAACGGATTTCGCCCCCGCTGTTGCCGCCGTAGCGAGTCCACCGCCAAGCTAGGGTATGGACTCGATCTTTGTGCTATCGTCATCTGATTCCTAGCACATTGTGTTCTTATTGAATCTTGCCACGATTGAAACAATCCTATCCAGCCAAAGTAATCCGTAGAGTAGATTAGATTCAAATTTTTAGGGTTAGGTTTCCGCGAAACCATCTCGGACCCACCGAGTTGAAAAACTCGGTTTCACCGATTAGGCTTATGCCATTGCACTAGTGACTCTCGGTCTGACCAAGAATTACTAATCGATGCGACCGATTTTAGGATTCTGTGAAACCCTAGCAGTCTTGGTGCCACCGAACTGTGACTCGGTCCAACCGAGTTCATCAGTTTAGGTTCCAAAACTGCTTCGGTATCACCGAGTTTGAAAATCGGTTGATCCGAAATGCTTTCTGTGGAAAACTAACACTGAATTTCTGAATCATTCTTTTGCAAAAATCTCTGCATTTTGTGATGCTTATCCACTCTATCTCATCTATAACTCTTCACAGGGCCAGCAGTCAGTGTTTGCAGCATGTCAGGCCAGAGTAACAGCCAGAACAGGTCAGAAGAGCAGATTGACATGAGCAAAGGCACTAGTCCCTCAAGCTCTACAGATGAAGGGAGCAGAAGCACTCCCAGCAACCTGCCAAAGGCTGCTACCAGGCAAAGGAGGAAGAGAACTTCAGACTCAGAGGATGAGGACTACAAAGCTAAAGAAGATGAGGCTACTTCCAAGAAAGTAGTGCTCAAGAAGGAATATGGCTCTTCTCATAGCACAAAGCCTGGACTGAAAAAGAAAGTTCCTGCCAAGAGGACACCAATGCCTAAAGCCAGAAGGTCCACTCAAGTGCCAAAGCAGACTGAACCCAAAGAGGCACTTGAGAAGAAAGTCACTTCTTCCAAACCCAAGAAAGTTCCCACTGGAGAGACTATGAAGTTCACCATAGAATCAGAGGATGAAGGTGCTCAGGACAAGAAGAAGAAGAGAGCAAGAACCACAACTGCCCAGGTTCTTGGAAAGCCCTCAATGAGGAGAGATTCTGAAGAAGAAGAGGTTGCTGCACCAGCACCTAAGGCACCTAAGCTTATGGGTGATGCTATAAGGTCAGGGGCTGCAACATCTAAGCCCAAGGAAGCACCCAAAGCTGCCTCCAAGGCCAAGGTTGTACCGAAGAGGAATACTTGGAGTATTCCAGCTGCTGAGAAGAACAAGGCCCGAGTGCCAAATGTTGCTGAAGAAGAAGATGAAGAAGGACAGGTCCTAAGGAAGCTCAAGCCCAAGATACCAGACCACAATGATGCCCATCCTGTGGTTGAGGACATGAGGATCAGGAAGGACTCAGGGCTGAGGTTGTGGAGGATGGAAGATCCATATGCATCAAGGAGAAGAACTGATGTTGATTACATGTCCATACAAAGGAACAGCGGGACTTCTATGAGACAATTCTGTTGGATAAGAAGCCCATAGTTTGTGACATGAGGTGAGTCGACTGGACCTACATCAAGGACAATGAAGAGCACTATCCTGGAGTGCAAGACAGCTTTGTTGCTTGTGGAGTTATTGATTTTGTTGGACAAAAGCTCACCCACTGGAATGATGAGCTTATCATGCAATTCTACTCCACAACACACTTTTATCCAGATGGAAGAATTGTTTGGATGTCTGAAGGTACAAGGTACCAGTCCACTGTTGAAGAATTGGAAAGTCTGATAAATGCCCCTAAGGAAAATGAGGATGACCTGGATATCTATGCAAAGAAGAAGATGGATCACAATTCCATGGCACACATGTACAAGGAGATCCCAGACAAGGCAGTAGAGACACATAAGTTTGGATCAGTCCATTTTCTGCTGTTAGGGCTGCCAGCTATCAATTGGATTCTGAGGCACACTCTGTTGCCCAAGTCTGGTGACCATAACATGATCAGAGGGCATGCCATCAACATGTTGCATGTGTTTGATGTGCCACAAAAGTTCAAAGTCATGAGCCTTATGATTGAAACCATTAAGAGGACTGCAGCAGATCAGAAGAGGAGCTGTGGATATGCCCCTCAGATTCAGGAGTTGATAAACTCAAAGATGGGCACAGGGAAATATCTATTGGATAAGGAACATTTTCCACTTTATCCAGACTTTGAGGACAATGAGGTTGTTATGAATGAGAATGATCCATCATCAGTTCAAGCTCAAGAGAAGAAGGAGAAGGCTGCCAAGATGCCAACTCAAGAGGAGGCATCTGAATATTTCTTGAAGAACAAGCAGGAGCAGCTTGGTTACTTGATAGCATCTACACTGAGGATTGAGAAGGGACTGGCCACCCTCACTCAGAATCAGGAGAGCCTGGAAAGAATCATGGAACTCAAACTCCATGACCTTGATGTCAAAGTAACTGAGATTCAGTCAGTGGTAGAGCAGCTGCAGGATGACATGCAGGAGAGGCAGGGCAAGACTTCAACTAATGTGTTTTCCAGAGTGCCTAGAGCCCAGAGGTCAGTTGCAGTGCCTGTGACAGACACTAGAGCAACATCATCTGCACCAGCTACTGCCCCTTCAGCTCCAGTGCAACCAGCTCCAGCATCAACTCCAGCACCCTCTACTTCAACTGAAGCCTTCGTTCTTGGAGTTATCCAGACACCACCACCTGAAGATCAAGCCTGAGAGTCGATCTAGCACTATGCATTTTCTATGAACTTTTTGGTAACTTGTTGCCAAAGGGGGAGAAAAATGTATAGATCTAGGCTTCGAGAGAGAGTGTGTTGCTTTTGTTCTCTCTTGCTTTATTTGGTGGTTAAACTTGTTTGCTTTTGATTGCTTGTGATACTATGCTTGTGAGACATTGATGATCATGTGTTTGATCATAAGCTACACTTATGCATGTTTGCTGATATTATCTTATCTATCTTATGTGATCATTCACTTTGCTTGGTGATGAGTGCATGTATTCAATGTTTATTATTTTGAGCGCTCCACCAAGATGTATGTGACATAGAAGAGTAACCCACGAGCCTAATTCATTGTGCATTTGCAGTCCAAAGCAAATCTTAAACTATGCACAAATTTAGGGGGAGCTCTTGCTTATCACATACTTCTCAAAGCGACGATGTTGTTAAATCTTATTGTCATTTGTCGAAGCTTTGATCTATATGTTGTCATCAATTACCAAAAAGGGGGAGATTTAAAGTGCAACTATCCCTAGGTGGTTTTGGTAATTCATAACAACATATAGCTCATTGAGCTAATGCTATTGCAAGACTATTATTTCAGGAAAGCTCAATGAATGGCATGGCATGGATGATGAAAGTGGATCCCTCAAAATACTAAGGACAAAGGATTGGCTCAAGCTCAAAAGCTCAAGACTCTTCATTTTATATTTTAGTGATCCAAGATCACATTGAGTCTATAGGAAAAGCCAATACTATCAAGGAGGGATGAGGTGTGCTCCAAAACCCTCTTGCTTCATGTGCTTAGTGATATGCTCCAAAACCCTCAGCTACTTACTCACATCCACAAATGACCTAAACCCAAAGACAAAATCGGTCACACCGATTCTTCCTATCCGGCGCCACCGATTCCAAAAGTCATAGCCACTGCCACAAACCCCAAGCAAATAGGTCTTACCGATAGGGATCTCGATCTCACCGAGATGGGATTGTAATCTCTCTGTTTCCCTTTGTAACGTTTCGGTCTAACCGAAGTGAGCGATCGGTCCCACCGAGATTGTAACGTAAACTCTCTGTTTTCCTTTTGTAACATTCTGGTCTCACCGAAAAGAGCAAATCGGTCCCACCGTGTTTACCAGACCAACTCTCTGGAAAGCTTATTACCAAATCGGTCTCACCGAGTTTGTGTAATCGGTCTTACCGAGATTACGTTATGCCCTAACCCTAACCGAATCGGTCTCACCGAGATGCATGTCAGTCCCACCGAAAATCACTAACGGTCACTAGGTTTACTAAATCGGTCCGACCGAGTCTATTGAATCGGTCCCACCGAGTTTGGTAAATTGTGTGTAATGGTTAGATTTTGTGTGGAGGCTATATATACCCCTCCACCTCCTCTTCATTCATGGAGAGAGCCATCAGAACAAACCTACACTTCCAACTTACCATTTCTAAGAGAGAACTACCTACTCATGTGTTGAGGCCAAGATATTCCATTCCTACCATATGAATCTTGATCTCTAGCCTTCTCCAAGTTGCTTTCCACTCAAATCTTCTTTCCAGCAGATCCAAAACCTATGAGAGAGAGTTGAGTATTGGGGAGACTATCATTTGAAGTCATCATCAACGCACCATTTGTTACTTCTTGGAGAGTGGTGTCTCCTAGATTGGCTAGCTGTCACTTGGGAGCCTCGGACAAGATTATGGAGTTGAACCAAGGAGTTTGTAAGGGCAAGGAGATCGCCTACTTCGTGAAGATCTACCACTAGTGAGGCAAGTCCTTCGTGGGTGATGACCATGGTGGGATAGACAAGGTTGCTTCTTTGTGGACCCTTCGTGGGTGGAGCCCTCCGTGGACTCGTGCAACCATTACCCTTCGTGGGTTGAAGTCTCCATCAACGTGGATGTACGATAGCACCACCTATCAGAACCATGCCAAAAACATCCGTGTCTCCAATTGCGTTTGAATCCTCCAAACCCTTCCCTTTACTTTCTTGCAAGTTGCATGCTTTAATTTCCGCTGCCTATATACTCTTTGCATGCTTGCTTGAATAGTGTGATGATTGCTTGACTTGTCCTAAAGTAGCTAAAATCTGCCAAACTCTAAAATTGGGAAAAGGTTAAGTTTTTAATTGGTCAAGTAGTCTAATCACCCCCCTCTAGACATACTTCAAGGTCCTACAAATGCTCAGTCACGTATTCCGGCTCCTCTGGGTCTTCCTCCTCATCTTCATCTGTCTCAGTTTCTTCGTCACTTGAGGGAGTGGGGGAGTGGAGGAGGTGAACACAGCACTACTTCGTCGGGGGCACCCTGAAGAGGTTGCGATAGTCCTTTGCCATCATACAGCGTGGCTGAGATGACCCCTTGGCATGCGTAACCTGTGGGGGTCGCCCGCCTCGGTAGGTAACAATGGGCTGTCCAGGGGGTGCACCATCCTTCTTGATCCTGTTTGCCTTTGTCTGGGCTAGGCGGTGGAGTTCCTTGGTGTCGTGGAGTTCCTTCCGAAGCTCCATCGACTCCGAGGCCAAGTGTTGTGCCAGGCTGTCAGCACACAAGCTGAAGTAGGTTTGGAAACGGAGGGGAAGTCCTTCGTCCATGGGCGGGGCTGGTGCACTGCTCTTGTCATCATCCTCCTTCCGATAAGGTAGGTAACGGGTGGCTGGCTCACTTGCCATCCGGCAGAAGATCCCGGAGGCGACTCAGCGCCTTGAGGGCAGCAGTCTTGAGGGAGTCCTAGATCATGGGGGTCCTCGGATAGCCGGACTATGTACTTGTGTCGGACTGTTGGACTATGAAGATACAAGATTGAAGACTTCGTCCCATGTCTGGGTGGGACTCTCCTTTGCGTGGAAGGCAAGCTTGGCAATTCGGATATGTAGATTTCCTTCTCTGTAACCGACTCTGTGTAACCCTAGCCCCCTCCGATGTCTATATAAACCGGAGGGTTCAGTCCGTAGGACAACAACAATCATAATCATAGGCTAGCTTCTAGGGTTTAGCCTCTACGATCTCATGGTAGATCAACTCTTGTAATACTCATATCATCAAGATCAATCAAGCAGGAAGTAGGGTATTACCTCCATCAAGAGGGCCCGAACCTGGGTAAACATTGTGTCCCCCGCCTCCTGTTACCATTAGCCTTAGACGCATAGTTCGGGACCCCCTACCCGAGATCTGCCGGTTTTGACACCGACAAGTCTCAACAGCGAGGAGCAGGGTCGCCATCTGGAGTCCCTCAAAGAACCAGCTCGTCGGGGAGTTGTTCACCCTCACGACTACCTCCACGTGATACTGCTTCTTGGTGTTGTCGATCCAGTGCTCGTGATAGGTGAAGGTGGGGCACCGAGTGAACTGGCACCTCTTGAGGCTGTCCTCAAGAAGCATGGGAAATCCAGTGGTCAGGAAGTCTTTGGGTACGACGGCCATCTACAAAAGTGGAAGGGGAAGGGTCAATAGAGGAGTTATGTCCCATGCTTGGGATATTCTTAGAAAAATATGGTATGTAGGTAGTTTTGGTTGAGAGTCACGTTCTATCTAACGTCCATGCTAACTAAGGCTTCCTACAGTCAGGATGGCTCTGATACCAGCTCTATGGGGACCCCGACTCATAGGTTGAGATCACTGAATGCACATGTACAGTGATCCCAGAGATCAATGCTCACTGAACACATAGAATCTGAATAACAAGAGTCTTACATCCATACATACCATCTTACACAAATTACGACCATTATGGTCAAGTCTTACATTGATAAAGCCTTAAGGGCTGAACATCAAATGAAACACAAGCAGTGGAATTCTTCGTTGATAAGTAGAACCCATGCCATCTTCCTTAACCCTACAGACATTCTGACTGGGAAGCATCCTAGTTCGCGTGTTCGTCACCAAACAACTCTTCCTCGAACTCCTGTTCTTCCATGCCTGGTCAATTAAATAACCAGTGGCAAGCCAATGAGTACTTTGAATGTACTCGCAAGAAACACATGATTTGGTTCAAAGTAACAATGAAATTGTACAACAAGTAAGATACCTAGCTTCACGCTAGTTGAGAAGTCCTACCAATTTGTGAGATATGCATCAATGGACATGGGTAACCTTGAGAACAGGTTACAGATATCAACATAAATATAGTTTGGATCAATGCCATTTCATTCAA
Organism: Triticum dicoccoides; assembly: GCF_002162155.2. Lineage (NCBI taxonomy): Eukaryota > Viridiplantae > Streptophyta > Magnoliopsida > Poales > Poaceae > Triticum > Triticum dicoccoides. Next base: position 463,095,821 of record NC_041391.1, on the reverse strand, counting down.
CAAGTCAAGTCACCACCTTGACACAAATAGTTCTCTTGCACACACACACATGCACCAAGATTGTAAAATTTCTGGACATAGTTTAAGTAGCACCTCCCAACTATCCATGACCATGGACATGGCTATTCGAATAGTTTGACACTCTGCAGAGGTTGCACACTTTACCCACAAGATCCTGGAAGCTTTCATGTCATCCACGATCCCGCAGTACCTCAAGTACTCGGGGGAAGCACCCGATCATTACCTTTCCCTAGATGACACTAACATAGGGTCCACTCGTTGATACACGGCCCTCGTGTATTAGCAAAAGATCGTGGGACTCTGCCCTTTTCACATTATCACACATACACGAAAGGACCAACGGTGTGTCCGGTGCCCTGTGAAAACAGTCATGGCTGCCTATCCAAGCACAACCCCGTCCCGAGAGTGACCTCAAGTCACCCCTGTCACTAGTAATGTGGGCACCATGCTAGTATCAGTCTAAGTAATCAATAATGCGCCGTCCCATAAAGGGGTAGAGTGGTTGGACATGTTTATTTGGGACGGTAATCACACATAAATCTAATCCATCATTTTACACACACCAAAATCTCTCTTTGATACACCACTTCTTCCTCAAGTGGTGACCTTAGTTCAACCTCTCCCAAGGTCATTAGGGGCACCCGATGGGGTTTTTGAAAGAATGTATCCATGAAGAGTTCATGGTATACATGCATCATTATGCATCAACTAGTCTCTTGGCAATGCAATCATGGACAAGGTAATGTCATAAGTAAGGGTATGCATCATGTGCTGGTTCACAACAAGTCTACCACCGTCATATTTCATCATCATGCAATCAGAAAAAGGGTACCGATGAACAAGAGGGGTTTCATGGTCAAAGGGCTGCGTGCCTTGATTGGCTTGTTGTTCGAGGTCTTCAAATCCTTCTCCTTCTTCTTCTTCAGCAACTTCATCAAATACAAGATCTAATCTTCGCAAGAAAACAACGGAAAAATAAGACAATAATAAAAATAGAAAAGTCAAAGTGCTGAGAGAAATGTCAACTTATTTTTGTAAAATACTACGAGGAAAACTAAGAAGGGGAAATTCTTAGTTTTGGATTTGGAGTTAGGGGACAGAGTAGTGGATTTTCAAACAGAGATTTTATTGTTCAAATTTGAATTTAAGTTTGAATAGTGCAGAAAAGTGTAATGGATGTGTATGAAAGTTACATCAATAAATAGGTGGGATTATTCTAAGATTTTAGGAGTTGGAATTATTGCATTTGGATAAATATTTCATCCTGTGGAATTTTTGGAAATGTGACAGAAAAAGAAAAGGAAAAAGGCCACTGTGCAACTGGGCCAGAACGGCCGCAGTGCACAGTCCCAGAGGCGATTCGGCCAAGGCGAGCCGAGCGGCGCGTGCGCACCAGATTTCAAACCTGACGGGCGGGGCCCAGCATTAGAGAGAGAGAGAGTGGGGCAAGGGAGAGGAGAGGATGACAGGTGGGCTCCATCTATCATCTCTAACCTCGCGGCAGAGGGGACGGCAAGCTCACGGACGACGCTACAGGGCACGACAGGTCGAGCGAGTGGCACCGTTGGACTCAGGGGGACGTCGCCGTTCGGGGGGTGGTGGAGGTGGTCGTCGGAGCAGTCTGGTTTGCCGAAGACGAGGTCACGTGGCAGAGGTGCTTCGGGCATCGATGGTTCCGGCCGTTTCCGGCTGCAAAAAAGAGTGGGGGAGAGAGGGGAACGGGTCAGTGATGCCGTGCGGTTCCAGATCGAGAGAGAACAGGGGCGGAGGAGGCCTATACCGCACGGACGCCGATGACCCGAGGCGGCGGAGCTCGAGCATGATCTCGAGCTCGGGCTTCTCTAGGGTCGACTGGGTGGACCGCGAGGTGGATTGGGAGTGTGGGAGAGCGACAGGAAGCGAGAGAGGGGCTCGGGTCGCTTTATATAGGTTGGCCAAGGTCCACCGTAGGCGCGGCCTACGGGCGCCCGTGGGATCGGTTTGGGTGGCCGTTAGAGAGGGAATGGAGGGCTCGGGGGTGTTCGTGGGAGTGGTCTAGGTTGCCAGCGAGAGAGAGGAGGAGCGGGACGAGCTGCGGGCGGCCACAGGAGCGGCGCGAGCATTGGCCGAGCGGGGCGGCACTCTGGCGCGAGCTGCAGGAGAGACAGGAGGGCGCGGGAGCAAGTGGGCGGCCTGCTGGCGTGGAGCGGACGTTGAGGGGCATCGACTGGCACGCGAGGGAGGCAGGAGGTGGTCGGGGGGCGCGACGTCAATGGTCGGGTGCCCTGCCAGGTGCTCCAGAGCACGAGTTTGGCCGGCATCCACGGCTTTCCCGCGTCGTCGTGCGTCCACTTGTGTCTGACAGCTGAAGGGGGCATGGGCAAAAGCTGGCGAGAGCCTTGGATGCTCTGGAAAGCTGCGGGGAGAGAAGGAGGCTGAGAAAGAGGGAGGAATCCACTGTCCAAGGAAGAAAAATGGGGTTCTTCCGCCCTTCATCATTGCTTTCTCAGGCAGAAAAGCGTCCAGGTGCTAGAGGGGGACTAGGAGGGGTTGTGGTAAAATGTAGAGCTCATGGAGATTAGTGGAAGAGGCCCAAACATGGTTTTTAGTTAACATGCAGAAGGTGTTTGATATGATTTTGGGGTACTTGCACTAATTTACTTCTTGTGCCATTTGGCAGGGGTGTTTGTCATGCCAAAATGACATTGTAGAAGGAAGATGAGCTCATTTGGAAGAGTTTGCTAATGAAACTTTGGCAAACCCTAGAATTTAGGAGAAATGAACTTGTGTAGATCTAGTTGAGAAAATCACTTCTCCTTGATGCACCACTTGGTGTAATGGACTCATTTGGTCATGTGAACATGCTCACAAAAGTAGGGGTCAAGGAGAGAAAGTTGGTAGTACAAAGTTGTTCAAATTTTATTCTGGTCAGAGAGGGTTTTGGGGGGATTTGGTGATGTTATCTTGTTCTCCAAGACATGAGGCTTGGCAATATCACCCAATATGTCATATGTGACATGCTATAATTTTCTTGGAATTGTTAGAGGGTATTTCCTTTGTAAATATTTCAAAAGCTTGACATATCCAGAAAGGATTTTGGAGGGGTTTTACCAATATTTTGAACATGACCATGTGTTGAAACTCTTATATATGGAACATATATTTCCACTGAGTTTCCCTGAATTTTCACAAATATTTTTAAAGCACTAAAAATAATTTAACCTATTAAAGACCATTTCTGGCCTAAGGAAAAAGCCTTTAAATAAAATAGGAAAATTACTTTTAAAATTATATTTTTGTGGTTTATGGGAGTCCTATATCTAATAGGTTTCAGATATACTCTTTGAAATATTTTTCATACCCCAAATCAAGTACTTGTAGTGCAAACCTCAATTTAGGGGTTTTTGGAAAACTAATTTTTTAAAATACTATTTGGCCAAATATTTTTGTAAGAAAATACTATATTGCACTATACACATGGCATGATCATTGGGTAGAAGTTAGGGGCAAGGAGATGAAGTATATAAGGTGGAGTTGTGTTGGCTTTAAAGAGCACTTGAAAATCACAGAGAGAAAACCAACTCCAAATAAAAAGCCAAATAATGCAAAAGTTTTTGTTGGTCCAAATTTTTCATGCTTTATTAATGCAAATGACATGTTACAAAATGCAGGGTGTGACAAGGTCCTAATGGAAACTAAGGGATGTTAAGGCCTCCTTTTAATAGAGAACCAGACCAAAGCATTAGCACTTAGTGAATACATGAACTCCTCAAACTATGGTAATCACCGGAAATAATACCAATTATTGTCACTTGGGGTATGCGGATCATAACTCATAATAGGTGTCTACAACTTGCAAGATAGGATCAAGAACACAAATATATTCATGAAAACATAATAGGTTCAGATCTGAAATCATGGCACTCCGGCCCTAGTGACAAGCATTAAGCATGGCAACGTCATAGCAACATCAATATCAGAACATAGTGAAAACTAGGGATCAAACCCTAACAAAACTAACTCGATTACATGATAAATCTCATCCAACCAATCACCGTCCAGCAAGCCTACAATGGAAAGACTCACGCGCAGTGGTGAGAATCATGAAATTGGTGATGGAGGAAGGTTGGTGATGATGATGGCGACCAATCCCCCTCTCCGGAGCACCGAATGAACTCCAGATCTACCCTCCCGATGAAGAACAGGAGGTGGCAGCGGCTCCTTATCATAAAATGCAAGGAATCCTTCTCTCCGATTTTTTTCTCTCCGGATGTGAATATATAGAGTTGGAATTAGGGCCGTAGGAGGTCTAGGGGGCCCACAAGCCACCAAGGTGCGCCCCAGGGCGCCCCCCAGGCTTGTGGACAATGGGTGGACCCCCTCTGGTTGATTCTTTCGCAAGTATTCTTTATATATTCCAAAAATATTCTTTGAAAATTTTCAGGTCAATCCGAGAACTTTTATTTCTACACAAAAATAACACCATGGCAATTTTGCTGAAAATAGTGTCAGTCCAGGTTAGTTCCATTCAAATCATGCAAATTAGAGTCCAAAACAAGCGCAAAAGAGTTTGGAAAAGTAGATAAGATGAAGACATATCAACTCCCCCAAGCTTAACCCGTTGCCTGTCCTCAAGCAATTTAGCTCACAAACTGAAAGTGACAAAGAAAAACTTTTACAAACTCTGTTTGATCTTCACTAAAAAAATACACTTCCGCGATGATATTTGTTGGTCATAGTAGGTCATGTTTTCTGTCATGCATGTACATCCATGACGATTTTATGATAGAATCAAAATATTCATACCCATGCTGTTGTAGAAGTGTTCCATGACATTACCAATATTATCATCATGGAAGTGTCCACTTCCATAACGATACATCGTGCGTCATAGAAGTGCTTTCGTCAAGGGTGACCGACACGTGGCATCCACCATAACAGGTTGCCGTTAAGCTATAGGGTTCTGGTTTGGATCCGATAACCCGTTTACAGCTCGGACCAATGGGGATTTTCCACGTGTAAAATTCTCAATGGCCAGAGGAACCACGTGTCGACTCACCGTTGGGAAAGATGTCATCCACTCATTGGACCAAAGGCGCCTATGATATGTCGACAAGTGGTATGGCCCAATAGAGGCCCATTCCGGTGAAAAGACCAGCCTGTTTGACTTGGTCAAAAGGTAGCGTGTCGGCCCATGGAAAGCCTGTTAACGGCATGTTCGCATATAGCCCATTTACAGCCCGCTAACTCACGGCCCATCATGGCCTATCAGAATTTGGCCCAGTAACGTCATTTGGGCCAACCAATATGATTCCATCCCGTTGTAACTTCCGTCCCATGTATGGCCCATGACGTCTTTCGGCCCATAGGAGGCCTTGTAAAACTCTGGGCCCATTAAAGGCCCGAGATGAAACCGGCCCATAATGAAGTGTGTATCGCTTTATACCCACTAACGGCCAATTATTCTGTCGGCCATTTCCAGCCCGTGTTAACTTTCGGCCTCCTAAGGGCCCATTTATTCTTGGGCTCATTTCTAGAATTCGGTTAGTTGCGGTCCGTTACTGGCATGTTCCATTTGTGGGACAAATTCAGCCTATGTTACAGTCGGCCCATTTGTGGCCGGTTAACCCGTTGGGCTATTTTCATAGCTTCATCAAATATGACCTATTAACGGCCCATTATGGTCGGGCCATAAACAGGCGATTTCCACTCTAGCTCATTTACGACCCATTTTGCGAACCGTTATTGGTCCACGAATAGTACGACCCATGTTTGGAGAAATGATTAAATGACCCATAGAAGGCCCATTGATTAGATGGCCCATAGAAGGCCCATGGATCCTATGGCCTATAGAAGTCCCATGGATCATACGGCCCGTAGAAGGCCCATGGATCATATGGCCCGTAGAAGGCCCATGGATCCTACGGCCTGTAGGAGGCCCATGGTCACTACAGCAGGTAGCAGGACCATGGTTACAACAGTCTGTGTGTTGCCATGGTTTTTGTGGCCTAGTTATAAAAATGGTTATTGTGGCCACTAGAAAAACGCGGAAAAAGAACTGCAATGACTACAAGCAAACAACTAAACAAGACAATAAGGAAATAATAAGCAAGCAACTAACGCTAGGCTATTACGACTATTACACATATTACATCCACTAGGCATCCAAGTTTGCCACCAGTGCAAATATAGGGAACAAAGCAGTATATTACATACACTGGCCGTCTAAATTGGCTACTAGTGCAAATAAACGCGACAACAAAACAAGTCCATAACTGAAACAACTTTACAAGATCTCAAGAAATGTTATCCTGGGTATCCACCATGCTGGCAATAAGCTTAGCAAGCTCATTAGCATTGTCTTGTTTGGCGCTAAAATCCTCCAACGCTTATTGTTGCACAAGAAAGTATGCATCTGAATGCTCCGGGGACTTCCGCGGTCCTTCCGCTTCTTGTCGCAGCACAGCTAATCGATGTCTTTTAGCTTGTAGTTGAGACTCAAGAAACCAAACTAATTCAAACAGTGAGTTTGAATAGCTTGTGCCAGTGGTAGTTGCAAGTATCTCGAACACTAAACCAAGACAGGACTTTGGGGTTGTCTCACTGTCTTCAAGATAGTTTTCCTTAGCTGTTTTATCAGCTTTCTTGGAGACCAACAAGGATGTCTCAATATCCTGAACCTTATCTGCATTACTTCCTTTACCATTGGTTAATAAGGCACTCTTCCCCAGTATTCTGTCAGCACTCTAAAAGAAGAAACAAGCAGACACATAACATGTTTAGCATGTACTAGTATATGAAACTCATTTTGGTGAACCAGTTCATTAGTAAGATGGACAGGATGAAACTACCAAGTCTTCTATTGCCAAGTACTATATTATAAAAGCATCAAACAAACATATATATATATGTCCTATGGTCACTGCATTGTCTTGCCAAATCACAATAGAGACACGGTTCAAATCATATCAGTTCAAGACAAAGCAGCACTGAAAGAATACAAAGCATGGGAAACTACAAGGCACAATAAGATTTCAGATGGGTACCATAGGTCTACATGTACAACAACACTATTGGCTTGGTTGTGATGCTAGTAATGTGCATGATATGAGAAGTCAATTGTATACACAATTGAAATTGAAATGAACAGGGCTAGAGAAAACCTCTTAAAGAAACATGCGTAAACATAACTCTGCCATTGGAGTTTCGATTGGATCCTTCAATTTAAAAATAAGTTTATATGAGTAAATACAGTGATACAAGAGCAAAGAAGTATGCACGGTAGCAATGGAATCTTAAATGAGAATAGTTGTTCTTCAGGTTTACGCACTTGTTCTACATGAACAGAGTATAGTAAGACTCAAGCATATAGTACTTAAAAATAAAAATGGAGCTCATAGACCATACCACATTTTTGGTTCGGGCCAGTACAGAACAAGGCATTCCCAGTCATCGTCCAGTAAATATGTCTCAGGAGAACGTAAGGAAATTGGATGAGTTTCTTTGCTAGTGAAGTACGTTTTCTTCAGGTAATTCCCATACTGCCACCAATCATTCTTGAAGATAGCAGAGGTATTAGCACAGGTTACCTCATCATGAGTTTCCAAATCGGTCCTTCTCTATAGAGAAAAATGGGAAAATTTGTTGTATTATAATCATCATGGAGGCAGAATGTATGGGACAAAGCAAAGTAATTTCCATGAATAACATTACTTACACGTAACTCCTGGACAAACACCTGCAACTGGCATTTTCCTTCATCTTCAGTATAATATTTCCATGATGGGAAGATACACACATAGGATTTAACAACATCAAATGCAATAGATGCTAAACTATGAATGGTTGGTTGTGCTCCCTCCACAGGAATAGGTGTACTAACTGGTGGAATTGGAGTTCGCCATGGTAGTACTGGTGCTTTGGGCACTGGAGCTGCCTTACTAACTGCTCTTATTTGGGAGCTCTATGGTGGAGATGGTGCTGTGTCAACAGGAACTGGGTTACTATCTGCTGGGGTTGGTGTCATGGATTTGTCACGACAGATGTCCTAGTGTGAGGACTTATTCATGAGGACAATGCATCTACGTAGTAGCTTGAGAGGGGTTGAGTGGGACGAGAGACGTGAGTTTTTTACCCAGGTTCGGCCCCTCACGGTGGAGGTAAAAGCCTACATCCTGCTTCATTGATATTGATCATGGTGCTCACAATTACAAGGGTGCTCTTTGTCTACCTCTCTCTCTCTCTCGGGAGCTATTGACTTGTATGTCTAAACTTGTGAAACTTGTCCCCCTTGGGGTGCCCCACCCCTCCTTATATAAGTTGAAGGGGCAGGTTACATGACTAGTCCTAGTAGGATTAGGATTACTTTATTACAAGTAGAGTCCAAGTCTTCCTTCCTTTGTAAGGGAATATTCCTTATGCTTTCCTCTTAAGATGGCCCACCAGACATGCACCTTGAGCCGGTCTTCTCATAAGCCGCCCTCTGGGCCATGGGCCTACGGGCCTTGTTGCTCCTCTGACCCGCCTGCCAGGTCAGCAATGAAGTACCTAGCCCGACCGGGTCATGAGTGAGTGGAGAGATACGGGCGGGTCACTTAGTGAGTCGCCAAGTCAGGGCGGGTCACCAATGAGACGCCAAGTCCGCCCGGGTCATACTTTCGGCCGGGTCATACCGCGGGGTATATCCCTGACATTAGCCCCTAGTTTAATTTGGATTTATCCATGTTAAATTGATCCTGCAAAATAAACACAAGAACAAATTTGTACTACTAGGGAAAACCCTAGTAGTAGCATGTGTTTTGAGGCTAGCAGCAGCGCGGGTGGCCACGCTACTAATAAGGCGCTACAGCTAAGTTATAGTAGTAGCGCGTCCGGTACCCGCGCTACTACTGTTGACGATATCAACAACGCTTTTTGTGAACGCGCTACTATTACCTAACTGTAGCGATTTCACAGTCCCTCGCTACTGCTATATCTTTCATCATTTTCCCCCGTACCCCTTTCCCTTTCAGTTTCCCTTTCAGATACTAGATACTAGGTACTGCTAGTAGATATCAAATTCATAAACCATTAATGGGTAGTACTCCCTTCATTCCAAATTACTCGTCGTGGTTTTAGTTCAGACCACGACGAGTAATTTGGAACGAAGGGAGTACTAGATAACAATTTCATGCATAGTCAACATGCATCCTCAAGCAGTACAAGGTCATATCAACGGCGATCATCATATGCAGTTCTAGATGATATCGACGACGATCATCATATGTAGTTCTAGATGATATAGCCACACACACATATGTAGTTCTAGATGATATAGCCACACACACATATGTAGTTCTAGATGCTATCGAAGGCAATCATCATCCTCAAAGCTGGGCGGTTGCTGTTCCTGATAGTAATTAGGATGGCATGTCCAACACGAAGATTCTTGCCATCGAGGAATTTCTTCCACCCAACCGAGTTTAAGTGTGTGTGACCGTCCGTGTCCATGCGGTAAGTACAGGTTGTGACGGAGCCCCTTGCAGTAAGGCGTAGTCCAGCTGAGCCTTCTTCATCAGGCTCGATACCATAACTCACATATATGCTCTTTTCCAATTTCTGAATAAGAAAAACATATCAATTAATAAATAGCCTCGCAAATAAGTACATATGGATTATCTACACTATTAATAGTTTCCTTAGATTCTACACTAATAAGCATGTGATCAAACTCTACACTAAAACATATCATCGACTAGATTCCACACAACATACCATATCATTGGACTGTACACTAAGTATTTCATCGGATAATTTGCATTTGTAAGTATAACATACCATATCATGTCGATCAACCACGGTATTTGTCAGTCGGGTCACGAATGGCACCCCGACAAAGTCAGCACGTGGCGGAATTATGTCCCACAGGTTGGACACCTCCTCCTCGCTCAACCTTGTTCTTTGAGCTACGATGGCTTCATGAAGTGGGTCCTCATCATCTTCATCGAGTGGGTCCTCATTATCATCATCATCTTCATCATCTTCGTCATCTTCATCATCTTCCACCAGGTTGAGATAAATGACAGCCATCTTGGGTCTTTCTGCTCTGAAGGAGAAGCTGATCAACTCACCACTAGTAAGAAGCATGCGGGCAAGGAAACGGGCCCATCCATCTCCTCCAATATGTGACATATTGTGTCCTTTCTCGACCTCCATAGTGTACGCCCCCCAGCAGCTTCAAATGTCACAGTGTCTCATGTTAGCTTGTTGAATTTCAACCTCACATTGCATGGGACGATCTGTGTAAGAAAAAAAATGATACAATGCAGTAATGCCAACACTAAAAATAAAATAGTTGTTACATTTCATCTAATTTCTTACCGCCGCATGACAAAAACTCGGCTAGAAGTAGATGCCGAACAGCTTGCCAGTTGCAAGGCTACTAGCTCACCTTGACTTGCACAGTCGACATAGTGGTGGTGGCGGTGGCGCCATTTTCCTAAAGCATTATGAGCAAAGGATTAATGATTAGATGACAAGGTACCACCTACCAAAGCATTTCGATGGCACCTATTGCCTAAGATAATTGATTAAAACACAAGTGGCAAATTTATCTAAATTGGCACCTATATTTTGCCAAAAAATAACTTATTACAAAAAAACAAAAGCATCTACCTATCCATGTACAGAAAAAATAACAATAAAATGGTGCATACTAAATCAACTAGCATACTAAATCAACTAAATGACACAATGTTCTAAATCAACTAAATCAACTAGCCTAATAGATCAACTAAATCAACTAGCCTTCTAAATCAACTAAATGAAAATGTTCTAAATCAACTAGCCTACTAAATCAACTTAATCATATAAACTAAATCAAAATGTTGCATATAAACTAGCCTACTAAACCAAAATGTAGCAGGGAGGAGGGAGAAGGAGGGGTGACTCGAGGAGGGAGTAGAGAGTATGACAGAGGAGGAAGGCGGAACGAGGAGGGGCCGGCTGGCAGCAAGTGGAGGGAGGACGGAGGAGGAAGGTGGAGCGAGGAGGGGCCGGCCAGCGGCGAGTGGAGGGAGGACGGAGGAGGAGGCCGGTACCGAGTCCAGCGAGGAGGATGAGGTGACGACGGCGCAGATCGGAGGAGGGGCGATGGGGTTGGACCGGCGGCGCGGGGGGTTGAGGGGGAGATCGAGTGAGTGTGTGGATCTGTGGGTTATTGCAACTAGTTAACTTAGCAGCAGCGGTTATTGCGTAAATGCGCTGCTGCTACGACCCGTAGCAGTAGCGCTCTTTGTATTAATGCGCTGCCGCTATAACTGGCCTCGCGGCGGCGCCGTGGGAATTTTAGCAGTAGCGCGTCTTTGAGTGTACGCGCTACTGATAAACTTGTTTCAACAGCGAGTTTTGACCGCGCTCTCTACTGCTACTTAGCAGCAGCGCCTGATTTTAAAGAGCGCTGCTGGTAAGATTCTGTGTATAGGCTTTTCCCTAGTAGTGTTGACAGGTTGTGCAACAAATTAAAAGTTTTTCTAAGCCGGCACCTGATCATCCTTAAGTCCTTGTCATGTGCTTATTCCGGAAAGTCTGGGTCAATAGGCCAGCCTCATAATCAATTTGCTGACATTGGTTTCTCACCGAAAAATATTGTGAAGAATAATTCATTTTATTCAACCCCCAATGCTTAACAAAAAAATATTGGTCTTAAAATACCCATCTGATTTTCAGCCGGCTTGAAGAGGTAGAACTTACCGGTTTATCATTGCCAAAATTGCCAGTTTGTAAATATTGATGGCACCGGGTCATAATTGTTGCTAACATCAAGCTTGAAAATGTACCTCCCTTATAAGCATATCACTTGTAGCCCCCAAGTCTTCAGAAGGGAGCGTAGTAACGGCTTAAGACTTGCTTCAATATAAATGTCGCAGCCTTGAAGAAATTTGGATTGTTCATCTCAGTCACTAGTCATAAACTGAATATTCCACATATGTAGCCCCCAAGTGCCAGGTTTTCATGCTTGCAGCAACCTGGGCTTTGTAATTGCCCTATGCTCATAAAAACTTCAACCTGTGTAGCCCCCAAGGGCCGGGTCATTGTGCAATAATGAGCAGGCACTTTCTAGATATGATCATGTAGATTTGAGAAGTAGTTAATAACATCAAATGATGTAGCTCCTACGTTTTGGGTTACCTTTGATAGAAGCAATTAGTAGCCCCCAAGGGCCGACTCATCACAATGTGACGGGTCGGGTCTTCAATAAGGCAAGTTAAAAATGACCCTGCTTTAGCCCCCAAGTGCCATGGTGCATGCTTGGAGCGACATGGAACTTGCATACTTGATATAATCATGATTTGAATAATGTAGCCCCCAAGTGCTAGGTCGTATGCCTGTAGTGACTCGGGACTAAATAAAACCATATCCATTGTCCGGGTGATGTTGTTCAAAGCCTTTGCATATCAATATTGAACCATGCTCTCTGTTGTGAACCGGTACTCTTGGATGAAGAAATAATAGCCATTGCTCTGAAGTTGCTTTTGAAAAACTCAATCATAATACTTGTTATTGATAAACATAATAAAAATCCAGCCATGTTGGCTATTAAAGGTTTGAATAATATAATCCGGTATGAAAACCTCAATCATTCAATACCATAATGAACATCTAGCCCAGTTTGGCTATTAAAGATTTGAATACCTTATCTATTTGACAAGTAAATCCAAAATTTAAGTAATCAGCGGCTCTTGGCCCATGGTGACTTAATGCGCATCCATTGTAATCCAGGACTTTGCAACCCGGCGGCTTATAGCCTTTGTAAAAATCAAGATTGATAACCCCATCCATGGCGGCTCATAATCATGTCCAGTTTTTGACAAGATCACTTTGGCGGCTCATTGTCGGTGTCAAAACCTACTGATCTCGAGTAGGGGGTCCAGAATTGTGCGTCTGAGGATCAAAGGTAACCGGAGGCAGGCGACACGATGTTTACCTAGGTTTGGGTCCTCTTAATGGAGGTAATACCCTACTTCCTACTTGATTAACTTTGATCAGTATAGGGGTTACAAGAGTTGATCTACCTCGAGATCATGTCTAGACTGTATGATTTGTGTTAGCCTCTATGAACTAAACCCTTCCGGTTTATATACACACCGGAGGGGCCTAGGGTTGTACAGAGTCAGTTTAAAGAGAAAGGAAACTACACATCCGGACACTAAGCTTGTCGTCCATGCAAAGGAGAGTCCCATCCAGACACGGGGGAAGGTCTTCTGTCTCGTATCTTCATGGCCCATCAGTCCGGCCCATGTAGTATAGGCCGGCTCCCCGAGGACCCCATAATCCAGGACTCCCTCAATAGCCCCTGAACCAGGCTTCGATGATGATGTATCTGTAGGAGAACGTAGCAGAAATTCAAAATTTTCTACGCATCACCAAGATCTATCTATGGAGAAACTAGCAACGAGAAAGAGGGGAGTGCATCTTCATACCCTTGAAGATTGCGATGTGGAAGTGTTGCTAGAACGCGGATGAGGTAGTCGTACTCGTGGTGATTCAGTTCATGGTCGATTCCGATCTAAGCGCCGAACAACGGCGCCTCCGCGTTCAACACACGTGCAGCCCAATGACGTCTCCCGTGCCTTGATCCAGCAAGGGGAAAGGGTGAGGTTGGGGAAGACTCCGTCCAGTAGTAGCATGACGGCGTGGCGGTGATGAAGGAGCGCGGTACTCCAGCAGGGCTTCGCCAAGCACTACGAGAGTCGAGGAGGAAGAGAGGTAGGGCTGCGCCAAGAGAAAGTTCATCTCGTGTGTTTTGCAGCCCCCAATACCTCAAGTATATATAGGGGAAGGGGAGGGGCTGAGCCCCCATCTATGGTTCCCTCCCCAGGGGTGGCGGCAGCCCCCAAAACCCATCTAGGGTGCGGCCAAGGGGGGAGAGAGGGGGGCGCACCTAGGGTGGGCCTTAAGGCCCATCTGGACCTAGGGTTTGCCCCCTCCCACTCTCCCTGCGCCTTGGGCCTTGGTGGGTGGGCGCATCAGCCCACCTGGGTCTGGTCCCCTCCCACACTTGGCCCACGCAGCCTTCCGGGGCTGGTGGCCCCACCTGGTGGACCCCCAGGACCCTCCCGGTGGTCCTGGTACGTTACCGATATCACCCAAAACTTTTCCGGGCACCAAAACGGGACTTCCCATATATAAATCTTTACCTCCGGACCATTCCGGAACTCCTCGTGACATCCAGGATCTCATCCGGGACTCCGAACAACATTCGGTAACCGCATACATCTATTCCGTATAACCCTAGCGTCATCGAACCTTAAGTGTGTAGACCCTACGGGTTCGGGAACCATGCAGACATGACCGAGACAACTCTCCGGCCAATAACCAACAGCGGGATCTGGATACCCATGTTGGCTCCCAGATGTTCCATGATGATCTCATCGGATGAACCACGATGTCAAGGATTCAATCAATCCCGTATACAATTCCCTTTGTCTACCGGTATAGTACTTTCCCGAAATTCGATCGTCAGTATCTCGATACCTTGTTCAATCTCGTTACCGGCAAGTCTCTTTACTCGTTCCGTAACACATCATCCCATGATCAACTCCTTGGTCAGAATGCGCATATGATGATGTCCTACCGGGTGGGCCCAGAAATACCTCTCCATCACACGGAGTGACAAATCCTAGTCTCGATTCGTGCCAACCCAACAAACACTTTCGGAGATACCCGTAGTGTACCTTTATAGCCACCCAGTTACGTTGTGACGTATGGTACACCCAAAGCATTCCTACGGTATCCGGGGGTTGCACAATCTCATGGTCTAAGGAAATGATACTTGACATTAGAAAAGCTTTAGCATACGAACTACACGATCTTTGTGCTAGGCTTAGGATTGGGTCTTGTCCATCACATCATTCTCCTAATGATGTGATCCCGTTATCAACGACATCCCATGTCCATGGTCAGGAAACCGTAACCATCTATTGATCAACGAGCTAGTCAACTAGAGGCTTACTAGGGACATGGTGTTGTCTATGTATCCACACATGTATCTGAGTTTCCTATCAATACAATTATAGCATGGATAATAAACGATTATCATGAACAAGGAAATATAATAATAATAACTAATTTATTATTGCCTCTAGGGCATATTTCCAACAGTCTCCCACTTGCACTAGAGTCAATAATCTAGTTCACATCGCCATGTGATTAACACTCACAGGTCACATCGCCATGTGACCAACATCCAAAGAGTTTACTAGAATCAGTAATATATTTCACATCACTATGTGATTAACACTCAATGAGTTCTGGGTTTGATCATGTTATGCTTTGTGAGAGAGGTTGTAGTCAATGGGTCCGCAATATTCAGATCCCTATGTATTTCGCAAAACTTTACGTCATATCGTAGATGCTGCTACCATGTTCCACTTGGAGCTATTCCAAATTGTTGCTCCACTATACGTATCCAGTTTGCTACTCAGAGTCATTCGGATAGGTGTTAAATCTTGCATCGACGTAACCCTTTACACCGAACTCTTTATCACCTCCATAGTCGAGAAACATATCCTTATTCCTCTAAGGATAATCTTGACCGCTATCTGGTGATCCACTCCTTGATCACCTTTGTACCCTCTTGCCAGACATGTGGCAAGTCACACATCAGGTGCGATACTCAGCATGGCATACCGTATAGAGCCTATGACAAAAGCATAGGGGACGACCTTCATCCTTCCTCTTTCTTTTGCCGTGGTCGAGCTTTAAGTCTTAACTTCATACCTTACAACTCAGGCAAGAACTCCTTCTTTGACTGATCCATCTTGAACACCTTCAAGATCATGTCAAGGTATGTGCTCATTTGAAACTGCTATCAAGCGATTTTGATCTATCCTCATACATCTTGATGCTTAATGTTCAAGCAGCTTAATCCAGGTTTTCATTAAAAACACTTTTCAAATAACCCTATATGCTTTCCAGAAATTCTACATCATTTCCGATCAACAATATGTCAACAACACATACTCATCAGAAATGATATAGTGCTCCCACTCACTTCTTTGGAAATACAAGTTTCTCATAAACTTTGTATAAACCCAAAATCTTTGATCATCTCATCAAAGCATATATTCCAACTCCGAGATGCTTCCTCCAGTCCTTAGAAGGATTGCTAGAGCTTTGCATACTTGTTAGCATCTTTTAGGATTGACAAAAACTTCTGGTTGTATCACATACAAACTTTCCTCAAGAAAATCATCGAGGAGACAATGTTTTGACATCCTATCTGCAAGATTTCATAAATAATGCAGTAACTGCTAATATAATTCCAACAGACTCTTAGCATCGCTACGAGTGAGAAAGTCTCATCGTAGTCAACTCTTCAAGACTTGGAAATCGTGGCCGGAGACATGCGAGGACATTGGCCTCGACTGCAATCACCCAGCCACCCTGGTAAGTATTAAACTTCCGAACATAGCTTAGTTCAAGAACAAAAGGGGGTGAATGCTGAGAAATTCCTCCCTCAAACAAGGTTGGACAAAAAAGGTGGAGCGGATTAGGTGTACGCCCCACAATCGGTGTCCTGGGAGCGGGGGTACCCAAACTTGCCTGCCTGCAGCCCACGTCATGGCTGCATTAACGGCCTAGTATGTCCCAACATCGACAGCAACAACTCAAGACCCTCGCGAGGGGCCAGCCTTGCGAGGCGGACGACACCAAGACCTCCCTGGGGGTGGCCTCGCTAGGCTGGCTCCCGAGGAGCAGAGATATCTATGCAAGGGGCACCCCGCAAGGTTCACATGATGTGATCCGTGACGACCAAGGCCAGGCGGGCGCCAGCAGGCGCAATGTACTAGTTTTCTCTTTGGTGCTAAAGAGGCAAGCACAGGTGGGGAGTCCTGAGGCATCAGGCAAAGGTTTCAATATCGGTGAAACAAGACCGAGACCAGTAGGACGGCAGGACGAAGGTCACCACGGAGCCCATAGCAGCGTCACCACCAGAGCCTTTGGCAGGCGAAGACTACTTTTGTCAGGATAGCTTGTACTTGTTGTTTCCCTTCAAACTTGGCTGTTGTGGGCTCCCTTGTGGCACCCCGGCTTAGAGAAACCGAAACGCCCCCTATTCCAGCCTAGAGATCAAGGAGAAGTCTTCTGGAATACGACACTGCTTAGCATAGAACAAACCAGCCCTTTATTGCAATCTATATGGGTAGAAGGGGGTTTCATCGGCACAGCAAAACTACGCGTGCCACGGTTGCTCCATGCAAGCAGCAGAACAACTCGACGCAGCAGAATGACTACTGGCAGCGGAACAACGATGACAGTGATGAACTCCACTCCGCAGGGACTTTGGCTGGAATGCTTATCCTAGCTCGCAAACGAGGAACCCACGGCAAACAAGCAATCAAATTTGGCATGACCTCCAAACTTGCATGACACGCCAGGTCAGTACATTGAATGTACTTGCATGCTCACAGCAACCAAAGCAATCAAGACAAACAATATCATGGCAATTACATATTATTAAGCAATGAGGAACACGATACTGTCAGAACAACATAGCATGAACAACATGATACAGCTAGAACAATACGAGCATGGCATAAACATATGAACATGATGATACTAGCATGCAACATGATGAAACTAATGGGCACCAACTTACTCTGCTCGGGTTACATCGTAACCATCACGGACATCACATGATCATCTCAGGATCCAATCAAGCTTGGTATTAACCATACCATAGTAATCATTTATGACCACAAGGAGCTTCACCTTTACCCTTGACTCTCGCGTAACATCACAAACATCCAACAAGTTGGTATTCGTGATACCACAGTGATCCTCTTACGATCACATAAATATCAACCAACTTCTTTCATCATCGAACTGGGGTTGTTATTAAGCAAATTATTATTATTACTATTGACCCATAGTGTGACCAACTACGAACTGGGCCCATATCCGCGGGCGCGGCTATCAATAGATTTAACACACACACTCTGCAGAGGTTAGCACACTATACCCACACCACGGAACCCTGGACTCGCACTCCCATTCGGGTGGACCAAAGCATTCTGACAAAACCGTCCTACTGCGATTACACTCCCCGACCACTCCGACCAACTCCCCTTTGGGCTAAGTCCTGGGTGGCCCCGTGCCTACCAAAGGCACCAACGGCCACCGTCGTGGCAAAACGGTCCCAAACAGGGACAAGGATCCTTACAAAAACAATAGGCACACAAGGCTTATGCTGTCCGACCTGGCCAAGGTAGCGCCCACGCATAACCTTCCCTCACAGGAGGCACCAGCAAGAGGCATGACAATAGACCCAGTTAGGGCCTTCCCATAAGGCAAACGTGGTTGCACTGGTCAGCTCGATATGGTGGCACCATGACTCAGCCAATAGTTGTTGAAGTTCAATTAAATCCGGTTAAACTTGAATGCAATATGATGAGCCATGATAAAAATAACATGATGCAACTACAATGCATGAACATGATATCAACATGAGCATGGGGCTGCAACATAATCAACGAGCATAATAACAACATTTAATCATTTAACCAGATGAGCATGGCATACTAACGAGCATGAATATCACAACTAGAACACTACTCATAGCATGACATGAACACTAGCATCAATAATAAATATCATGCAAACGATAAAACTACCATGCAAATATTTAACCAATTGGATGCAAAAAACACGCATAACGGCGGTACTCGGAACAAACGATAGTCATGCACCGAAGACCATCACCAACATGTATTATTACCAAGCACGGCCAATATTAAAGTAGTACTAGCATGAATTACATAATAACAGACTGCAAGAAAAACAAAGCATGACGGTAAACACCGATCCGTAAGCATAACCGAAATACCGACAATAGCAGCAAAGCAACCAAACAGTTATTTAAGATTCAAGTTGAAAACCAATGCTTCTGCATGGCTATCATGCAAACGGTGGTTGTGGCTTGCCTGGGGATGAAGAAGGCTCCGGGGAGAAGTGCGGAACGACCGCTGAAAGAATCGCTGGAAAGGGTTCACTCTCGGAGGGGGCTGATTAGGGCAAGGGCAAAATGGTCATTTTTAGAATGCTGAAACATGGTGAAAATGGTGGGAACAGAACGGGCTCGAGGAGACGAAGATGTGGGCGTTGGATTCACCTAAATCTGAGTTACGGTTGCAGAGATATGAGGTGATGAAGATCAGGGACTTTTCTGTAAAAATAATATTCACAGACGGGTCCCTGAGTGGATAAGGCGGAGGCGTAAACTAGACATACGCTATGAGAAAAGGAAAGCGCATTCGCACAAATGCGCTTCTACTTATCCACGTCAGCCTGGATGGGGTCAACGCGGGGGCGGCTCCTGAGGCTGACGGGTGGGGCCCGTGCACCTCTCTCTCCTCCTCCTCCTCACCTCGTCTTCCTCCTCCCGCGCCTGGATGAACAGGGGCGAGGCAGAGGCGCTGCCGGCGACGGCCCCGGCGACTCTTGCCGTCTCCGGCCGAGACCAGAGCACCGGCGAGCTCAGGGCGGGGCACCGCTTCCATCTAGAGGGGAGCCGCAAACCGGAGGGGAGCTAGGGCGGCTGCATCCCGCGGCAACAAAGGGACGGGGAGGCGGAGACCGAACGAGGTGGCATTGGCCTGAGGCACTCCGACGAGAAGCAGAGAGGGCGGGGAGGGTCGCCGAAGTGAGGGGCTTCCAGTGGGTGTGGCTATGAGGGGAGGAGTCCAGAGGCGGCCATGGCGGCAATGGAGGTCGAGGAGAGGCTCTCGAGCTCGGGCTAGTGTCTAGGCGTGGTCCTGGGAGTGAGGTGAGGTGCGTGGTGTGGTCGGGAGGGGTCGGGGCTGGCTTATATAGCCATGGCAAGGCGGTTCGAGCTCGGTTGCCGCCGCGGACGCGTGTCTGGCGCCGCGGACGCGTGTGCTCGTGCATGATCTCGGGGAAGACGACGGGGAGGGAACAGACGAGCACCAGGGGTCACAGAGACGAGCGGAGCTCAAGGACAAGGGGGGAAGAAGCCAACAGAGGAGAAGACGACGGTCGGCTACAGCGCGCGCACAATGCGGCAAGAGGGACGGCTCACCGGAGAAGAAGACGGAGGGGACAAGCGCTCCAAAGGGACGGTGACTACTCGGGGAAGCTTCTAGACAAGGCTAGGCAACGAGGGGACAAACGCACAACGAGGGGGAAGAAGACAGAGGCGCTAGAGCGCGCTGATGGCATGCCAGGACAGTGGTCACTACTGTGACCGGCAAGGAGGGGACGCGAAAGGCTGCAGCGAGCTGTCTAGTGTTTAGTCCTTTCATACTAGAGGCTGAGGGAGGTGATAGATCATGCAGAAGTGCCAATGCGAGATGTGAGTGACCGCCTGAAGTTTGCTGTATCAGTTTTGGCTGAGTACTGCTGATCAACAGGGAGTTGATTGGGTCAAATGGTGCTATCTAGGAGATTTAGATTAGGAAGGACTATGGTTCTAGAAAAGTTGAGGTGATTTGGACCAATATTTGATACCCTTGCTTTGCAAATGCACAATCTAGTCCAGATTTGGAAATGAGGAAGAAGCACTCACTAGGAGTGTCAACTTGATCTCAACTTGGGCAAGGCAGAGTTATTTGATTATATGAAGATGTTGAAAAAGGTTTTATACCATTTGGATAAACCAAAATGGTACCTCCTTCACAAACATCCCCACTGACCAGAAACTTGCAAAAATTCTAGAGGGAAAATGGCTAAATGAAATATACCCAAATTGGGTGTAGATAGGTTATATGGATAATATAAGGCCTAGAAAAATTTGCAGCCGTAATGGAGCAAGATAAAACATACTAGCTTCACAAACTGAAATTTTGGACAGAATCAAAGATTTGAAGCTGTACTCACATGGAGGCATTACATGAGCTCAACTTTGGTGGAGGGCTATTATTTGATAATATGAAGGATCATGCAAAAGTGCAACTCATTTGGATATGCCTAGCTTGTACCTCCTTCACAAAGTTTCTTTCTAGACAGAAACTTTGAAAAATCATAATTAATTGACTACTAGGAAAATGAGGTTGCATTTTGGCATGTGGCAATGATATGGACAAGACAAGATGTAAAATGAGTTTGAGGTCAATTGGGCAAAGGAAAATAGCACTTGCTTCACAATGTGCTATTTAGGACAGAATAGGAAATGAATTATTTGAGGATGATGATAAACATGGAAATGAAATGTTTTGCCATATTTGAGGAAGATATGACCCAAACAATTTATGAGAATTATTTGGGAATTTTTGGAGTGTTGGAAATATAGGTTGCTTCACAACCTAGGGCAAATTGAGTTATTCCTTTAATAGAAAAGGAATATTCCCAATAAAAAGAATATTGGGATTTGGGCTAGGATGAAAATAACAGGGTCTATGGTTGGATAGGGGATGACAAGCCACTATGGACGCAAAGAAGAGGGCATCTTCTTCAGTTTCCATACCACAAAGCCACGGAAAAAGAAAACTCAAGCAAAAACCTCGGAAAAACAAAAGAAAAAGAAAGGGCCAAAAATCAGGCTGTTACAAACCTTACCGCCTTAAAGAAATCTTGTCCTCGAGATTTGGTTGCTCAGGGAACAAGTCTGAATATATCTGACTTTAAGGAAACCGTTTCCAACTCGGGTTTCCTTTTTTCTTTTATTGTTGTTCCCACTAAATTTTATTTGACTGGCTGACTGTCTCTGACGTTGTATCCACATTCTGACAGATCTTACCTTGATTGCTCATGCTTATACTGGCTCCAATTATTTTCATATCTGCTGACTTAGCTGACTGTGATAGCTCATCATGATTGCAATATATGCCTGTCTCACAAATCCGAGAGTGATTTTTGATTGATCCAGCACTGACAATCTTCCATGAATTTGTGATCAGATTTTCCTGATGAAGACCCAAGCTCTGAATCCTTGCATTGGGTTTCTCCACTAAAGGCAGGTCCTTCGGGTTCCAAACTGTGAGTTGAGACATAACCGTTTACTGACAGATTCTGACTCACCGTAGAAGCTTCTGAATCATCTTAACTAGTTCCACTGTCTTGAGTATCAGAGTTGTACCAAATATTTCTCTTGGACAATATAAAGGGGTATGAACCTTTATGATATTATCCACAGACTTGACTGATGGTGCTTTTGATAAAAGATTTTATCCATGCCAACCTATCCTTTGGTGATTCTCATAATTGATGGCACATGCTTTGAGTCTGTTATTCACATTCTGATTGCTCATTCTGTCGGTCAGTCAAAGGGGATAGTAGGCTGTGTGATGCTTCACCATAGTTGCTAGAGTTATATTGTTGAATTGACCTTTGGCCAAAAATTGACTAGGCCCCTTAGGTGAATATCCATGGTGATCCATATTGACATAGACTATCCGGGGTATCTGCACCATGCGGTTCTTGCAACAAGTATCACTCTTGCTCCTTCATTACTGCTTTCTTGCCTGAATCTGTGGGTGAAGGAGCGGGGTCATATTGTCTCTCTGTGTCACCATAGTTTCTGTTGGTTGCAATATTCTGACAGGCATACTCTTATCCGCATCTTCTGACATGGTAGCATTATTGGAATGGCAGGTTCATGATCTCTCAAGTTCTAACCGTAGCGAAATGATCATCCGAACCCTTGCAAGAAATCAACAAATAAATCAGTAGCCACAAGAATGGTCTTTACAACTCAGATTTGGGACATTACTGAGATAACTCAACCACGGCTCAGGACGACCGAAAATCAGCTCAGAGCATGAGACCGGGTCGATAAAAAGAAAGTGGCAGCTCCCTAAGATAGCCAAAAGCAGTTATAGGGCTACTGTCACAAAAAAGAAACTCAACAGCTATAGAAGACGGCCGGAAAGCAGCTCAGAACTCATGACAGTTGTTGAAGAGAGGAATAAAAATTGGCATCCACCCCAGATAGCTAAAAACAACTCAGATCACAGGCATGGTGCCGGCACTGAAGAAAAGGAGACAAGGGCTCATCAAGATCATCTCCCAGGTTCACCGGTACTTGTACAGAGCTCAGTGTTGTCGTCAATCCTCATAGTCCTTTGTCACACTGAGGTGTATATCTAGCTTCCTTCACATATATCTGAGAATCTGATTCCCGAGGCAGACTTGTGTTCTGACTAATTCTTGCTTCTGATCAACTATTGCGGATATGATCCTGGCATCTGTTGTCAATTCACAATGTATTATCTTGTATCAGTGCCGTACTGAGGACGATTGGATGGACTATGCTGAAAACCATCGAGAGTATCTTGCTGAGGAAGACTGGACTTCGTGCTGAAACAGGAATTGCTGGACCATCCTCCTTTCTGAGTATGTGGCACATCCTTGCTTTCTTCCAGGCATATCATGTTTCAAAATCATCCTCCATGAAGAATCAAACCTTGTATCTGAACCATGCCTTTGAATGAAATTGCATTGTGGGTCTCGCACATAGGTTATCTTCTTGCTGATCTGATCATTTCTGTCATGAAGAGTGCACACTGAGGCAAACCTGATTATCCATATCATGATCAGATATTCCCAGATCCCAATGTAGACGGCTAAAAATTCCATACTGATGCAAACTTGATACTGACAGTCCATCCAGGATTTCTTTTGCATTCAGTCAAGATATTCTAATTTCACTATAGTCTGCAGATAATTCCATTCTGTTTAGCTGAGCTTCCAAACATTTGAACTCCTTGCTGATTCTTCAGGTCCAATGTCGGTTGACGAGCAACTTTAATAAGGGGAAAAATTTGTAACGACGAAGGCCCAAAGAAAGAAGCAAAATAAACGACAAAAAAAAGGCACACAAGCACACACATATAATAATATAAAGCAATCAAGACATATTACTGCTACTCACACAATAATATGCATGCACACCTAAACACACAATTATCACTAAAGCTCTGGTACTACGGTCTAATATGCTGTGACGGTGTGCACGTAAGTGAAATCCATGTGTGGAAAGAGTTGGCGTAACCAAGGCTACACCAAGCATTGGCTGAACACCGGCTGGATCTGGATGGATACGAAGCGAGGACCGACTTGGTGATTAAGTAGCAAGACACGGAGGTCGCGACTACCTCATCATCAAGCGTATGAATGGGAATCATACACGTCCAAAGAATGAAATGACAAGGCAAGCTAGGGGAGGAAAAGCAAGGCTTGATGGCAGTGCCCTTTTCTGATAATAAAGATCATTAAGGCTTGCCAAAGGAACGAGATGGAGAGGACGATTCGGAATAGAGTCAAGCCTATCACCGAAATAATATGGGTGGGTGGAGGAAAAGATATCGACGCGATACATGAGCATCAATCCTGCAAATGGTGTCTCGAACACTTGGTACCAGGGCATCACTCTACTTGGACAGAGATAACACCGAACACCGAAGAGCAGGCATGCTGAGAAGGAGGGTGCAGGTAGTGGATCGAAACCGATACCACCTACACTCACAAGATAAACCGTTAGCAACAAGATAATAATCTATATGGAACAAACAAATGCAGCAATCAAGTGCAACAAACCAACTGGGCTCTATACTACCGTTTTATAACGTTCGCGTGTGCTAGGGCGTCCTACAGCCAGACCTGCTATGTTACCAAGCCTGTGGCCCCCCGGCTCAGAGAAACCGAAACGCCCCGTATTCCACCCCAGAGATCAAGGAGAAGTCTTCTGGAATACGACACTGCTTAGCATAGACAAACCAGCTCTTTATTGCGATCTATATGGGTACAAAGGGGGGGTTACATCGGCACGGCGAAACTACGCATGCCATGGTTGCTCCATGCAAGCAGCAGAACAACTCGACGTAGCGGAATGACCACTGGCAGCGGAACATCGATGACGGTGATGAACTCCACTCCGTAGGGACTCCGGCTAGAACGCTTATCCTCGCTCGCAAACGAGGAATCCACGGCAAACAAGCAATCAAATCTGGCATGACCTGCAAACTGGCATGACACGCCAGGTCAGTACACTAAATGTACTTGCAAGCTCACAGCAACCAAAGCAATCAAGACAAACAATAGCATGGCAATTACAGATTATTAAGCAATGAGGAACACGATACTATAAGAACAACATAGCATGAACAACATGATACAGCTAGAATAATACGAGCATGGCATAAACATATGAACATGATGATACTAGCATGCAACATGATGAAACTAACACGCACCAACTTACTCTGCTTGGGTTACATCATAACCATCACCTGCACAAACTTACCATCACGGACATCACATGATCATCTCAGGATCCAATCAAGCTTGGTATTAACCATATCGTAGTAATCATTTATGACCACACGGAGCTTGACGTTTACCCTTGACTCTCGCGTAACATCACAAACATCCAACAAGTTGGTATTCACGATACCAGAGTGATCCTTTTACGATCACATAAATATCAACCAACTTCTTTCATCATCAAACCAGGGTTGTTATTAAGAAAATTGTTATTATTACTGTTGACCCATAGTGTGACCAACTATGAACTGGGCCCATATCCACGGGCGCAACTATCGATAGATTTAACACACACACTCTGCAGAGGTTATCACACTGTACCCACACCATGGAACCCTGGCCTCGCACTCCCATTCGGGTGGACCAAACCATTCCGACAAAACCGTCCTACTGCCATGCCACTCCCCGGCCACTCCGACCAACTCCCCTTTGGTCTAAGTCCTGGGTGGCCCCGTGCCTACCAAAGGCACCAACGGCCACCATCATGGCAAAATAGTCCCAAATAGGGACAAGGGTCCTTACAAAAACAACGGGCACACAAGGCTTACGCCGTCCTACCTGGCCAAGGTAGCACCCGCGCATAACCTTCCCTCGCGGGAGGCACCAGCGAGAGGCATGACAATAGACCCAGTTAGGGCCTTCCCATAAGGCAAATGTGGTTGCACTAGTTAGCTTGATATGGTGGCACAATGACCCAGCCAACAGCTATTCAAGTTCAATTAAATCCGGTTAAACTTGAATGCAATATGCTGAGCCATGATAAAAATAACATGATGCAACTACAATGCATGAACATGATATCAACATGAGCATGGGGGTGCAACAAAATCAACGAGCATAATCACAACATTTAATCATTTAACCATATGAGCATGGCATACTAGCGAGCGTGAATATCACAACTAGAACACTACCCATAGCATGACATGAACACTAGTATCAATAATAAATATCATGCAAACATAAAACTACCATGCAAATATTTAACCAACGAGATGCAAAGAAACATGCATAACGACGGTACTCGTAACAGACGATAGTCATGCACCGAAGACCATCACCAACATGTATTATTACCAAGCATGGTCAATATTAAAGTGGTACTAGCATGAAGACCATAATAACAGAGTGCAAGAAAACAAAGCATGACGGTAAACACCGATCCATAAGCATAACCGAAATACCGACAATAGCAGCAAAGCAACCAAATTGTTATTTAAGATTCAAGTTGAAAACCAATGCTTCTTCATGGCTATCATGCAAATGGTGGTTGTGGCTTGTCTGGGGATGAAGAAGGCTCCGGGGAGAAGTGCGGAACGACCGTGGAAAGAATCGCTGGAAAGGGTTCACTCTCGGAGGGGGCTAATTAGGGCAAGGGAAAATGGTCATTTTAAGAATTTTTAAACATGGTGAAAATGGTGGGAATAGAACGGTCTCGACGAGACGAAGATCTGGGTGTTGGATTCACCTAAATCGGAGTTACGGTTGCGGAGATATGAGGTGATGAAGATCAGGGACTTTTCTGTAAAAATAATATTCACAGACGGGTCCCTGAGTGGATAAGGCAGAGCTGTAAACTAGAAATACGCTTTCAGATATGGAAAGCGCATTCGCACGAATGCGCTTCCACTTATCCACGTCAGCTTGGACGGGGTCAACGCGGGGCCGGCTCCTGAGGCTGACGGGTGGGGCCCGCGCACCTCTCTCTCTCTCTCCTCCTCCCCTCGTCTTCCTCCTCGTGCGCCTGGACGAACAGGGGCGAGGCAGAGGCGCTGCCAGCGACGGCCCCGGCGACTCCGGCCATCTCCGACCGAGACGAGAGCACCGGGGAGGCGCAAACCGGGGGGAGCTAGGGCGGCTGCATCCTGCGGCAACAGAGGGATGGGAAGGTGGAGATTGAACAAGGTGGCGGTGGCCTGAGGCACTCCGGCGAGAAGCAGAGAGGGCGGGGAGGGTCGCCGGAGTGAGGGGCTTCTAGTGGGTGTGTCTATGAGGGGAGGGAGGGCTCAGCTAGCTCCAATTTAGGAGGAGTCCAGAGGCGGCCATGGCGGCAAGGAGGTCGAGGATAGGCTCTCGAGCTCTGGCTAGTGGCTAGGCGGGGTCCTGGGAGTGAGGTGAGGTGCGTGGTGTGCTCGGGAGGGGTCGGGGCTGGCTTATATAGCCGTGGTTTTGCGGTTTGAGCTCGGTTGCCGTCGCGGACACGTGTCCGGCGCCGCAGAGGTGTGTGCTCGCGCATGAGCTCGGGGAAGACAACGAGGAGGGAACGGACGAGTGCCGGGGGTCACAGAGACGAGAGGAGCTCGAGGACAAGGGGGGAAGAAGCCAACAGAGGAGAAGACGTCGCTCGGGTACAGCGCGCGCACAGTTCACCGGAGAAGAAGACGGAGGGGGCAAGCGCTCCAAACGGATGGCGACTGCTCGGGGAAGCTGCTAGACAAGGCTAGGCAATGAGGGCTCAAACACACAACGAGGGGGAAGAAGACAGAGGCGCCAGAGCGCGCTGATGGCATGCCAGGATGATGGTCACCACTATGACCGGCAAGGAGGGGACGCGAGAGGCTGCAGCGAGCTGTCTAGTGTTTAGTCCTTTCATACTAGAGGCCGAGGGAGGTGATAGGTCATGCAGAAGTGCCAAGGAGAGATGTGAGGGATCGCCTGAAGTTTGTTGTATCGGTTTTGGATGAGTACTGCTGATCAATAGGGAGTTGATTGGGTCAAATGGTGTTGTCTGGGAGATTTAGTATAGGAAGGACTACAGTTCTGGATAAGTTGAGGTGATTTGGACCAATATTTGATACACTTGCTTTGCAAATGCACAATCTGGTCCAGATTTGGAAATGAGGAAGAAGCACTCACTAGGAGTGTCAACTTGACCTCAACTTGGGCAAGGCAGAGTTATTTGATCATATGAAGATGCTGAAAAAGGTTTCACACCATTTGGATAAACCAAAATGGTGCCTCCTTCACAAACATCCCCACTGACCAGAAACTTGCAAAAGATCTAGAGGGAAAATGGCTAAATGAAATATTCCCAAATTGGGTGGAGATAGGTTATATGGATAATAGAAGGCCTAGAAAAATTTGCAGCCATAATGGAGCAAGATGAAATATACTTGCTTCACAAACTGAAAATTTGGACAGAATCAAAGATTTGAAGTTGTGCTCACATGGGGGCATTACATGAGCTCAAATTTGGTGGAGGGCTATTATTTGATGATAGAAAGGATCATGCGAAAGTGCAACTCATTTGGATATGCCTAGCTTGTACCTCCTTCACAAAGTTTCTTTCTAGACAGAGACTTTGAAAAATCATAATTAAATGATAGTAGGAAAATGAGGTTGCATTTTGGCATGTGGCAATGATATGGACAAGAAAAGATGTTCAAGGAGTTTGAGGTAAATTGGGCAAATGAAAATAGCACTTGCTTCACAATGTGCTATTTAGGGCAGAATAGGAAATGAATTATTTGGGGATGATGATAACATGGCAAATGGAATGTTTTGCCATATTTGAGGTATATATGACCCAAACAATTTATGAGAATTATTTGGGAATTTTTGGAGTTATGGAAATATAGGTTGCTTCACAACCTAGGGCAAATTGAGTTATTCCTTTAATAGAAAAGGAATATTACCAATAAAAATAATATTGGGATTTTGGCTAGGATGAAAATGACAGGGTCTATGGTTGGATAGGGGATGACAAGCCACTCTAGAAGCAAATAAGAGCGCATCTTCTTCAGCTTCCAGACCACAAAGCCACGGAAAAAGAAAACTCAGGCAAAAACCTCGAAAAAACAAAAGAAAAAGAAAGGGCCAAAAATCAGGCTGTTACATCCCTTCCCGCCTACATTTGGGAAGGGGACCAAAGCCTCTATAAATAGGACCTAGCCACCAGCGTAGCAAAGGACCGGATTATCTTGGACTGAACCCATTCCATCCCCACATCACCGGCTCATCGAGCCCAAGAACACCTCTCCTCCTGAGGCTGTTCATCCACTGTAGTAGTTCATCCTTAGCCCTCGATGTAATCCACCACCACACACTGGAGCAGGGTATTACACCACAATGGTGGCCTGAACCAGTATACATCTCTATGTATCGTGTTCTTTGGGTTCATCGAGCTAGGCCGTGGGATCATTGAGCGAGCGCGCTGGAGATAGAGAGTTCTTCATGTGCACCCTGGAGTTTGAACATTTCAAGGGTCTGCGGAACCCGAAATCTGACATTTGGCGCGCCAGGTAGGGGTGCACCGAAGCCTTGCCTCCGCGCCTTCTTTGTTTCTCCATCCGGCTCCCATGGCGGGCGCTACTCCTCCGACTGGATCGATGGACATGCATGGAGGCGCAATGGGCCTCTGGGACTTCACCCCCGCCTTGCGGCAAGTGTGGTGGCGACACAAGTTCAAGCCGTAGATGCCGCCCTGCTATGATGGCACGACAGATCCAGCAGTCTTCCTGCTGGCGTACGAGGAGGCCGTTCTGGAAGCCGGAGGCGACGACAAGGTCATGGCCAACTGGTTCCCCATGGCCCTCACTGGAGTGCCGCGCGCCTGGCTGCTCAACCTGCCAGGTTCTTCTGTGGCCTCCTGGGTGGAGCTGCGCGGCCTTTTAACTGCGCGCTTCGCAGTACCAGCACCCCTCGCTGTTGCGGCCCTCCTCGGCGGCTCGCAGGCACCACCCTCGGGTCGCCACGTCAAGCAGTTCTTCCGGCGAATGGGCGCCGCCTCTGCGCAGCATGGAGCCCCTCCGTGATGGGAGGCGCCCAAGGCCGACCTCATCTTCGACTCAGGGGACCATCCAGCGACCACCACTGGCTCGGGCCACTCCCGATGCTCTACACACACACCATCTGCAACATAGAAGTGACCAAGACCTTCATCGACGGCGGGGCCGGCCTCAACGTGCTCTCCGTGGAAGCTTTTGGCTTGCTTCACGTACCGTACGGCCAGCTCCGTCCCACCTAGCCGTTCTCCGGAGTTGGTAGCGGTTATGCGAGCCCTTTAGGGCAGATCCGCCTCCCGGTCAACTTTGCTACCCACGACAACGCTCGCATCAGCCTCCCGTACAACGCCATCCTCAGGTACCCTGCCATGCCTCAGTTCATGGCGGTGACCCATCCGGCCTACAACCTCATGAAGATGCCGAGAAATAGCGGCGTCCTCATCGTGGCCGACGACACCAAGGAAGCCCTGACGGCTCTCAAGCTCGCCTTCGGGGACGCAGCGACAGCACGCCCGGCCGACGGAGCCGCCCTCGGGGCTAAAGGGGTTGCACCGATGAAAAAGAAATAGTTGTTCACTCAAGATCGGGCCAAGACGAAGCAGGTACCGGTCAAGGATGATGGGGCCTCGAGAGCCACCTTCACCATAGGCGCCAACCTCGATCTGGACCAAGAAGAAGTGCAGGTGAAGTTCCTACGCCCGAAGAAGGAGGTGTTCGCCTGGGAGCCCAAGCAGTTGGTAGGGGTCCCGAGGGGACTAATCGAGCATCAATTGAGGGTGTGCCCCAATGTGCGCCCAATGAAGCAGAAGGCACAACGACAGTCCACAGATAAGCAGTGTTTCATCATCTAGGAAACCTGCAAGCTATAGGTGGTGGGTGTCATCCGAGAAGTACGGTACCAGGAGTGGCTAGGGAACCCCGTCATCGTGCCCAAGAAGGGTGGGAAGGAACGCATGTGTGTCGATTTCACCAACCTCAACAAGGCCTGCCCTCAAGACCTGTTCCCGCTTCCGCGTGTCGATCAGATCATCGACTCCACCACCGAGTGTGATATGTTATGTTTCCTGGATGCTTTCTCGGGTTACCACCAGATCAAGATGGTGGTGGAACACGTGGAGAAGACGGCCTTCTTGACCCCCGTGCGGGGTGTACTGCTACACCTGCATGCGGTTCGGACTATGCAATATTGGGGCAGCCTTCCAGCGACTGAAGCACATCGCTCTGGGCCAACAGCTTGGGAGGAACACTGAGGCCTACGTCGACGACATTGTGGTGAATTCTCGGGAGGCAGGAACCCTCATTTAGGACCTGGAGGAGGCTTTCGCCAGCCTGCGCCAGGTGAATATATGGCTCAATCCTGAGGAGTGTCTGTTTAGCGTTCCCTCCGGCAAGCTACTGGGTTTCCTCGTGTCGCACAGGGGGATCGAGGCGAATCCGAAGAAGGTCAAGGCAATAGAGGACATGAGCCCTCCGCAGACCCTCAAGGAAATGCAAAAGCTCGCGGGCTATGTGACCTCACTAGGACGCTTCATTTCCATGCTGGGGGAGCGCGCCCTCCCATTCTTCAAGCTGATGAAGAAGAAGGGCCCATTCGAGTAGACTCCGAAGGCCGACAGGGTGTTTCAAGACCTCAAGAGATACCTGACTAGCCCACCGGTGATGGTAGCGCCTCGTACCCTCGAGCCCTTGGTCCTCTACCTATCCGCCACACCTCATTCCTCCAGCATGGCGCTAGTGGCCGTCCTAGAGGAGCGCCAGGCCAAGGGCATGCCGCACAGTGCTGCACCTTTGGTTGGGACGACGCGACACTGAGGCAGCACCCCTGAAGCCACAGCAGCGCTAGCGGATGACCGGGCTCCACAAGACGGTGCTCCTGAGACTATGGGGGCCTCGATGAGCGACCAAGCTCCTGAGGTCCCCGTACCTCAGGAGGCGTCCCCGCCTCTGAAAATCGTGGACCCCGCCAATACCCCTGTCCTCGTTGAACACCTTGTATACTTCGTCAGCACAGCACTACAAGACACGCGGGCGCACTACCCCATGCCGCAGAAGCTTCTGCTCGCGCTCCTCGTAGCCTCCTGCAAGTTACGCCACTACTTTCAAGGCCACCCCATCAAGGTCATCTCAGCTTACCCGCTGGAGAGGGTACTCCAGAGCTCTAATGCTATGGGGAGAGTCGCCGAATGGAACATCAAGCTATAGGCATTCCAACTAGAGTTCAGCACCCCCAGGGTTGTCAAAGGGGCCACACTCGCCGACTTCGTGGCAGAGTGGACTGACGGTCCAGGGCCCGAAGCAGGTGAGGACCCTTCTCTCTCACCAGGAAGCGAAGCACCAGATGGCTGGGTCATGTACTTTGACGGCGCTTTCACGCGCTAGGGCGCGGGGGCTGGCGTCATGCTCATCTCGCCCACCCAAGACAAGCTCTACTACACCATGCAGCTCTACTTCCAGCAGGGCGAGAAGGTCTCCAACAACATCGTGGAATATGAAGGATTAATCACTAGCCTCAAGGCTGCAGCGGCCTTGGGGGTGAAGTGCCTCACCATCAAGGTCGACTCTCAGCTCTGCGTCAACTTTTCCAACAAGGTGTACGAGCCAAAGGACGAGCACATAGAGGCATATCTTGCGGAGGTACGCAAAATGGAGAAGCAATTCTTGCGCCTGGAACTGTAGCATGTGCCCCACGGCACGAACAAGGAAGCTGACGGAATCGCTAGAAGGGTGTCATGGCGCCAGCCCCAGGAGCCTGGTGGTTTTGAGGAGCAACTCTTCAATCCCTCAGTGCCCCTTAGGCTCCAGAGCCTGCCCCACCTCAGGAGGGGCTTCCCCCATCACCAGCCTCAGGAGCCCCCCGCCTGCGGTCCGACCTTAAGAGCACGCCCGCTCCTGGCGCTCGAGTCCTAGGTGGGGAGCTGGACAGAAGAGTTCAAGGTGTACCTGATGCAAGGAACACTTCTAGAGAAGGAGGAAGACATGGAGCGTGTGGCCCGGAAAGCTACAATGTACTGCATTCAGGATGGTGAGCTGTATCGAAAAGAGCCAAATGATGTCTCTTTGTGATGTATCTCCAGGGAGCTACTGTGCGAGCTGTTAGCTGACATACACAGTGGGGACTGTAGGCATCATTCCTCATCGCGCACCCTGGTGGGCAATGCTTTCCCGCAATGGTTTCTACTGGCCCAAGACACTCAATGACGCAACCGAGCTGGTGAGATCCTGCGAGGTCTGCCAGTTCCATGCCAAGCAAGTCTGCCAGCCTACTCAGGGCCTCCAGACTATCCCACTCTCATGGCCGTTTGCAGTCTAGGGGCTGGATATCCTGGGTCCGTTCCCTCGACGCCCGGGGGCTACCGCTACCTCTACGTCGCCATCGACAAGTTCACCAAGTGAGCAGAGGTGGAAGCGGTCTGCACCATCCCAGTCGGCTCCGTAGTCAAGTTCATCAAGGTCCTAGTGAGCCGTTTTGGAGTCCCTAATCGCATCATCACAGACAATGGCTCGCAGTTCACTGGCAATCTCTTCAAAGCATATTGTGCTAATCTTGGAATGCATATATGCTACGCCTCAGTTGCACACCCCGGGAGCAACAGCATAGCCGAGCGCGCCAACGTGGAGGTCTTGAGAGGCCTCAAGACAAGAACCTTCAAGAAGAAGCTCGAGAACTGCGGCAGGGGCTGGCACGACGAGACCCCGTTCTTCCTCATCTACGGAGCCGAAGCGGTTCTCCCTCACGAGGTCAGGCATTGCACCGCGCGGGTCCTGGTGTTTGATGAGGCACGTCAGGACGCCATGCGGGGGATGGACCTCATGCTGGGGGAGGAACGCTGCCGCCAACCCTTGCTCCGAGCGGCAAGGTACCAGCAGGCGCTACGATGGTATCACTACCGCAGCGTCCACTCCAGGATGCTCGGGGTGGACAATCTCGTCCTGAGGCGGGTGCTCTCCAGGGAAGGGCTGCATA
Source organism: Triticum dicoccoides (assembly GCF_002162155.2). NCBI lineage: Eukaryota > Viridiplantae > Streptophyta > Magnoliopsida > Poales > Poaceae > Triticum > Triticum dicoccoides. Next base: position 463,061,873 of record NC_041391.1, on the reverse strand, counting down.
ACACCACAAAAAAAGACACATCCGTGACATTTTGGGCCGAAGGATTTTTTTTCTATCATACTTATGACACTTCTATGGCGATAATTGTGACAAAACCTGGTATTATCATAGATGTGGTGGGCTCCTACTTCTATGACAAAAAATGGGTTTTTCATCCTGGGCGGGCCGGAGACGCAACTGCATAACATTCTTTAGGCCGTCCATGACAGAAAAAACCATGGTAGAACCGAGGGCGAGGAAAATATCGGGGAGTTCCAGGTTAAGGTGGGTGGTCGGGGGCCGAGCGATGTGCGTTTCTCTTGTACCGTACGTGCATGGGTGAGAGGCATTGGGCTCTAAGTGAACACGAGTGAGGTGTCGCCTAACTGAACCCGAGAGATTGCACTGCAGTCTAAGCGTTACTGAACCCGAGCGATCGAGTGATTCCTTCGCTACTGCTGCTAACTGAAGCCGATCGACGCTGCCTCTGGATGA
>NC_041391.1:463023751-463060915 GCF_002162155.2 Triticum dicoccoides | reverse complement strand
AACAGTTCCTGGTGGGGGTGGATGAACAGGACCCCGTGGTGTTTCCTCTGGATGAACACGACCCCGATCGAGCCGGTTGGGGCTGGATGAACAGGACCCCATGGAGGGCTGGATGAACAGGACGACCCCGTGGACGGCTGGTTGAATAGTAGCCGGTGGAGGGCTGGATGAACAGTAGCCCATGGAGGCGTGGTTGAATAGTAGCCCGTGGAGAGGGCTCGTTGAACAGTAGCCGGTCGAGTAGCACGCGGTGGAGGCTGGATGAACAGTAGCCCGTGGATGAACAGTCGCATGTGGAGGCTGGAGGAGGTCGACGGTGGATGAACAGTAGCCCGTGGAGGCTGGAGGAGGTCGACGGTGGAGATGAACATTATCCCATGGAGTCCCGTTTTGCGGTACGCCATACCCCTCCCAATGAACAGGACCCCCGTTTCGACCGTAGCGCTCCAACACAAGTCCGCTTCCTCCGTTTTGCGGTACGCTACACCCCACCCGATCAACAGGATACCGTTTCGATCGTAGGAGGTCCAATAGAAGTCCGTTTGCTCCATTTTGTGGCACGCCAGACCCCTTCCAATGAACATGATCCTGTTTCGAACGTGGCCGGTCGAACACAAGGCCGTTTCCTCCGTTCTGCGGTATGCCAGGCCTCGTTTCCATCGGCTGTTTCGTCTGAGCCCTCCCGATGAACACCCCGACGCATTCCGTTCCGACCTAGCCGGTTGGCTCCCCATGAACATGATGACGACGTAGTTTGTTCATTCCAACCCAGCCATGTACATGAGCCCTGGCCGTACGTATGCGCGAGTAGGTGTTCGAGACCCCGCCCATATGTACATACGTGGCCGTATTTACTTTCTTGCACCCTGTCCGTTGTACGTACGTGTATATGCTACGTGTGCGCCTCTACTACGACACGTGCACGCCTCTACATCGGCCAGTATGTATGTACATGTTCGCGACCAAAATGACAATGCTACGTGCGCTTCAACCAGGTGGGTCCCGACTGTCAGGCACTTCCTTGCGTGCGAAGATGTAGCTGGTGGATCCCAGCAGTCAGGGGGCGAATCGTTTTTTTTTTGCCTATAATATGGATGCACTTCCCTACGTGCGAAGATGTAGCTGGTGGGTCCCATCAGTCAGGGGGAAACATTTTTTCACGAAATACGGTGGCCCATCCGGTGGGTCCCTGCTGTAAGGTGGAGGAATCATTATTTTCAACGTAATGAGGAGGCACTTCCTTGCTGTAGCCGTGGACCCAGCTGTCAGCCTCTCCACGTACAGTGCTCTTCCAATGGAAGTTGTTCCTTGACCATGTTGACCACGCCGCGCCGAGAGCACCAGGGCGGTGGACGACGACGAGGCCTAGGAAGGGGACGACGAGGAGCCGGGGAAGACGCGGCAGTGGATGCCCACGCGGAGAGGAGTACGAGGGTTCACTGGTTCAGCTTCGGCGTGAGGTTGCCGTCGCCGCAGAAATAATCAGAATAACATGGGGTGTGGGTGAGTGGAGGGATGGCCTGGCCAGCGGTGGGAGTAGTAGGGGGCGGTGAGGCCTCTACGGCAGCACAGCCGGCCACGGGAGGCAGGACCAGCCGGCATGACCCGTGCTGCTTTGTGCGGCTGGAGCAAGAAGACCAGAGGTTGAAGAAGCACGATGGCCGTTGGATGGACATGGTACGGTCACTGGAGCTAGAATCATTCATATTGACTAAGTTTACAAAGCCCTCCGTCCCCGTCAACTTAGTAGGCCCACAAGTCAGCCTCCCACTATGCTGGGTCCTAGTTAGCAGGGGGAGTATTCATTTATTTGTGCTAATAAGGAGGCACTTCCTTGCGTGCGAGGATATAGCTGGTGGGTCTGACCTGTCAGTGGGGGGAACGTTTTTTTCATGAAATGCAGAGGGCCTTCTGGTAGGTCCCAGATGTCAGCTGGAGGAATCATTATTTTTGCGTGTAATAAGGAGGCATTTCCTTGTGTGCGGTCATGGACCCAGCTGTCAGCCTCTCCATGTACAGTCCATGTCCGATGGAAGTCGTTCCTTGACCACGTTGACCACGCTGCGCCCAGGGTGGTGGACGACAGCGAGGCCTAGGAAGGGGACGAGGTGGGGTCGGGGAAGACGCAGGAGTGTATGCCCACGTGGAGAGGAGTACGAGGGTTCACTAGTTCGGCTTCGGTGTGAGGCTGCCGTCGCCATAGAATAACAAGGGATGTGATTGAGTGGAGGGATGGCCTAGCCAGCGGTGGGAGTAGTAGGGGGCGGTGAGGCCTCCGCGGCAGTACAACCGGCCATGGGTGGCAGGAGCAGGCGGCACAACCGGCGCTGCTTTGGGCGGTTGGAGCAAGAAGACCAGAGGTTGAAGAAGCACGACGGTCGTTGGATGGACATTGTACGGTCACTACAACTAGAATCGTTTATATTGACTAAGTTGACAAAGCCCTTGGTACGCATCAACTTAGTAGGCCCACAGGTCAGCCTCCAACACAGTGCGCCCCAAATGTCAGGGGGAGGAATCATTTTTTGGGCGCCTGGAGCTAGAATATCCAAGATTGAAGAAGAAGCACGACATCCGTTAGATTATACATCCAACAGCCCCTACTGCTAGAACCATGTGTTGACTATCAGTTGACAAAGCCTTGCATACGCGTCAACTTCTTTTTTTAGGGGACGCGTCAACTTAGTAGTCCCACAAGTGTGTGGTAGAGAACTTATAGCCCATTTGCGATTTGTAAGAATGTACATCCCATTTTTGAATTCTAATGGAATTTACTACAACCCATTTATAGTTTGTTAAAGGTACAACCCATTTTCTAGCTAGGACAACCTAATAATTTCAACCAACCGTTCAAAACAGAATTCAATAAAATTTCCCACATTTTGATGGGATCCGAAATAGTTTTATACCGAAATTTCTAGTTAGATTAAATATAAATTTGTATTACGTAAAAATCCAATGAAACATTGCGCGTGCAACAATTAAAAATTAAAATTTTCAAAATCCAAAAATAATATTTTATAAACTAATTACGTGTTTGGTGCATTTGTTTTATAGTTACTGCCTAGTTTTTAAAATTACATCCCATTTATTATTTCTTAAAGCCCATTTTCCTGTTAAGCCTAATGCATCCCTCCTAGGAAAGATTTGCAGCCGAGCGGTGCGGAGAATAACAAGTTGACCTTGCGTGAGTATTCCTCAAAAAAAGTATAGCTGGGCTAGCCATTTTCATCTTGAAAAAAATTAATATCTGGGCTGGATATCTGGCCTGGGCTAGACGGGCCACAGCCCGCCCAGTTAATACCCTGCTCTCCTCTGAACAACAACGAAAACATCGCTCAAGAAAAACTCTGCAGTGCTCACGCCTCAAAAACACAAATACTGCTCGAGCTGCTTGGTCCCAGCTGTTGGCCGCTCCTTGTGCAATTCTCTCGTTTATATTGACTACATAGGTTGACAATGGTGTGGGACCGTGATGTCAGGAAACTAGAAGAAAGCAAAAAAAATATAGTTGTACATAATAAGGAGGCACCTACGTACGTACGGCTATGGCCCTCGTGGGTCCCTGTCGGTGCCAAAACCGGCGGATCTTGGGTAGGGGGTCCCAAACTGTGCGTCTAAGGTCGATGTTAACAGGAGGCGGGGGACACAATGTTTACGCAGGTTCGGGCCCTCTCTATGGAGGTAATACCCTACTTCCTACTTGATTGATCTTGATGAATATGAGTAATACAAGAGTTGATCTACCACGAGATCGTAATGGCTGAAACCCTAGAAGTCTAGCCTATATGATTAAGATTATCCTTGCCTCTACGGACTAAACCCTCCGGTTTATATAGACACTAGAGGGGACTAAAGTTGTACAAAGTCGGGTACAGAGAAAGGAATCTACATATCCAAATGCCAAGCTTGCCTTCCATGCCAAGGAGAGTCCCATCCGGACATGGGAAGAAGTCTTCGGTCTTGTATCTTCATAGCCCATCAATCCGGCCCATGTTAATAGTCTGGCCGTCCGAGGACCCCTTAATCCAGGACTCCCTCAGTAGCCCCTGAACCAGGCTTGAATGACGAGGTGTCCGGCGCGCAGATTGTCTTCGGCATTGCAAGGCGGGTTCCTTACCCGAATACTCCAAAATAGTCTTCGAACACAGAAAAAATGTCCGGCTCTGCAAAACAAATCCCACACACAACCGTAGAGAGTATAATATTTCATGAGTCCAATCCACCGACAACTTTTTGTTGCGTGACATCACGTCTCCGCCCGGCCATTATTCGAACCGTTTTTTAGCCCGCCGCTCCATATTTCGAGATGCGGTTTCATTGGCACGTCTTGTCAAAGCAGAGATCGAGTCCCCTTATTACGGGATTCTCATCAACACGGGCGTGGATAACCCAACCATTCTGTTGGCATTATTCCTTGGGAATAGGCATGTTTTAAGACCTAGGAGGGGCGTTTGATATTCATCGCCTTTATAAAGGGGCTAAGACTCATCCTTTTTCCTTTACTCCAAGCCTCCTCAACCTCTCCCACCTCGAGTTCTAAAACCCAAGGTTCAAGCTAATCGCTTCGCGCCACCCAGTCATGTCCGGACCCAACCCTCAAGGTCGATGGGTGGCTTCCTCCGTCATAGAGGAGGATATCGCGAAGATCCGGGAGGCAAGATACCTGACCGTGGAAATCGTCCATAGGCTTTCTGCTCAAGGGCAGGTTATTCCTACCCCCAGATCCGGCGAGAGGGTCGTATTCATGTCCCACTTCCTCCGAGGGCTAGGGTTTGCTCTTCATCCCTTTGTCGAGGGCTCCTGTTTTATTATGGGCTAGATTTTCACGAGCTAGCTCCCGGACTCCCTTCTTCACGTCTCGGCGTTCACTATCACATGCGAGGCCTTCCTCCGTATTCCCCCACACTTTGGCTTATGGCTCAAGACGTTCAATGTGAAGCCAAAGGTAGTCAATGGGAAACAGACGAAGTACGGTGGTGAGCAAACTCACCAATACTACTTGGCCAAAGGACTCCTTCATAGAAACTTCCAACCTGTGGCAGCAAGAGTGGTTTTACATCACTGAACCCCGTGGCACCAGGTGGGCAGCTACACCTGCTTTCTGATCTGTCCCACCGTTATAGCTTGCATCATGTATTAATAAGGGGCTGGACTGGGGATCCGTTGATGAAGTACAGACGCTGCAAAGCCGCATTCGGAGCCTCATTGAAAAGGACACCGGTCTCGTCAACGTAATCCAGATAATGCTTGTCTGTCCGGTCGTATCATGCCAGCGATGGCCTCTTCAAATGTGGGAGTTCAATCCAGAAGGACCACGAACCCTTCAACACTTCTCTGGCACGACGCTCAGAGGAATGTGGAAACTATTCTTCAGGACATGAAAACAGTGGTCGGATACTTCAGAAGACACCAGCCTTGACTACAATCATCCGGATACCTCGGTAAGCACTCGACTCCCAAACACAGTATAGTCAAATTCCTCATAACAATATACTAAGACAATCATACTCGGCCAGGGCTGGATAAAGAAGGCGGAGAGAATTAGGTGTTCGGCCCCTCTTCCCGAAGATTCAGCTGATCCGGTGTTAACAAGGATGCTGGCTCCGGCACCATACCAAGTGCCGGTGAGGGAAGGCAAGGCGGAGAGAAAGGAGGACCAAGGTGGCCCCCATTCTAGAGGCACACCGGGCACCTTGTCCGGGAAAATTGGAACTCCCTCTGAATATGGAAGGGAATGAAAAACTGACATCCCTTCTCCTCATGGGAAGAAGACGACTGCCTCCAAAGACATGAAGATAGAGGCTTCTAAGCGGGGGAAGATATCCCTGTCAAGGGGTTCTGGTTCGAGAGGTGACGTTGACACGCAGTCCCTCCGTAAAGATAGGCCTTTAGCTGAATCGTAAGTGAACAAGGGTGTTTTAAACATATCCCGTTCCTTCCTGGTTGCAAAGGTATAGTCCGGCATGCAGCCTTCCTAAACAGTCCTCCTCCTCGGGGGATCTTCTTCCGGAGATGATGGAGAGCGAGACGCCCCCACAGATCTCCCCGCCCAATAAGGCAGACGACGCAGAGGTGTCGTCCCAAAGGATCTCTCCCGATCAACAAGCGGTGTGAGGGACAGTGAAGACCGGGCCTGAACGTGACACTTCGGCCGTCCAAGGTCCGAGGTGTGTGGCCCCTATGGGGACCATCAATAAAGGCCCCGGACTATCCGATTTCCGAGGGGCAGTTCAATCTGCTCGGGATCTGGAGGCGCTAGATACATTGATGGACACATTGCGACATGCGTCCGTCTCAGAGGAACATCGTACCTTGATGGGTACGGTGGTTGAGAGGGTTTTGTCCGCAAAAAGCGGATTGAATGAAGCCTTTACGAGCCTGCTAAGAGGCTTCGAGGTACGTAACGTAATATTTTTTAATTGTGTTATAAATGCAAAATTTGCCTGTGTATAGATAGTAGCCCCTGAGACTCTGGTTGGCGTCCAAATGGAGGCGATCAGAGGATCAAGAAAGATATGCCCAGGAAATGATCTGACTAATTGAAACACAGGCTGTTACATCTGTGGTGACTGCCCAAGTTACAGAGATGCAAATCTGAAGCACAAAGTTGATGTGGCCGATGACGACCTCATGCTTATTAAACAAGCGGCTCGATGAGGCGCAAGGTATGTCTTTGGGGCACTCAGTATATGCAAGTACTATGATATGAGCATGACGCTGAGAATTGTATACTGAGATATGCATAACTGCAGATAGTGCCATCGCGGTTGAGACCCTTCGGGATGAGCTTGTCCGGGCCAAGGAGCAAGCCAGGATGAGTAATGCGGCTGCCGAAAAGGCAGCTGCCAAATTAAAGGACGAACATGCTGCTCGGCGCCAGGGCGAGGAAAGTATATCTACTATGGCGCTTGAGCTGAAGGATGCCGCTAACCAATGCGAATTGCGCGAGAAAGATAACCAAATCAGAGCGGCTGATCTTGACAAGGCCTTACAAAAGGCGAGGGAAGCACAGTCCGAGTCTAGAGCGGCTTGGGAGGAGATCCGACAAGCTGGGGAGATCGCGACTGGTAAGCCCTTCTTGTTGCAAACTAAACTCGGTGATCTGAAGTATGCCTCGCTTAATCAAATGTGGAGTTCTCCAGACGCATTTTTGGACTTGTCGAAGAGTGTCTCCGGTGCAACGTAATTTTTCCAAGCGCAAGTAGGACATGCGACGGAAAAGCTTTTCTGGTCGCAATTCAGCATGCCAAAGCGTCCGCTGTTGCTGAATGAACAGATGGCCGAGTGGGCCGAGCTCCACAGGATATCTGGATCTGCCATGAAGGACATCATGATCCGGCTGTGGCTGACCGAGCCAGTTCCAAATAGTTATTTTGGTTTGGTGCAGCGACTTGTTGATGCGGTGCCACGTATCGACGCTGTTAAGCGGTGAACGTGCATAGAAGGTGCATGTATGGCCCTTGCCCACGTCAAGACATACTGGGCGAAGATGAAGGCCACCGATATTGCAGCGAAACGTCCACCCGAGGGCAAGGACCATCATACACCAAAGCATTATTTTAAGGATTTCCTAGAGGGTGCCCGCTTGATACAGGGCCAGTGCTCGAAAGATATTATGTTCGAGTGAAGTGAACCGAAATTTTTAAGACAATATTATGATATATTTGAGGCTATGTTTTTTATACTTTTGCCTAAAAAGTTTTTGGTGCCTCCTGTGCGGCTGTTTTTTATATAATCTGAAAGTTTACCAGTCATCAGCTTTAGCCCCCTCACGTACAACGCGGGGGTGTTCGAAAAAATGCTTGATCACTCTTGACCAACGTCTTGGTCCATTAAGGAGGTGTCAATGCGGCGAACAAGGCAACCATACTATAGGGCTTTATGTGGCACCCTGGCTCAGAGAAAACAGGAACGCCTCGTATTCCAGCCCAGAGATCGAGATGAAGTCTTCTGGAATAGGACACTTCTTAGCATAGAACAAATCAACTCTTTATTACAATCTATTTGGATACAAGGGGTTACATCGGCATGCCGACAATACACCTGCCACTGTTGCTCTATGCAAGCAGCAGTACAACTAGAAGCAGCGGAATAAGTCTAGCAGCAGAACAACGACAACGGCGGTGAACTCCACTCCACAGGGACTCTGGCTGGAATGCTTATCCTATCTCGCAAACAAAGAATCCACGGCAAATAAGCATTCAAAACCGGCATGACCTGTAAACTGGCATGACACGCCAGGGCAGTACATTAAATGTACTTGCAGGCTCACAATAACCAGAAGCTTTCAAGGCAAACAATAACATGGCAATTACAGGTTAAGCAGGAATTAACATGAGAGCATCATAACAACATGGCATGACCAACATGAACATGATACAGGTAGAACAACATGAACATGGCATGAACATATGAATCTGACGATACTAGCATGCAACATGATGACACTATATGCACCACTTATTCTGCTTGGGCTACCTCGTAACCATCACATGCATCACTTACCATCCTCGGACATCACACGATCATCTTAGGATGAAATCAAGATTGGTATAAACAATACCGCAGTAATCATTAAATGACCACAAGGAGCTTGATGTTTACCCACGATTCTCGCACGACATCACGAATATCCAACAACTCGATATCCTCGATACCACAGTGATCTCATGGATCACAAACGGAACCACACTTGGTTCAACGGGTTACCTTGTAACCAAATGGTGATCATTCACGGATCACAAAAGGAACCACTCTTGGTTCAACGGGTTACCTCGTAACCAAACGGTGATCATACACAGATCACATAACCAACTTATGTTATCATAGAACCGGGGTTGTTATTAAGCACATTATTATTATTATTACCGTGGACCCATAGTGTGACCGAAACGAACTGGCCCCTTATCCGCAGGCATGGCTATCGATAGATTTAACACACACTCTGCAGAGGTTAGCACACTGTACCCACATTATGGAACCCATGGCCTCTCGCTCCCATTCGGGTGGACCAACGACGTTCCGACAAAACCTTCCTACTGCCATGACACCCTCCCGGCCACTTTGACTAACTCCCCACTGGGCTAAGTCATGGGTGGCCCCGTGTCTACCGCAGACACCAACGACCACCGTCGTGGCAAAACGGCCACATCGTGGCAAAACGGTCCCAAACATGGACATGTGCACATAACCAAACTCGGGCTCACAAGGCTTATGTCCGCCTACCTAATCAGGGTAGCGCGCGCCCATAACCTTCCCTCGTTGGAGGCACTGGCGAGAGGCATGACAATAGACCCAGTTAGCTCCTTCCCACAAAGGCAAGCGTGGTTGCACTGGTCAGATCAATATGGTGGCACCATGACTTAGCCAACCGTTGTTCAAGTTCAATTTAATCCGGTTAAACTTGAATGCAAATATGCTGAGCCATGATAAAATAACATAATGCAATTACAATGCATGAGCATGATATCAACATAAGCATGGGATGCAACATAACTATCAACCATATCAGCAATGAATCATAACCAACTAAGCATGGCATAATGATGTGCATGAATAACACAAGTACACTACTCATAGAAACCTAGCATTACCACTAGCATCAACAATAAATATCATGCAAGACATATCAACAATGCTACCACGCAAGCATTTAACCAGCTCGATGCAATGGAACACGCATACGACAGCATTCGGAACAGACGGAAGTCATGCACCGAAAACCATCACCAACATCAACATGTACTACTAGCAAGCATAAGCATATGAAAGGAATACTAGTAGGTAGAACATGATAACAGAGTACAAGACTACATAGCACAAAAGTTAACATGCAACTTTAAGCATCACCTGAACAATGATAACCATCTTTTCAACAAGTAAACATTTAATAAAGATTCAAGTTGAAAACCATGGCTAATGCATGACTATCATGCAAGTGGGTATTGTGGCTTGCCTGGGGGTGAAGAAGCCACAGGGGAGAAGTGCGATGAACCCGCAGAAAGATTCGCCGGAAACAGTCCTCTCCCAGAGGGGGCTATTTATATGGAAGGGCAAAATTGCCATTTTCAGAATGTTAACACATGGTGAAAGTGTGACCAACAGAACAGGCTTGACGAGGCGAAGAAATCGGCTTTGGATTCACGTCAATCGGAGTTACGGTTGCGGAGTTATGAGGTGATGAAGATTAGGGACTTTTCTGCAAAAATATCATCACAAACAAGTCCCTGGGTGGATAAGGCAGAAACGGGTTTTGAGAAATTACGCTTTCCAAATATGAAAACACACACCGCAAATGCGTCCACTTATCTGACGTGGAAAGGCGGTGTCGGAGCCGGTCAACGCTGACGTGCAGGTCCCATGCGGGTGGGGCCTGTCACTTATCCATGCTGGACCGGGCAGGTCAACGCCGACCCGCCGACAGGTGGGGCCGCGTGGAGATGGGGCCCGCCTGGCCTGGCTTCTTCTTCCTCCTCCCGCTCACTCGCGATGCAGAGATGAGGCTGGCGGGTCGACGCGGATTCCCGACGACTCCGGCCACCTCTCGCGATGCTCGACCACCGGCGTGCTCAGGGGAGGGAGCCACGCCCGTCTGTGGGCAGAACGATTGCCGGGGTGGACGGGGAAGGGTGGAGCTACGGCTACGGCAAAGGGGAGCTTCGGGTGGCGATGGGGCTTGCAGCAAAGGTGGCTCCGGTGGTGGGGCGAGGGCACGGGGAGGACTGGCGGGGTCTGGGTGGAGCTATGGTGAGGTCAGGAGGGAGGGGGAGGGCTTGGATGGCTCAGATTTAAGCCGAGCTTCGCGGCGGCCATGGCGGCCATAGGAGGGCTCAGGAGCTCCTAGAGCTCGTTTGAGAGGCTGTGCAGGACTAGAGGAGGGTGGTGAGGCTGCTGGAGTGCTCGGGCTCCGCGGGGAGGGGCTACTTATAGCCGTGTGAGGTCATGGCCGAGCTGGCGTCACCGTGCACACGTGGACAACGCCACGGACGCGTGTGCTCGCACATGAGCTTGGGGAAGGCGACGGGGGAGGTGCAGACGAGCTACAGAGGTGCATAGGGACGAGTAGAGCTCAGGGTCAAGAGAAGGATGAAGCCACGGCGCGAACAGAGGTAGACGGCTACAGATAGCCCGTGGGCGCACGGTGACGAGCGGTGGCGGAGGGCCTTACGGAGAGGGAGATGGCTCTAGGAGGACGGCGACGACGCGGGCTAGCTACCGGACACGCTCACACGTGCGAAGATGACGAGAGGGGACAGGGCCCGAGCAAGAAAATGCTCTGGACGCGCATACTGCATGCCAAATCGGTGGTCTCCACCAGTACTGGCATGCGTGGGAGGCAGACAGCTGGCAAATGATGTCTATGGGTTAGTCCTTCCTGGGGCAGTTTCAAATGCGGTGGTTGCTCGGTGAAAACTGCTCTGCTTAAATGGTAAGCAACCTCTGAAGTTTACTGTAGTAAACTTGATCAACTAAGTGTGATCAACAGAGAGATGCTATGGGTGAAATGTTATGTCTGGGTGTTTAGGCTAGGAAGGACTACAGTCCTGGGGAGTTTGGGAAGAAATGGACCAAGATTTATTGCACTTGCTTTGCAACTGCATAATCTGGTCCAGAAACTTGATCAGGAAGGTGCACTCACATGGAGTGTCAAATTGAGCTCAAACTGGGCAAGGCAGAGTCATTTGGAAACCTATGAAGATGCTCAAAAAGTCTCATACCAATTGGCCAAGCCAAACTGGTACTTTCTTCACAAACATCTCCTCTGGACAGAAACTTGCAAAAATTCTAGAGGAATAATGGATTGATGAACATCTCCTCTGGACAGAAACTTGCAAAAATTCCAAAATGGGTGGAGATAGGTTATATGGATACTAGAAGGCATAGAAAAATTAGCAGCCATAATGGAGCAAGATAAAATATACTTGCTTCACAAACTGAAATTTTGACCAGAAACTAAGAATTGAAGATGATCTCACATGGAGGCATGACATGAGCTCAACTTTTGTGGAGGGCTATTATATGATGATATGAAGGATCGTGCAAAATGGCAACTCATTTGGATATGCCTAGCTTGCACCACCTTCACAAAGCTTCTTTGTGGATAGAAACTTTGGAAAATCATAATTAAATAATTACTAGGCAAATGAGATTGCATTTTGGCATGTGGCAATGATATGGACATGAAAAGATGTCTGAGGAGGTGGAGGTCAATTGGGAAAAGGAAAATGGCACTTGCTTCACAATGTGCGATTTAGGACAGAATAGGAAATGAATTATTGGAGGATTATTTTTTAACATGGCAATGAAAAGTTTTGCCATATTTGAGCAAGATATGACCCAAAAAATTTATGAAAATTATTTCGGTATTTTAGGAGTGAGGTAAATATAGGTTGCTTCACAACCTAGGGCAATTTGAGTTATTCCTTTAGTAGAAAAGGAATTTTCCCAATAAAAGGAATACTGAGATTTGGGGCTAGGATGAAAATGACAGGGTCTAGGGAATGATTTGGGAATGACAAGCCACTCTAGAAACAAAGAAGAGGGCATCTTCTTCAGTTTCCATACCACAAAGCCACTCAAAAAGAAAACTCAGGCAAAAACCTCGGAGAAACAAAAGGACAAGAAAGGGCCAAAAATCAGGCTGTCACAAACCTTACCCCCTTAAAGAAATCTCGTCCTCGAGATTTGGTTGCTTAGGGAACAAGTATGAATATTATGACTTAAGGAAACCGTTTCCAACTCGGGTACCCTTTTTCCTTTATTGTTGTTCCCACTAAATTTTATCTGACTAGCTCTGGGTGGTTTGCTTTACTGTATCCACATTCTGACAGATCTTACCTTGCCGGTTCATGTTTATACTGGCTCTAATTTCTTTTTAGATCTACTAACTTAGCTGACTGTGCTTGATTATCACGACTGAAATATATGTCCGTCTCACAAATCCAAGAGTGATTTCCGTTGGGTATGTCATCCGGCACTGACAACCTTTCATAAAGTGATGATCAGGTTTTTCTGATGAACACCCATGCTCTGACTCATTGCATTGGGTTTATCCACTAAATGCAGGTCCTTTGGGTTCCAAACAGTGAATTATAGCATAACTGTTTCCTAACAGATTCTGACTCATCGCAGAAATTTTTGAATCATCTTAACTGGTTCCACTGTCTTGGGTATCGGATCCGTACCAAATATTTGACTATCTCCTGTCGCAGCTAGCATAAAGGGTTTGACCTGTATGCTAATATCTGGAGACTTGGCTAACGGTGGTTCTAACGGATGAAATTTTATTCATGCCTAGCTATCCTTTGGTGATTCTCATAACTGAGGGCACATGCTTCCAGACTGTTATTCCTCATACCGATTACTCATGCTATAGGCATATCCATGTGGATCAGTACTGACTTAGACTATTCGGGGTATCTGCACCATGGGGGTCGTGCAACAATTTTCATACCTGCATCACTGGTCTTGCTTCTTCATTATTGGTTTCTTGGTCTGGATCCTTGGCTGAAAGAGCTGGGCCATATTGCTTCTTCATATGACCATAGGTACTATCGGTGAATTTTTTTGCCAATCGTAGCTTATCCTCATTTTCCGACAGGGTAACCCATTAAATGGAAGGTTCAACACCTCTCAAGTTCCGACCACAGGAAAATGAGCATCCAAAACCTTGCAATAAATCAGCAAATAAATCAATAGCCATCAGAATGGTCTTTACAACTCAGATCTGGGACATTACTGAAATAACTCAACCACGGCTCAGGACGGCCAAAAAGTAGCTCCCTAAAATAGCCGAAAATGCAACTATAGGGTACTGTCACAAAAAGAAACTCAACAGCTGTACGAGACGGCCGAAAAAGCAGCTCAGAACTCGTGACAGTTTATGAAGAGAGAACTAAAAATCGGCATCCACCCCGGATAGCTAAAAATAGCTTAGATAGCAGGTGTGGTGCCGTCATTAGAGAAAAAGGGGACAAGGGCTCATCAGGATAATTTTCCAGGTTCGCAGGTACTTGTACTAAGATCATTGATGTCGTCAATCCTCATAATCCTTTGTCACACTGCGGTGTATACTGTCTTTCTTCTCTTAACCATCCTCACATGGTTGTCAGGTCCTTATCCGAGTGACTTGTAGGATCTCGGCGGTATGCTCACTGCATATATAAGAGAATCAGATTCCCGAGGCACACATGTGTTCTGACTGATTCTTGCTTCTGACCAAAATGTTGCGGATCTGATTCTTGGGATTCACTGCCATAAGTTGTCAATTGACAGCATACTACCTTGTACCAATGTCTTATTAAGGAAGATTGGCTGGCTTGTTCTCGAAATTTTCATCGGACAGCTTGCTGAAGAAGACTGTATATCGTGCTTCAGAAGCTTACCCCCCCTTAAAGACTATGCTGGGAAAGACTCAGTACCTTCTGCCGGAAGCTTTTTTGGTTGCTTACTGAAGAAGGCAGAGTACCTTCCACGGGAAATCATCCATGTATCATATTGAGGAAGATAGATCAATCTTTCCTTGGAAGCTTCTCTGGTATCTTGTGAGGGAAGATTGGGTTGTTTACACCAGAAGCTTCTTATTGTAATATGCGGACTGATTTCCACATATATAACCATCTTAATATTTTTGCTATTGATTTCTTGTATGAAACGAGGTTTTGCAGGACTATCCTGCTTTCTGAGTATATGCCATATTTTTGCTTGCTTCCAGGTACATCGGGTTCCAAAATCATCCTGAACGAAAAAATGAAACTTGTACCTGAGCCATACCTTTGATAATATTCTGTCAACCTTGCACACAATTTATCTTCTTTTTGATTTGATCATTTTTGCTATGAGGAGTGCACATTGAGACAAACTTGATTATTCTGTATCATGATCAGATATCCCCAATCTCAATGTAGTCGTTTGAGAGTTCCATACTGTCATCAGGAGTGCATGCTAATGCAAACTTGATACTGACAGCCCATCCAGGATTTCTTTTGCATTCAGCCAAGATATTCCAAATTTCACCGCGGTCAGCTGATAACTCCATTTGGTTTAGCTGAATTTCCAAATATACGCATTCCTTGTTGACTCTTCGGGTCTGGTGTCGGTTGACGACCAACTTTAATAGGGGAAAAAATTTGTAACACCGAAGGCCCAAATAAAGAAACAAAAGAAACGACTAAAACAAAAGCACACAAGCACACAAGCATACTACTAATATAATTAATCAAGCAATCATCACATATTATTGCTACTCACACAATAATATGCATGCACACCTCAGCACACAAATCTCGTGGAAACTCCGGTATTACGGTCTAATATGTTGTGGCGGTGTGCACGAAAATTATATCCATGTGTGGAAAGAGTTGGCTAACCGAAGCTACACCAAGCACTGGCTGAACACTGGCTGGATCTGGATGGATACACAGGTGAGGACGGACTTGACGATCAAGTAGCGAGACACAAAAGTCACGACCACATCATCATCAAGCATACGAAAGGGATTCATGCACGTCCAAAGAATAGAATGACTAGGTAGGGTAGCAGTGGAAAAAGCAAGGCTCACTGGCATTGCCCTTTTCTGATAACCAAGATCAGTAAGGGTTGCCAGAGGGACGAGATGATGGCATGATTCGGGATAGAAACAAGTCTATCACCAAAATAATATGGGTGGGTGGCGGAAAAAATATATGCGATACCTGAGCATAACTCCTGCAAATGGTGTCTGGAACACTAGGTACCAGGGCATCACTCTGTTGGGATAGAGATGATGCCGAACACCAAAGAGCAGACATGCTAAGAAGGAGGGTGCAGGCGGTGGATCGAAAACGACACCACCTACACTCACAATATTAACCGTTAGTGACAAAATAATAGTCTATATGCATGCTATGCGACAAACAAATG
This sequence comes from Triticum dicoccoides, assembly GCF_002162155.2. Taxonomy (NCBI): domain Eukaryota; kingdom Viridiplantae; phylum Streptophyta; class Magnoliopsida; order Poales; family Poaceae; genus Triticum; species Triticum dicoccoides. Next base: position 463,045,012 of record NC_041391.1, on the reverse strand, counting down.
CAACAATCAAGTGCAACAAACCAACTAGGGTCTATACTACCGCTTCTAACGTTTGCGCGGACTAGGGCATCCTACAGCCAGACCTGCTCTGATACCAAGCCTGTGGCACCCCGGCTCAAAGAAAACCGGAACACCCCGTATTCCAGCCCAGAGATCCAAATGAAGTCTTCTGGAATACGGCCCTGCTTAACATAGAACAAATCAGCTCTTTATTACAATCTATTTGGGTACAAGGGGTTACATCGGCACGGCAATACTATGCCTGCCACTGTTGCTCTATGCAAGCAGTAGTACAACTCGAAGCAGCAGAATAACTCTAGCAGCAGAACAATGACAACGGCGGTGAAATCCACTCCACAGGTACTCTGGCTGGAACGCTTATCCTAGCTCGCAAACAAAGAATCCACGGCAAACAAGCATTGAAATCCGGCATGACCTACAAATTGGCATGACACGCAAGGTCAGTACATTGAAAGTACTTGCAAGCTCACAATAACCAGAAGCAATCAAGGCAAACAACATCATGGCAATTACAGGTTAAGCAGGAATTAACATGAGAGCATCATAACAACATGGCATGAACAACATGAACATGATGTAGCTAGAACAACATGAACATGGCATGAACATATGAATCTGACGATACTAGCATGCAACATGATGACACTATATGCACCACTTATTCTGCTCGGGCTACCTCGTAACCATCACATGCATGACTTACCATCCTCATACATCACATGATCATCTTAGGATCAAATCAAGCTTGGTATTAACAATACCGCAATAATCAATAAATGACCACAAGGAGCTTGATCTTTACCCACAATTCTCATACAACATCATGAATATCCAACAACTCGGTATCCTCGATACCATGGTGATCACTCATGGATCACAAACGGAACCACACTTAGTTCAACGGGTTACCTTGTAACCAAACAGTGATCATTCACGGATCACAAACGAAACCACTCTTGGTTCAACGGGTTAGCTCGTAACCAAACGGTGATCCTACACAGATCACATAACTAACTTAACTCATCATCGAACCGCGGTTGTTATTAAGCACATCATTATTATTATTACTGTTGACCCATAGTGTGACCGATACGAACTGGACCCTTATCCGCAGGCATGGCTATCGATAGATTTAACACACACTCTGCAGAGGTTAGCACACTGTACCCATACTACGGAACCCATGGCCTCTCGCTCCCATTCGGGTGGACCAACGGCGTTCCGATAAAACCGTCCTACTGGCATGACACCCTCCCGGCCACTCCGACTAACTCCCCACTGGGCTAAGTCATGGGTGGCCCCGTGTCTACCCCAGACACCAACGGCCACCGTCGTGGCAAAACGGCCACATCGTGGCAAAACGGTCCCAAACATGGACATGTGCACATAACCAAACTCGGGCTCACAAGGCTTATGTCTGCCTACCTGATCAGGGTAGTGTGTGCCCATAACCTTCCCTCGTTGGAGGCACCGGTGAGAGGCATGACAATAGACCCAATTAGGTCCTTCCCATAAAGGCAAGCGTTGTTGCACTGGTCAGATTGATATGGTGGCACCATGACTCGCCAACAGTTGTTCAAGTTCAGTTTAGTCCGGTTAAACTTGAATGCAAATATGCTGAGCCATGATAAAATAACATAATGCAATTACAATGCATAAGCATGATATCAACATAAGCATGGGATGCAACATAACTATCAACCATATCAGCAATGAATCATATCCAACTGAGCATGGCATAATGATGTGCATGAATATCACAAGTACAACACTACTCATAGAAACCTAGCATGACCACTAGCATCAACAATAAATATCATGCAAGACATATCAACAATGCTACCATGCAAGCATTTAACCAACTTGTCGGAGTAATGGACCACGGGTAGGCTAAGCCGAGTCCCTGAGCCTTTCAAGGCTTTGGGCCGGCTGCGCCCCACGAGACTCCAGAATGAAGCGCCGCCTTCTGGTGGTCGGCTGGCTCAACGGCCGGCTGCCAGAAGACGGCCGGGCACCAGCAAACGGCACCAAGTCGGGCCAGCTCCTAGCAGGCGGCCCCCGGCGCCCTCAGAGTTTGTGCCCCTCATCAAGAGGACGAGACAGGCACTACAAGAAATATGTCAACTTGTGACCTTGACTATTGGTCACTGAAAGGTCATTATTTTTCATTTGCGACCTTTTTGTGACCAAAAATAGAAGGTCAAAAGCTGGCAGTCGTAAACTGAAATTAACGACCTTATCTGTGAGAAGGTCGTAAACGTTGACGACCAAAATAGAAGGTCGTTGAACCCATGACCTTTTGTTTTGGTCACTGGCTGTCTGCCCAAGCCACGTCGGATCCGATGTGGCAATCTGACGTGGCAAAACTATGACCAATTGAAAAGGTCACTGACAAGATTCAGCCCGGTCCGATTAGGTGTTTTACATGGGCCGAGCCCAACAATTCAGCCCATTTAGTATATTTATTTCTGTTAATTTTTGTCAGCTGCATGGGCCAAGCCCTACTATTCAGCCCATCAACTTCTATGCACGTTTAGCCTTTCAAGAATATAGGTACTATTTTGTGCAGCCCATTTTCTGGTTTACATTCGCCTTTTTATACAGTCAAATAATAATTCAATCTTGGACTTGGTCCAGTACACTTTTCAGCCCATTCACATATATGCGGCCCATATTCATACAAATGATTCTCCTTTTCAATAAATTTTGCAAATAATTTCATAATTCATCACTAAATATGTTTACATCAGAAGCCATAAAGCCCTACAAAATAGTATCACATGTTCCTATACAAAACTATCAAATCATACGTGCAACAAAACAGAATACAAAAAATTTAGTTAAACAAAAGTAAATTTCTTCCTCTTCCATCTTCCAGAACACAACACCTGGCATTGAAAGGATCGACCATTAGAAGCATATAGAATACAAGGGAAATAATCAAAATAAAGAAATGACAGGCACACACTAGGAAAATTACAACAACATCAATATTTTTTATATTACCATACAAACAGAAATGTAATCTGATTGCTTAGGACATATGGCATTATCAACAAGACAGCAAAATTTACAGTGCCAGCTCAGGAAGAAGGCAAAGCATATTTTACATTGCGAGCTCAGGATGCCACCATGCACACTCCAACAAAAACTAAACGGAGGGCAAGAGAGCAGGACGCAACTCTACCTGGAAATGCTGCTAGCCAGTGACAAAAGTAAGTTGGTCGGAGCCAAAGAGGGGTCTGTCAAAGGAGCCAAGCATGCCGTCGAGGATGAGGTAACCGGTGATCGTCTCCTGGTTCTCCTTGATCTTGCCCTCGAAGTTCTTCCGCTCCAGGTTGTCCTGCTGCAGCTCGTCCTACACCACCTAGAAACAAACAATTCAGATGAACAATTGCATAGATCATACCTTGTTTGCTTATTTAGACTAGACACTCCTACTATTTGTGAATATAGCAAATGTAAAAACAATGTAAATGGTAAACAACACTTGAGAATATATCAATAGATTAAGAGCATATTGTTTAGCATCACACAGATAGTAGCACAATGCTACATGCAACTGTTAGGATAAAGTAGAGCTTCTACATTACATAATCAGATATGAAAGACCAAGCAAACTGTTCCGAAAAAGACAAGTTACAGAGCAATCATGTATATACCATTCTACTAGTAGCAAGGGCATAAAGATAATCACTTAACAAGCAGTACCAACATGGGTAAATCACATAAAGAAGTGCAATCTAATATCACAGCTACCAAAACACCATATCAAGATTCCGTACAGATTGAAAAAGAGCATGTGCTGCAGGACATATAAATATACCATGAGCATTATTTCTACAAGTAAAATGCCTATAAATATTACAAACATGCCACTGGGTACTAATCAGCCAGAGTAGTGTCATGGCTACCCGAGTAATCACCTAAACACAGCCTCGAGGAGGATGGCCAACGCTGCCTGCACTAGAGTCACCATGTTGCCTATAATTCCATCAAGACAAATACAATCAGTATCAGGATCAGAGGTTCAGAGCAAGAATAGTGAAGGCGTTTGTGCTATAAACGACAAGGAGATGATGCTAACTCTAACGAAGTAGGCATAGAGTAACAAAACAACTCCATTACACTTAAGCTGCTGCTACCTGCATACATTAAATGGAACCAGAAGTATGTCGACTACTAGACAGCCATGAATGATGCCCAGGAGTATTGATTTAGAAACATCAATCCTCCAATACTGATAAATTTTGGAGTATTAATTCGAAGATGACCTATACTATAGTACAGTGCAGTGTATAAGAAGGAATGAATCCATTTTCACAATCTGAGGAAGAATAAGAAGGAACCAAGCATATGAAAGAGTATTCAGTTTACTAATGTTGCTGCTACAGTACAGTACTGCTGCTATAGTACAATGCTCCAGGAATAATATGAAATGTGGACAAATCTGAATAATCTGGTCTAATGTAGACAAATGGGAACATCACTGATCCTCACTGTCAAACTACTCCACCAAAGACAAGTACTGGCATGCTTTATTGTAACTAGATTCACTATTTAGTCATAGGAAATACAACATAGTTCAAGAAATACTCCACCAAAGACAAATCGTACACTAAACTACTGCAAGCAACTACTACTACAACAACTACTGCAAGAGAGAAGAGATAAGAAGAGGGAACTACTGCTTGCAAGTCTCAACTTAACAGCAGTAATCATCAATTTAGTTAATCGAAGATGCTACTCTAACTACTCCATTTTGCAAGATTCTACTATAACTATCAGTACTGGAGTAATTGAATGTGTTGCAAGATGCTACTCTAACCAGATGCTCCAAGTTGATACTCCAAGATACTGCAAGCAAGTTCATAATCCCACAAGAAGAGAGTTCAGACAAGAATCTGTTCCACACACACTGTTCATTCAAGCAAGCTGACCTTAGGTCTTTCCATGGAGGAGAGAGCATAGACTCGATCACCGGCCTTGTGCCAAATCCCCCACGCCTTCCTGTGGGGCCTTCACAACAATGACCTGCAAGCAGAACACACCAAAAACGATGTCACACACGCATGCTACTAATGCACAGTCCTGTAGTTGTTTGGTTATTATTTTAGATTAATAGGAATAATTCAATATGTATTATCTGTTTAAAAAATGAAGTTAATAAGTTATGCTAGATGTTGTTTCAAAGAAATATATTAGAATGTTAAATTTAACATGCTAGAAAATTAAAGGAGAGTGTCCCACACAGAGTGTAAGTAAGACTAGCATATAGTAGTTTGTCTTGTACAAAATGCTTCTAATCTAAGTAAGCATGACAGTGTACGCGTTAGAGCTTTGTCATGCATGCAAATATTTTATGAGGAGAACTAGTTACATGTATGTGACCATTAGAATGCATAGGTGTGTAGGGGGAGCTCCCCCGGCATCGCTGCTATCATGATTGACCAATGAAACAAAAGGTTACAGGGAGCTTTTAAGTAAAATCTGTTTATGCACACAGCATATCTAAAAATGTGAGCTCAATATGCTCTCTACTAGTCTCCAGTGAGCTGATCCTGCTAATCTATCTACGCAATGGTGGTGAGAGATGGGGATGCCAGTAGAAGGAACTAGCAAACATACCACATGCAGGGCCAGGCGAGAAGACAAGTGCCAAGACGGATAGCATTGACAACAGATACACTTCAATAGGCATGCAACACAAGACGGATATCTTCATGTCTTTCTTCAGAAGAGGCATTGTAACTAGACTATTGATTACTACGTAACCCAAAACTAAATCATGAAACAAATCTTACCATCCATGCACTGTAGGCAGGATCTTTCTCAGGCAGGTACGATGGTTGACTCTCTTTCAGCTGGATTTTCTTAGCCAACTGTCTTGTCGATGAAGAACCACTTCTTCAGCGTTTTCTTGTCACTGCAGGTGTGGAGGAAGTTCATCAACAGAAGAGTACATGAGAAGAAGAATTAGATGCGTCAGGAAGAAGAATCGCGTGTTCACATAGGTAGTTGCAATGCCCAGGTTCATCTTGTTGGCGTGGAACTGGCCTACTCACGGCCACGTGACGCTTGCACTCGTGCACGTAGCAGGGGCGCCAGACCAGGAAGCGCACGTACCTGGAAGAAGATGTCGGTGGGGAAGCGCAGGGACTTGTCGGTGTAGTAGGCTATCTTGTCGAGCATCGTGTTGGGCACGTGGTGCTTGGTCAGATCGATCGACATGTCCATGGTGTACGTCTCCCATGGCCGCGGTAGCGAAACCAACTAATGAATCACACACAGCAGCGGCACAACAAGTAAATAAAATAAAAGCGCACATCAACTACATGCGCGCTCTGATCTGGCGACCCGTCGCCGGTGAAGGAACCGAAACGGGAAAAGCAGAGCAGAGGAAGAAAGGGAAGAGCATACCCTGAAGCAAGACCACTTCCACTAGGTGCCGTCCTCACGCACCAGCTTCTTCGACTGCTCGATCCCCCAGTAGCTGCTGATCGCCACCTTCTTCTTCTAACCATCGCCCTTGGCCGCCTCCGCCTTGACCACCTTAGCCGCCTCGTCCTTGACCTGCAAGGCCGCAGAAGTGGACATCATCCGCACCCACGTGCCCTTGCCGCCGGCGAGGAAGGTCCTGGCCCCTGGGGACATCATGGTGGTGGAGAAGAGGCGGCTAGCGCCAGCGCCAGCGCGGCGGAGGAGGACCGATCCGGCCATCCGGGAGCTCATCTGGCCGCCGAGAAACGCCTCCATGAATCACAATCCGGGACGAGTCGTCTGATGTTGACGCACGCTTGCCCTTGTTGTTGTGGTGGGTGGGTGGGGGTGGGGTTGGGGAGTTGCACTGAAGACCTTGCCTTTGAGCGTGGTGCCCAGGCCGTCGGCCCAGATCTGGCACACGCCCCCGGCCCCGTCCCACTGCCGCCATCGCGGATCTGGAAGCACCGCCTCGCTTGCTTGATCTGGGTCATAGACGGTGGGAGGGATAGGGTTTGGGTTGCGGCGGCGGCGGCTGTGGGTGTGAGCGAGACGGAGGAAGGGGGAGCAGCGAATACCGCCAGGGGAGGGGATGGGTGCGGAGGTGATGTGAGAGACAAAGGGATGGATGGATCGGGGTGGGTGGGAGAGAGAGGCGGCGGCGGGATGGGGAAGGAGAGGGCGGCGACGGGGGGCCGTCGTCATCGATCTGGATCAGGGAGACGGGGAGAGAGAGGCGGCAGCGGGTGTGTTCTGGGGGAGAGAGAGGCGGCCTCGGGCTGCTAGGGTTTGGGTTGGCTACGACGGGGTGAGAGGCGTCGGAGGCGTTGGATCTGTTGGATATGGACGGTTCAGATCAGCTATAATGGGGTGATCCATGAGAAGAGTTGTGATTTGTTCGAAAAATCATTGATTTAAAATAGTTTTCATGTCCTAAAAAGAGAAGGATTTTGCGAAGCAACTATCAAAAATATTTTAGAAAAGGGCACCACACAAATTTTCACTAAAGTTAGACCACATTTTATGGATGAGCACCAATTTGTATGCATTTTTTATCTTTCTAGCTATTTTTAATGATTTTTCAAGTGCCCAAAATGAGTTTTTTGTGAAGGACCTATAATATATTTGTTGCAAAATTGTACCAAATAAATTTTCTAAAATACTAGGATATATTTAATGCACAATTGACCAAATTTTTGGGTGTAAAAAGTTTTGATCCACCTCTCGTGAAAAAGACAAATTTCCGCCGATTCAGTTGGAAGCAGGTCAAATTTGAACTGTAGCTACCTCGTAGTTTGCTATTTATTTTTTCCAAGAAATCATTTCTAGGTACATAAGTATCTATTTAATCAGAGAAACATCAAAAATGTTCCAAGATTCAACCACTAGCTAGGAACGGTCAAACCCGCCGTTTTGACCGTGTTTTGAAACGGGCATAAAAAATTCAAAAAAATCAAAAAATTGAAAAACCTTCGCATTGTGTCATCATATGTGACCAAGTTTCCTGGAAAAATAATAAACTTGTAATACGGAAATTATTTTTAAAAAGTGTTCTCAGAAATGAGCTATCATGCGTGAAGATTATTGGCTTTCAAGACAAATGATCAATCTTATGGCCACATTCATGGCATAGTTTGTTCAAATGATCTCATATTGTGCACAAGGGTGCATCTTGGAATTCCAAACAATGGTGCCTAAGGGATTTTTCACTTTCATTGCACAAAAGAGCCATTTTCCATTTTTTGAGTGCCCCAAATGAGGTTTTTTTGTGAAGGATCTACCAAATAATTATTGCAAAATTGGACCAAATCATTTTTCTAAAATACTAGGCCATATTTAATGCACAATTGACCAAATGGTTGGGTGTAAAAAGTTTTGATCCACCTCTGGTGAAAAAGACAAATTCCCGCCGATTCAGCTAGAAGCGGGTAAAATTTGAACTGCAACTGCCTCATAGTTTGCTATTTATTTTTTCCAAAAATCATTTCTAGGTACATAAGTATCTATTTAATCAGAGAAACATCAAAAGTTTTAAAACATTCAACCACTAGCTAGGAACGGTCAAGCCCGCCGTTTTGACCGCATTTTGAAACGGGCGTAAAAAATTAAAAAAAATTAAAATATTGGAAAACATTCACATTGTGTCATTATATGTGACCAAGTTTCCAGGAAAAATAATAAACTTGTAATACGGAAATTATTTTAAAGAAGTGTTCTCAGAAATGAGCTATCATGCGTGAAGATTCATGGCTTTCAAGCCAAATGATCAATCTTATGGCCACATTCATGGCATAGTTTGTTCAAATGATCTCATATTTTGCACAAGGGTACATCTTGGAATGGCAAACAATGTTGCCTAAGGAAGTTTTCATTTTCTTTGCACGGAAAATTCATTTTCCATTTTCTGAGTGCCTAAAATAAGTTTTTTATGAAGGACCTATCATATATTTGTAGCAAAATTGGACCAAATTAATTTTATAAAATACTAGGCCATATTTAATGCACAATTGAAAAAATGGTTGGGTGTCAAAAGTTTTGATCCACCTCTGGTGAAAAAGACAAATTCCCGCCGATTCAGTTGGAAGCGGCTCAAATTTGAACTGCAGTTGCCTCATAGTTTGCTATTTTTTTCCAAAAATCATTTCTAGTTACATAAGTACCTATTTAATCATAAATACATGGTTTGGTGGCGATACGTCGAGGTTTGGACGGTGGCCGAGGGCCCCAACTCTAGAGCGCGTAAACTCGCATGCCCGCCGCGTGGTCACCGCGTGACCGTGGCGTTGCCATGTGTTCTGGGCTGCCTAGGCATCCCTAGTGGGTTGGACACTCCCCAGGTAGGTGCTAGGAAGAAAATCGCAACATAACATTCTCATGAGGAGACCGATCGATGCTCAAACATGAATAAACAGCCAAGTGTTTGATTAGCGGTACGGGAAATGCACATGGCTAATGGGTGTGAGTTTTGGCTGAGGATGATCAATTACTAAGAAGATCGTCTTCACAAAATTTCAGCTCAAAAGGAGGAGCCTAGGTGGTACTTGCTTTGCAAACTACCACACTGGACATAAATACGAATGTTGAAGCCGGGCTCAAAATAATGAATGGATCGAGCTGGAATTTGGTGGAGGATGGTTATTTGGGTAGAGGAAAGCACTGTAGAAAATGGATACCATTTGGACATGCCAAAGTGGTACTTCCTTCACAAAGTGTTTTTCTGAACAGAATAAGAAAATGAATATTTTTGAATTATTTTTGAACTACGCAAGGAAGGTGTTTTACATATTTGACGAAGATATGACCTAAAGAATTTATGAGATTTTTTTGGGAATTTTGGGAATGACAAAAATATTGGTTTCTTCACAACCTAGGGCAAAAATTGCCACATGGACATGACACATAGGCAAAATTGATGAGGTGGCGCCTAGTCATAGCAACCCACCCCAATTTACAAGGTTATGACCATCTATATTGGTCATGATCAGCTAGAAATAGGGCAGCGGACCTGTGTTATCTGCTTTATGACCATTTCGTGTAAGGAAATTACGACCTTTCTGACCAAAATGGTCGTTATTGTTTAGGGTTTGGAGCCCCCCGAACAGCTTTTGACCAATTGGTCTGAAATGGTCATAGATCTATGACCAATTCTTCCAGGGTCACTGACAGAAGGTCACTAGTTGACATATTTCTTGTAGTGAGGGTGAGTCTACAGTGTAGCCCGTCACCCCCGAATCCCGGGCTTGGCGTGGCCACAGTGCCCCGTACAGGCGGAGATCTCCGCACGACGCAGCACTGTTGCCACTCCACCCTTGATGTCACCCCTATCTGGCGGGCCCTGGTCCCACGACGGCCTGTCGGTACTACTCGCCGGCGGCAGGCCCTACTAGGCAGCGAGGGACCGGAGAGCGGCCTAGCTTGGCTAGTCAGATCCAAGGGGATTTGGCTCCTGGTGGGCAGCCGGATCCTTCCTCGAGGCTTGTGCACCATTAACCAGACTAGACACGGCGAGGCTACACTAATCTCCCACCAGGCGGCGGGACTATAGCCATGCCTTTCCCAACCAAGCCTGCGTCATTAGCATCACGGCTATAGTGATCAGCCACCAACCAGGTCCGCCAGTGGCGGAGGCGGCCTGTCGGCTCCGTACCAGACTGGTCGGCGGGGCCCACCAGGCGGCGGCCCCCAGCTGCCAGCGGAGAAGCCGGTGACCAGAGATGCTGACAGCCGGGTCCTACACCCGGCCAAGTTACCATTGTACCGCTGGGGGTAGGTCTATATAAACCCCCCAGTGCACCCATGCAAAGGGTTCCCAACCTGTTAGAACTAGACTCATATCTAGAGGAAGAAGAGAGCTAGCCCTGCCTCCTTCAACCTCTAGCATACAGCTCGAGGAGCACCATTGTACTCACTAGTGCCTTAGTGATCATGCAGAGACCCCGTAGAGCAGGACTAGGGGTGTTATCTCCTAGGAGAGCCCCGAACCTAGGTAAAGTGTGCCGGTGTTCGTGTCTACGCCTCATCCCGCTTCCAGGCACCGGTGACGTTCTACTCGCTCCCTCCATGATAAGCCATCATTTGGCATATGTCGCACCCAACCCCCAACAATTGGCGCCCACCATGGGGCGAGGTGCACCGTCATCCGGAGATCTGTTCTGGACGGGAACCTTGTTCCTTCCTGGCGAGCGCAGCCAGCCCAGCACGCCCGACGGCATCAGCTTCGACGCGCTGCACAACGCGGAGATCGCCTGTGTAGCGAGCTGCCTCCCGACTTTGTTGGCGAGATCCACCTCTCCGACGAGCCTACATTCGACGCGGGCACCGGCTGCCCCGAGGGCCACCTCGTCAGCCTCCTCGACCAGCTTCACGTCGCTAGCGAGCCTGCTTTGAACTTGGAGTGTGTTCGCTCCATCGACCCAATGATCGTAGACTCCGACACGGAGTCGCTTGACGCGTTCCCCACCAATGTGGTGGTCTATGATGAGCCGCCTCCTCGCGAGCACAGTGGCAGGAGCACCGTCACGGAGGTTCTTGTCATCAATAGTGGCAAGCTCTCGGACGGATGCGTTCGAGACCCACTTGATGCGGCGCTGCGCGACTTGTCAGTGCCCATCTCGGAAGATGCAGATGCTGAGACACTGGAAGCACGCTGCGTCCAGCTCATCGAAAGTGCCAACCGACTAGCTAGCATGCGATGCCTCTCGGAAGCCTACCGGCGTGAGATGGACCGAGCCATCGGCGGCACACCGGCTCCTGAGGGGCCTAGCCGCATCGGCTTGATCCAGCAGCGTGGCGCGACCGTCGCCAGCATGTTCGGGACGGATCGTCCTGTCTACGCCATGCCTGCGGAGAATATACGAGCTGCCCAAGCGGTAGCAGATGAGCTAGACAAGTACGAGGGCGACGAGCGTCGCCACATGACGGAGCGCATCCAACAGCTCCTTGATGGGGCTGCCGAGCAGCAAGAAGCCGGCTGCCGCACCGAAGTGTGTCGGTGGGAAACGACACCTATGGGATCACTGGAACCCCTTCTATGGTTGTGGGGCCAGCGATGCATGCGGTGCCATGTAGGAAGGAAGGCAACTGAGGTGGCGTGGTGGTGGAGCCTCCACGAAGGATTGCATGCTACCACGCAGGTGCCTGCCCAGCTGGTTGGGTCGGCAGCTGCAAGCGAACGGCGGTGAGGACTGGGCTGGTGCGGGCCTGGCAGCGGCCCTGCCGATGCGCTTGGCGAGGGCCTTGTCGGGTGGCCGGCAAGGGTCTTGCCGTGGCGCGCTGGCCTTCCCGAAAAGGATCTTGTCGGGGGTCTTGCGGGTTCCTTCGGTGAGGATGGTTGCCTTCCTATCCTCCTTTGATCTTGAGCATTCTATGTCTTCACAAAGATCTCCATGCCACCATGGAGGTGCCTCCCGAGCCTTGTCCCAGTGCATCTATTTAGCATTGGTGGGCTCAAGGGTGGCTCGCTCGGTTGGCATGGGCGATCTGCCCTGGCAAGGGTCTTGCCGGGGCCGCTGAGGCTGCCCCGGCAAGGGTCCTTGCCAGGAAAACCTGCTTCGTCCCTCTGATCTTCCTGGCTCTGGTCCTTGTCGTTGCTCTGTCTGCCTCGTGGCCTTGGCTTTTCTCCGGCTTCCCTTTCCTGCCCCGTTATGCGTGGTTGTGGCGGGAGGCTCTAACTGCCCGTGCACAAGTAGAGGGGTCAAAAGCAGTGCCCCTACTTTTGTACACCGATAGGAGCCCCCGGGCCTGGGTCACACATAAGCACAACACGTTGTTGGGCCACGCCCAGAATGGTGCGTGGGCAGTTCGGGCAGATTTTTACCGTGGCCACTGTTTCGTCCGCTGCGCTTCCCCACGACCCGCGTTGAACGCACGACGTGGGGGTCATGCGTGCGCGTGACGGAAGCATGCTGGCATCACCGCGTGGTCGACAGTAAAGAGGCGGCTTGCGTGTCTCTTCGAGACCGCAGGGCCGCCTCCCATTTACTTCCTTCGCTTGGGAACCGTCGTTCCACGCGTCCCACCGCGCCCGCCTCTCGCGCAACGTTTGCTGCATGCATAACGCAGAGCGAATGGCAGGCGCGCGGGACGTGGGAAGTAGTGCGCGTGCGGGTTGATTCCCACGCGCCTTCAATGGAGCGGGGAGGCCGATCGATGGCCCCGCTTGCTATCACTTCAACGAGCCGGATTGGCAGAGGGTGGGCGGCCGAGCCTCGCCCCCGCCCCTTTATAAAGAGGGGGGAGGAATGGTGCCTCTCAACTCTTCGCCATCTGCCTCTTCCCATTCTTGATTCCCTTATCCTTCTGCCATGGCGAGGAGGCGTGGCGATGCATCATCGGTGGCGGCGAGGGTCTCAGCCAGACAACGCATCGCTCCTCCCCAGGAGCTCGTAGCGGTGGAGGCAGTCTCTAGAGGAAGGGGGAGGAGACAAGGTCGAGGCCGTCGCGGTGCCCGAGGGAGAGGGGGACGGGGCGGCAGATCCGCCTCGCCCCCTCCAGCAGCCCCTCCTCCGATGGAGGGCCACGCCGGGGACAACCAATGTGAATTCTTTGTCAGGCTGCGCCATCCGCCGCGTTGTCGCCTTCGCCTTCCGACCCCATTTGCGCGAGAGATGGAGCTCGATCCGCCGCAGGCACTGCGGCTGCACATGAGGGGTTGTGGGAACAGTGGCACCTGGGTCGACGTCGAGTTCCCCGCCCCTCACATCATGTATCTTCACCGAGGGTGGAAGACCTTTGCTCACCTCCACAGCTTGACGGATGGGCTCGCTCTCCATTTCAAACTAATGGAGGGTGGCCTCCTCTCCATCAAGATCTTCGGGCACTTCGGGACCCGTGTGAGGTGCTGCGTGGAGAGCTCCTCCGACGATGAAGATTCCTCCTCAAGCGAGAGTGGCGAGGAAGACAATGGCAGCGACGACGAGGGCAGCGGGCGGCAGGATGACGGGTCTGACTAGGTGTCGGGTGCCGCTCCGAGCGGCACTGGCGACTGCATCATCCATTTTGCCGGCTCCTTGAACTTCTCGGGGTCATCTCCTTGGGCGGCTGTTGTAGGGAGGCTGCGGAAGAGGAAGAGGACGGGCGGCAAGGCCGTCAAGTTGGAGTACGCGGGCACCGACGCCTTCGTCGCGTGTTGACGTCCTGCCGCCTCGTCTTCGAGCTCTGCCTCCGGCGCTGCCATCACCATCCAGCCCTTGGACGACCACCGAGATGTTCTCTTGGTGTCTTCTGCCACTCGTAGCTCGCCTAGGCACCCCTTTTGCCCTTCTGCTTTCTTCTTCCATTTCCTGAGGAGAGGTACAAGAAAGGTATTACGGGCACCTTATATCTTTTTAGTCTTGTAAGCCTTCGGGCCTTTGTTAGCTTTAGATCTTGTAATCCCCTTGCTCATGTTTTTCATTTCGTATGAACTGTACCTGTACGGGATGTTTTTTAATGAAAAAGGGATGTTTGCCGGGATTTTCGTTCACGGGAGGAATCCACGACAAGGAGTGAATCCTTGTTGTCTTTAAGACAAACGCTTTTTCGCCCGGCAACAGGCCTTGCCGTCTCCCCACCTTGCTCGACCTTTCTCACGCTCTCGGTGGAGGCAGGGATGAGGTGGGCTTAGGCTCCCCGTTCCCCTTCCTTGCTGCCGCGGCTACAACCAAATTCGGACCCAGGGGATAATCCTTGGGTACCGAGAAGGGGGAGCACGACAGCTTAGAGATAGAACGGGGTTTCACGTATCCCAGTCCATAACGAAATGCATGATAGAGGATAAATGACTTATCTGGATCTGCAGCCCCTGGCGACCTTGGCTTGCCGCGAAGGGATCCTTGTTCTTGCATCCCCTGGCAACTTTGGCTTGCTGGGGTCCGGGTGCCGGTCCGTTCCCTTTCTTCCAAAACAGCTCAGCAAGAATACTTATGTGCCCTACGAATGAAAGAAGACAGAGAGACACGCACTCGACTTCTAAGCTAGGGGTTAGCCGCCGCTAAACACTATCAACCCTAGCCAAGGAAGAGACTCAATCTAGCATGCATGCTATAACTTAGGGTGCCAGCGCTTCGTTTATTTATGCTCAGGGTCTACGCTGGCTTTGTACAAAGGGTTACATGCCTTGCCGGCAAGGCTTGTACAAAAGGGTGGCTTGCCGGGAGGCCCGGCAGCCGCGCCTTATGGGTAAAACTTACAAAGATGCTCGATGTTCCAGGAGTTGCTCACTAGAATGGCATCTTCGGTCTCCAGTCGGACTGCGCCGGGCCTGGAGACTCGTGTTACCCGATAAGGGCCTTCCCACGCTTTGGCGTCAACTTGTTGGAATTCTTGGCCGACTGAAAGTGCCGAAGAACAAGGTCGCCTTCCTCAAAGCTCTGGGCTTGAACCTTGCGGCTATGGTAGCAGCGCAAGGCTTGCTGGTAGCGTGCTGCTCTCACAGCCGCCCAGAGATGATCTTCCTCAAGGAGCATCGTGTCATCTTGCCGCAATTGCTCTTGCTCAAGCTCATCATAAGCGAGCACTCGAGGTGACCCATATATGAGTTCCATGGGGAGAACTGGTTCTGCCCCGTAAACCAGGGCAAAGGGTGTCTGGCCGGTGGCTCGATTTGGCGTCGTTCTGATTGACCAAAGAACCGCCGGCAACTCATCAATCCAGCGCCTTCCACTCTTGCGCAGCCTGTCAAAAGTTTTCATCCTTTAGCCTCACAAGACTTCAGCATTTGCTCTCTCCGCTTGGTCGTTGCTCCGTGGGTGTGCCACGAAATCAAAACAGACCCTGCTTCCGAGATCTTTAGTGTATTGCATGAAGGCATGGCTTATGAACTGTGTGCCATTGTCGGTGATGATCCTATTGGGCACCTCGAAACGGCACACTAGCCTCTTGAAAAACTTGATGGCTGACTGCGCTGTCACCTTCCTCACTGCTTCCACCTCTGGCCACTTTGTGAACATGTCGATTGCGATGTACAAGTACTCAAAGCCCCCGACAGCACGGGGGAAGGGCCTAGTATGTCGAGCCCCCAGACCGAGAAGGGCCAAGAGAGAGGGATAGTTTGAAGGGCTTGAGCTGGTTGATGAAGCTTCTTTGAATGGAACTGGCACACTTCACACTTGGTTACTAGTGTCGTCGCATCCTGGAGGGCGGTGGGCCAGAAGAAACCCTGCCGGAAAGACTTGCCGGTAAGGGCCCTCGACCCTATGTGGGAGCCACATATGCCTCCATGTATCTCCACCAACAGCTTTAGTCCTTCCTCCCGGGGGATGCACATCAATTTCACCCCATTCGGTATTCTTTTGTATAATACGTTATCAGTGAATTGGTATAGAGCAGACCGGCGGGCTACTCTTTCTGCCTCTTCCTGCTCCTCAGGAAGCTCTCCTTTTTGAAGGAATCGGACGGTATGCTGCGCCCATGCCGGAGCCTAGGGCTCGACGGCAAGGACCAAAGGCATCTCCTCTGCCACGGGAGTGGTCGCCTCTACGGCCATGACCTGAGGTCCTGCCGGAGTTGGTTGCCCCGCTGTAGGATCGGCATCCATGACAACATCTTCGCCAGCGGCTCCAGGGAGCTCGGTGGGGAAGTACTTGCCGGGGCCTAGCTTCCTCCGCTTGTTCTGCCCAGTCGATGGCTCAACGGATGGTTGGGTTAACTGAAGCACGAAGGTACCTGGTTCCACAGGTAGCTTGAGGGCAGCGTGCTTTGAAGGTAGTCGGCGATGTCATTCTCCGCCAGAGGGACATGCTCCGCTTGTATACCGTCAAAGCGCTCCTCCAGTTTCCTCACCTCATCTATGTAAGCTTCCATCAACGGGCTTTGATAATCTTTGTTGACCTGCCTGACGACGAGCTTCTTAACTCCGAGGTCTGCCGCGGTCCTGAGACCGGCAAGCAAACCCTCGTACTCGGCGGTGTTGTTGGTTGACATCTCCCTGTGAAAGTGCATCTGGGTAACATACTTGAGGTGCTGTCCGGTGGGTGCGACAGGCAGCACACCAGCACTGGCGCCTTGTAGCGAGAAGGCACCATCAAAGTACATGACCTAGTTGCAGCTCGTTTCCTTGCCGGGGAGATTGGTCTCCTGTACCTCTTCATCGGGCGTCGAGGTCCATTCCGCAACAAACTCCGCCAAGACTCTGCTCTGAATCGTCGAGGTACTTTCAAACTTCAAACCGAAACTTGACAGCTCCAGGGCCCATTCCACGATCCTCCCTGTTGCATCTGGGTTGTGTAGTATCCGTTGCAATGGGAGGCGGGTGACCACCGCGATCTCGTGCGCTTGGAAGTAGTGGCGCAGCTTCCTCGAGGCCATGAGGAGGCCGAAGAGCAGCTTTTGCACACCTGAGTACCTCGACCTAGCCCCCTGCAAGAGGGAGTTGACGAAGTACACTGGGTGCTGCACCATTTTCTTCTTCTGCGCCTCTTCACCCGATTGCATGGGTCCTGTTGCGCTGCCGTCAGCCCCTGTCGGGGACTCGATCTTGCCGGGATCGAGCCCTGCCAGAGAGGGTTTCGGCCCGCCATCTGTTGGCTCTGCCGCTGTCGCTGCCATTTCGTTGGCCTTTCTCTGCGCCACTAGTGCGGCGCTAACCACCTGGTTCGTTGCCGCTAGATAGAGCAGCAACGGTTCTTGTGGTTTAGGCACAACCAGCACTGGGGTAGAGGGTAGGTATCTCTTCAAATCCTGCAGCGCTGCCTCGGCTTTGGGGGTCCACTTCACTGGCCCTGCTTTCTTCAAGATCTTGAAAAAAGGTAGCGCACGTTCTGTGGACTTGGAGATGAACCGGCCTATGGCAGCAACGCAGCCAATGAGCCGACGCACGTCCTTGATCCGCCTGGGTGCCTCAATCTGCTCGATGGCCTTGATCTTATCTGGGTTTGCTTCAATTCCGCGCTGGGACACAAAGAACCCGAGAAGCTTGCCGAACGGGATGCCGAAGACACACTTCTCAGGGTTCAATTTGAGGTTGATCTTGTGCAGGTTCCCGAATGTTTCCTCCAGATCTTGCACAAGTGTTGCTTTGTCCTTGGTTTTGACAACTATGTCATCAATATAAGCTTCCATATTTCTATGTAGCTTGGGCTCAAAACCAACTTGGACTGCTTTTGTAAAGGTTGAGCCAGTAGTTTTCAACCGAAAGGCATCCGTAAAAAGCAATACGTACCACACGGGGTGATGAATGCCGTCTTTTCCTCGTCTTCCTTTGTCATGAAGATCTGGTGGTATCCTGAGTAGGTGTCGAGGAATGATAAGAGGTCACACCCAGCCATGGAGTCAACAATCTGGTCGATGCGCGGAAGCGGGAAAGGGTCCTTTGGATAGGCCTTATTGATGTCTGTGTAATCAATACACAGCCTCCATTTCCCATTTGCCTTGCGCACCACTACCGGATTGGCCAACCACGTCAGATGGAGTACTCCCCTCACCAAGCCTGCCGCCTCTAGCTTTCTGATCTCCTCCGTGATGAACTCTTGCCTCTCCAGAGCTTGCTTCCTGACCTTCTGCTTGACGGTCCGTGCATGAGGACAGACAGCAAGGTGATGCTCAATCACCTCCCTGGGAACACCGGGGATGTTGGAGGCTTGCCATGCAAACACATCGACATTCGCCCGCAGGAAGGTGATGAGCTCGCTTTCCTATTTGCCGTCGAGGGTAGAGCTTATAGTAAAAGCTCCTCCCGTGCCGTCCTCCTTGACGGGCACCTTCTTGGTCTCTGGTGGTGTAGCCCTGGACTTCTTGCTCTAGCTGACGGAGCTCTCTGGCATGTTCTCAACGGAAGCACAACACCCCGAAGAGGTGCGCTTGCCGGAGTGGGTGCGAGGGGTCTCGCCGGTCTTTTTCTATCCTGGGGCTCCGTCGGCAGGAGGAGGTGCCTTAGCGGCAGCTGCTGCAACTGCTTCCCGATAGAGTTGGTCAGTGCAGATTAGCGCATATTTCTTGTCAAAGGGGATGGTGATGATGTTCATCGGCCTGGGCATCTTCAGCATGTTGTAGGCATAGTGTGAAGCCGCCATGAACCTGGCTAGCGTTGGGGGGCCGAGGATCCCGTTGTAAGGAAAGGGGATCTCGGCTACATCGAAAACAATCCTCTCCGTCGTGTGCTTCAGCTCGCCTTCGAATGTCACGGGCAGCGTGATCTTTGCCTTTGGCTGGCTCCTCCCCGGATTAACCCCTTGGAACGTACCCGTCTCCTCGAGGTCTCCATCAGGGATCTGCAGCCTTCTGACCATAACGGGCGAGATCATGTTCAGGCCGGCCCCGCTGTCAACCAACATCTTTGTCACCTTGAGGCTGCGGATTGTTGGTGAAACCAACAATGGCAAGCACCCGACCGCAGTGGTGCGGTCAGGGTGGTCCTCGGTGTTGAAGATGATGGGCGTGTCGGACCATTTCAGTGGCTTCCGTGCGTTAAACAATGGCTCCACCACTGTGATCTCATGCGCCCACTGCTTGAGTTGGCGGTGGGATGTATGCAGCGAGGCGCCACCATCGACACACATGGCCTCTGTGGCTTTCTGAAACTCCTGGTCGCCGGACTCGTCGTCCTCGTCATGATCATCGTCTTCGTGCTTCTTGTCGCGGCCCCGGGTGGGCCTCTCTTGCTGATTCTCCTTGCCGCGGTGGCCTCCTTAGCCGTTATGTTTCCTGCCGGATCCTTCGGCACCATCTGGGCCTTTCTCCTTGTCCCGCTGCTCATACTCGGCTTTCTGCTTCTCGGCGAGCAGCTCTACCTGCCGGCAGTTTTGGAGATCGTGGGCCTTGGTGTGGTGGATCTTGCAGTACTGCTTGTCGGAGCCTCCTGGCTTGTCGGCAGCCTCCAAGGCCCGGCAAGCGTCACACCCGGCAACCTCCTTGTCGGGGTCGCTCGCCTTGGTCTTCTTGGTGGTACCGGTGTCGTCGGATCCCTCAATGGCAAGCACGGCCTTGCGCTTGTGCTTCCTGTTACGGTGTCAATCTTCTTTGCTGGGGTGGCGGTATCGCCAGTGGAGTCGGTTTCCGCACCGGCATCTTCGTCGGGGTACTTCCTTCCCTCCTCGGCACGAGCGCACCGATCAGCCAGAACATAGAGCTTGGCCACATCCTTAACCTTGTTCATCGCTAGTTCTTCACGCATATTGCGATTGCGCACGTTTTGATGGAACGCACTAATCATAGTGGCAGGATGAACGTCGGGGATGTTGTACTGCACCCGGCTAAACCTTTGGATGTACTTGCGCAGGTTTTCTCCTTCCTTCTGGGGGATGATGTGTAAATCAATCGCCTGGCCATGGGCTTGGTGACCTCCGGTAAAGGCGCCAACAAACTCATGGCACAGATCCACCCAAGAAGAGATGGAATCCACCGGCAAGTGCATCAACCAGGACATAACATTAGGCTTGAGTGCCAACGGGAAGTAGTTGGCGAGCACCTTATCATCGCGGGCCCCAGCAGCTTGCATCGCGATGGTGTAGATGCTGAGGAACTCTGACGGGTGAGTCTTGCCATTGTACTTCTCGCCAACGTCGGGCTTGAACGTACTATGGGTGGGCCACTGGAACTGCGGCAGCTCATGGGTGAAGGCCGGACAACCCACCTCGTAAGGTAGGCTGCCATAGCCCCCCGGGGCTGGGTGGTCTGTAGCGGGCCCTGCCCGCCTGTCCGACTGGTGGTGCACGTCACGTCGGCGCTCGATCGTAGTTCGAGCGTCCTCATGAGCCCGCTCCCGAAGGACTTGGCACTGATCGCAGTTGGTTCACGGGTCGGACGACGCAATGGAGATATCATCACGAGCGTCGCCGTGACGGGCCGACGCCCGGGGCGGTCGGGATGGAGGTGGGGAGTACACCGTGGCCGCGTCGCCTCCGGCGTGGCCTCCGCTAGCACGTGGCAGCCCGGCGGAGCGACGGCCGACGGGTTCCGCCGGCCACAGCCCATCGTTGTTGGCGATGCCGACGAGGCTCCGGACAGTGGCCCTCCATTCGTCAAGCTTCTCCGCGGCAGGAGGAAAATCGAGGAGCAGCTGCGCGCGCTAGGGCTTCCGCTAGCATGAGCTGGGTCGCAGCCTCGACTCCTAACCATGTTAGAAGGAGCTGCATCATGGCTCTGCAGTTGTTCGCCACCTCCATCGGCACCTCAGCGCGCATGCTAGCCCTCCTCTTCATGTGATGGACGCACGGGACTCTTCCTAGGGCGGGGCGTAGGGTCTGCGGCAGGGTGACGCTGCTCATCATGCACAAGCTGAGAGGAGCGCGTCGTGGGTGCCTGTGTTGGCATCTTGGAGGTCGCAGTGCCGCCGCCTGGCGGGAC
>NC_041391.1:463001974-463023315 GCF_002162155.2 Triticum dicoccoides | reverse complement strand
GCCTGGCGGGACGGCAACGCCCCTGAAGGGCCCCGCGCCGCCTGCCGGGGGGGGGGGGCGACTCCGTCTCTCGAGCCCGCGACTGGTGGCTCGTCGCCTGGCGCGCGAATGGCGCCACTCGCCAGACCTGAAACGCTGGGGTGGTGTGGATGTTCGCGGGCGCGCCATGGGTTCTCTCCGCGACTGGCCCGCTACTGGTCCGCACCGGCACTGGCAACTTGGTCCCGGACGAACCGATCGCCGTGGTCGCCTTCTTCTTAGGAGCCATGGCGATGAAGAACAGCTAGGCCGACTGCTAGACCAGATTCTCACAATAGCGCCCCCTACCTGGCGCGCCAAAGATGTCGGTGGGAAACGACACCTATGGGGTCACTGGAACCCCTTCTTCGGTTGCGGGGCACGGGGATCATGAGGAGAGCAGGACTAGAAGATGACACAAAGGGTATTTACCCAGGTTCGGGCCGCAAAGATGCGTAAAACCCTACGATCCTGCTTTGGTGGATGTATTAGTGTTCTTGAGCTCTCGAACTAGCTCTAGGTGCTGCCAGGTTCGAAAGAGCCAAATCCCTTCTCTGTGTGCCATGGGCCTCCTTTTAAAGGTGAAACGGGCTGCCACAGTGGCATACAGGAGGTGGAAAGGGCTACAGCATTGCGAGTTTATTGCTAGTATTACAGGACAAGACGCATTTAATGCGAGGCTTAGGTGTCCCTTCACTTTATTCGAGACGGGGGCGAGGCATGTCCCGTCCGTAGCTGCTCCTCCTTGCTTCGACACGCGCCCTGGCCAGCGATGCATGCGGTGCCATGTAGGCAGGCAGGCAGCTAAGGTGGCGTGGTGGTGGAGCCTCCATGAAGGATTGCATGCTGCCACGCATGTGCCTGCCCAGCTGGTTGGGTCGGCAGCTGCAAGCGAATGGCCACGAAGGATTGCATGCTGCCACGCATGTGCCTGCCCAGCTGGTTGGGTCGGCAGCTGCAAGCGAATGGCGGTGAGGACTCGGCTGGTGCGGGCCTGGCGGTGGCCCTGCCGGTGCGCTTGGCGAGGGCCTTGTCGGGTGGCCCCGCAAGGGTCTTGCCGGGTGGCCCGGCAAAGGTCTTGCCGTGGCGCGCTGGCCTCCCCGGCAAGGTTCTTGCCGGGGGTCTTGCGGGTTCCTTCGGTGAGGATGGTTGCCTTCCTATCCTCCTTTGATCTTGAGCATTCTATGTCTTCACAAAGATCTGCATGCCACCACGGAGGTGCCTGTCGAGCCTTGTCCCAGTGCATCTGTTTAGCGTTGGTGGGCTCAAGGGTGGCTCGCTCGGTTGGCGTGGGGGAGCTGCCCTGGCAAGGGTCTTACCGGGGCCACTGAGGATGCCCTGGCAAGGGTCCTTGCCGGGAAAACCTGCTTCGTCCCTCTGATCTTCGTGGCTCTGGTCCTTGTCGTTGCTCTATTTTCCTCGCGGTCTTGGCTTCTCTCCGGCTTCCCTTTCCTGCCCCATTATGCATGGCTGTGGTGGGAGGCTCTGACTGCCCGTGCCGAAGTAGAGGGGTCAAAAGCAGTGCCCTACTTTTGTACACCGACAAAGCACCCATCCGGCGGAATGATGAACCGCCCCTTCACCAGGATCATGGCGTGACATCTCGGATGCCGACTAGTGGCGTCCATGGTAGAAGAGGCAATGAGCCGGCTGCCAGCCGCAGTCGGACTCACCTCTCCATCGAGCATGACGAAGAAGGCCGCCCCCGAGCTGTGGAGCGACAAGGCGACCCGCCTCCTCCTTAGCCTCGTGACGAAAGGCATCCCACTCCGCCACCTGTCACGCACCCGACACTCGGCGACCGCCTTGGCCGCCGGGAAGGAGTCGGAGAAAATGACGCCCTCCATCGGATCGACCGCCTCAACCGATCCCTGGCGCTAGAAGAAGAGGACGCATTGAGTCCGTCCTGTTTTGGCCCTTGAATCCGAGATGAGCATTTCCCTTGAGGGTTCATGCTCCCAAGAGATACGCCCAAGTACACCGGCTCCATGAAGCTGGAGGACTAGCGGGTCGAGTAATCCACGGCCGTCAGCATAGCGAACGGGCAACAAGCGCGTTGCTGTGAAGTACGTCCCGCTTATGCTCCAGGGCACAACCCGGATGTGGCTTAACAGTGTGAAGCCCTGCAACATCAACAGTTGGGTTGATTTCACTGAAGCCTTCATCCGCAACTTCACCAGCACGTACAAGCGGCCTCCCAAGCCCTGCCAGCTCTCTTTGTGCGTCCAAGAGCCCAGCGAATCAACTCGCGTCTATCTCACGCGCTGGGCCGAGCTGCGCAACGCCTATGAAGGCGTGCATGAGGTACAGGCCATCGAATACTTCACCGCCGGGTGCCAAGAGGGCACCCTTGTCTAGCACCGACTTCTGTGTGACGAGCCGGCGACTGTCGACGAACTGCTGATCATCGCCAACAAATACGCCACGGCCGACTCCTCCATGAAGGCGGAAATCCAAGTCGACGCATCCGGCAAGGTAGCCCCTCAGGCTCCTTGGACTCCGGCTGGTGACACCAGTCGGCGACAGCAACCAAGCGACAACAAGCGCAACGCCACGCAGCCGGCTACCACCAGCCGGCAGGTGGCGACAGTTGAGGACCAGCAGCCGGAGGGGCAGCCACCGCCCAAGTGTCAGAAAGGCGGCAAGCCCAATTGGTTGCCCGCCTTCTCGTACGAGCAGACTCTTGACGCCCCCTGCAAGTTCCATAGTGGTGCGAAAACGTCCAACCACACCACCCGAAAGTGCCATTGGCTCACCCGAATCGCCAAGGGAGATGGACTCCTGCCTCCACCGCCTGCCGGCCCGCCGCCTCCTCCACCCCAGCAACCGGCGGTTCGGCCAGTCGGTGCCATACAAGATGAGTATCCTGAGGAGCATGGATCCTATGTCGTGTTCACCAGCGTAGCCGACGACAGGCGCAGCAGACGGCAACAGCAGCAAGAAGTACATGCAGTGACGTCAGAGACCCCAGAATTCATGCACTAGTCTGAGAAGCCTATCAGTTGGAGCAGGGCTGACCACCCGGAGGTGATGCCCTCTCCTGGTTCTTATGCCCTGGTCTTAGATGCCACCTTCACAACAGAGAGGCCGGCAGCTCGTTTCTCCCGAGTCTTGATTGATGGCGGCAGCAGTATCAACATCCTGTATCGTGACACGATGGAGAAATTGGGAATCAAGCAGAAGCAGCTTTACCCCAGTCGGACTATATTCCATGGCATAGTTCCTGGCCTTTCCTGCTCACCAATCGGCAAGACCCAGATTGACGTTTGATACGTCTCTGTCGTATCTACTTTTCATAACACTTTTGACCTTGTTTTGGACTCTAACTTGTATGATTTGAATGGAACTAACCCGGACTGACGTTGTTTTCAGCAGAATTGCCATGATGTTGTTTTATGTGTAGAAAACAAAAGTTGTCGAAATGACCTGAAACTCCATGGAATATCTTAGAATAAATAATAAAAAATCCTCGCCAAAGATGAAGACCAGGGGGCCCACACCATGTCCACGAGGGTGGGGGGTGCGCCCCCCCTCCTGGGCGTGCCCCCCTACCTCATGGCCCCCCTGGAAGCCCTCCAACGCCAACTCCAACTCCATATATTGGCTTTTAGGGAGAAAAAATCAGAGAGAAGAAATCATCGCGTTTTACGATACGGAGCCGCCGCCAAGGCCTAATCTGTCTCGGGAGGGCTGATCTGGAGTCCGTTCGGGGCTCCAGAGAGGGGGATTTGTCGTCGTCGTCATCATCAACCATCCTCCATCACCAATTTCATGATGCTCACCGACAAGCGTTAGTAATTACATCATAGGCTTGTTGGACGGTGATGGGATGGATGAGATTTATCATGTAATCGAGTTAGTTTTGTTAGGGTTTGATCCCTAGTATCCACTGTGTTGTGAGATTGATGTTGCTATGACTTTGCTATGCTTAATGCTTGTCACTAGGGCCCGAGTGCCATGATTTCAGATCTGAACCTATTATGTTTTCATGAATATATGTGAGTTCTTGATCCTATCTTGCAAGTCTATAGTCACCTACTATGTGTTATGATCCGGCAACACCGAAGTGACAATAATCGGGACCACTCCCGGTGATGACCATAGTTTGAGGAGTTCATGTATTCACTATGTGCTAATGCTTTGTTCCGGTTCTCTATTAAAAGGAGGCCTTAATATCCCTTAGTTTCCAATAGGACCCTGCTGCCACGGGAGGGTAGGACAAAAGATGTCATGCAAGTTCTTTTCCATAAGCACGTATGACTATATTCGGAATACATGCCTACATTACATTGATGCATTGGATCTAGTTCTGTGTCACCCTATGTTATGACTGTTACACGACGAACCGCATCCGGCATAATTATCCATCACTAATCCGGTGCCTATGAGCCTCGCACCGCCATCAAATCACAAGCGCTAGTCGACTCCCTCGTCCACTGGGCTGAGACCCAGTACCTGCCGCCAGCGCCAGACTCCACCCATTGGCAGATGCACTTTGATGGTTCAAAGATGCGCACCGGTCTAGGAGCCGGCATCATCCTCACCTCTCCCAAAGGCGACAAGCTAAGATATGTGCTGCAAATCCACTTTGTTGCCTCCAACAACGTAGCTGAATACGAAGCACACATACACGGGCTCCGGCTTGCCAAGGAACTTGGCATTCGTCGGATCCTGTGCTATGGTGACTCCGACTTGGTGGTCCAGCAGTCGTCGGGCGACTGGGACGCCAAGGATGCAAATATGGCAAGCTACCGCTTCCTCGTACAGCAACTCAGTGGATACTTCAAAGGGTGCAAGTTCCTCCATGTGCCAAGAAATGACAATGAGCAAGCAGATGCCCTGGCACGGATCGGCTCCACTCGGCAAGCAATACCAGCCGGCATCGCCCTACAATGCCTCCTCAAGCCGTCTATCAAGCTGTCACCAGAATCAGACTCCATCTTCGAGCCGGCCCCTCCTGAAGCAGTCGGATCCGACTTGAGGGCCCGAGAAGCCGACGCGGGGACTTTGGCAGGCAGCCCGGGGACTGCAGCAGTCGCACCCGGCCCGGGGACTTCAGAACCCGGCCCGAGGACTGCAGCAGTGAGCCCGGGGACTTGTCCAACTCAACAGGCAGCAGCCAACTCGAACCCGCAGCCTCCCGGAGCAACCGCCCTTGTTCAAGTTGCAGTCATGGCAGTCGAAGAAACAGCAGCACCTTCATGGGCTCAACCCATCCTCAACTTTCTGGTGAACAAAGAAGTGCCGACTGATGAGATCCTAGCACGACAAGTGCAACGACGGGTAGCAGCATACACCATCGTCAATAGAGAACTGGTAAGGCGCAGTGTCACTGGTGTGTATCAGCGCTGCATGGAGCCGGACCAGGGCCAAGCAATCCTCAAGGATATCCACCAAGGCGATTGTGGTCACCACGCGGCTTCAAGATCACTTGTTGCCAAAGCTTTCTGCCATGGTTTCTTCTGGCCGACTGCTCTAGAAGACGCCAAAGACTTGGTCTAGAAGTGTAAAGGGTGCCAGAAGTTCCGCTCCAAGCCACATCTGCCGGCTTCTACACTCAAGACCATTCCCATTGCCTGGCCCTTTGCCGTCTGGGGGCTGGACATGGTGGGGCCATTCAAGACGGCTCGCGGCGGCATGACTCATTTGCTTGTCGCTGTGGACAAATTCACCAAATGGATAGAAGCAAAGCCAATCAAGAAGTTGAATGGGCCGACTAATGTGACTTTCATCGCTGACATCACCACTCGGTATGGCATACCACGCAGCATCATCACTGACAACGGCACAAACTTTGCTAAAGGGGACTTGGCTCTTTTCTGGCGACACAGGGCATTCGACTGGACTTAGCGTCCGTTGCCCATCCGCAGCCAAACGGCCAAGTGGAGCGAGCAAACGGCCTCATTTTGTCCGGCATCAAACCCCGACTGGTCGAGCCTCAAGAGCGTTCGGTCGGCTGCTGGCTCGATGAGCTGCCGGCCGTCCTCTGGAGACTGCGCACAACTCTGAACAAGTCAACCGGCTTCACGCCCTTCTTCCTCGTCTATGGTGCTGAAGCCGTGATCCCAACGGACATAGAATTTGACTCCCCCCGAGTCAGCATGTACATCGAGGAGGAGGCCAAAGAAGCAGGAGAACACGGCATCGATCTGCTAGAAGAAGGTCGGTTTTTGGCACTCAGCCGGTCTGCCATCTACCAACAGAGTCTACGCCGATACTATAATCGAAAGGTCAAGCCAAGATCCTTCCAAGAGGGAGACCTTGTGCTTCGGCTGATATAATGAATAGCCGGCCAGCACAAGCTCTCGACACCTTGGGAAGGCCCTTTCATCATCAGCAAAGAGTTGGGTGTCGGTGTCAAAACCGGCGGATCTCGGGTAAGGGGTCCCAAACTGTGCGTCTAAGGCTAATGGTAACAGGAGGCAGGGGACACGATGTTTTACCCAGGTTCGGGCCCTCTCGATGGAGGTAATACCCTACTTCCTGCTTGATTGATCTTGACGATATGAGTAATACAAGAGTTGATCTACCACGAGATCATAGAGGCTAAACCCTAGAAGCTACCCTATGATTATGATTGTTGTTGTCCTATGGACGAAACCCTCCGGTTTGACACCGGAGGGGGCTAGGGTTACACAAAGTCGGTTACAGAAAAGGAAATCTACATATCCAAATATCCAAGCTTGCCTTCCACGCAAAGGAGAGTCCCATCTGGACACGGGACGAAGTCTTTAATCTTGTATCTTCATAGTCCAATAGTCCGGCCAAAGTATATAGTCCAGCTGTCCGAGGAACCCTTAATCCAGGACTCCCTCAGTAGCCCCTGAACCAGGCTTCAATGACGATTAGTCCGGCGCGCAAATTGTCTTCAGCATTGCAAGGCGGGTTCCTTCTCTGAATACTCCATAGAAGATTTTGAACACGAGGATCGTGTCCGGCTCTGCAAAACAAAATCCACATACCACCGTAGAGAGTACGATATTCCGCAAATCTAATCTGCTGACAGCTTTTTATGACATCTCGCCATGGTCCGGTCATTATTCGAACCGTTTTTCACAAACATCCACTACACGAACTGCGAGGCGGTTTTATTGTCATGTCATGTCGAAGCAGAGATTGTGTCCCCCTTATCACGGGATTCTCATAAATACAGGTGTGGGTAACCCTACCGTGTTTGTTTAATATGACTCCTCGATTTTAGGCAAGTCCCAAAAGGTCACGAGGGGGGGGGGGACGCTTGATATTCGTGCTCTTTATAAAGGGGGCCAAGGCCTATCCTTTTCTTTCCACGCTCGATCCTTCCCCTCCCGCACCTCGAGTTCCAACACCCAAGGCTCAAGCTAAAGTACCTCGGTCTTTCGACCATGTCCGGATCCAATCAAGGCCGGTGGATGGCCTCCTCCGTCACAGAGGAGGACATCCGAAAGCTTAGGGAGGCCAGGTATCTCACCGCCAAGATTCCGCACGGGCTACCTGCTCCAGGGCAGGTCGTCCCTGCACCCGAGCCCAACGAGAGCGTTGTCTTTATCTCCCACTTTCTCTGAGGGCTAGGTTTTAGCGTTGATCCCTTCGTAAGAGGGCTCATGTTCTATTACAGGATAGATTTCCATGATCTAGCTCCAGATTCTGTTCTTCACATCTCGTCGTTTATCATCGTGTGTGAAGCCTTCCTCCGCATCACCCCCCACTTCGGCCTATGGCTCAAGACCTTCAATGTGAGGCCGAGGGTGATCGAAGGGCTTCACGCGGAGTGCGGAGGCGCTATAATAAGCAAAGGCGCTGACACCCCATGGCCAAAGGGCTCTTTTCGGGAGACTTCTGATTTATGTCAGCGGGAGTGGTTTTACATCACTGCTCCCCGAGGTACAAAACGTGTGGTTGCTCCAGCATTCCGCCCGGGCCCTCCACCACAACTGGCGTCATGGGTCAACAAAGGGCTGGACTGGGGGCCGGTCAACGACGTGCCGACCTTGCAAAGCCGCATCCGAGACCTTCTCAAGAGGGATGTCAATCTTGTCAAGATAATGCAAGTGATGCTGGTTCGTCGAATCCTGCCCTGCCAACGTCGTCCTCTCCGTATGTGGGACTTCAAACCGGAAGGACGGCGAACCGTTCAAAAATTCTTCGGCCTGACACCCAAAGAGAAGTATGAATCATTCTTCGGATCATGAATAAAGTGTCCGGACACCACCGAGGACGCAGGTCTTAATTTCAATCGCCCGGATACCCAGGTAAATATTTCTATTACCGAACACACCATCCTTTATGTTTATTATAACATCCTTCTAAAAAATTGCTCTCTGTTAGGACTGGCTGAAGAAGGCGGAGAGGATTAGGTGTCCGACCCCTCTTCCCGAAGGCTTGCCGAATCCTTTGTTGAACAGGATGCTTGGGCACGCGCCATATCAGGTGCCATCAGGCAAAGACGAGGGGAGGAATAGAGAAGCCATAGGCGGGCCTCATTTTTTACAGATCCAGATTGGAGGGGTAGGTGCTTCCGTGAAGGAGGATAATTGGGGAGGGGAATCTAAAATCCCCTCTCCCCAAGGTAAGAAAAGGGCCTCCTCCGAAGATTTGGAAACGGAGGCTTCTAAACGAGGGAAGAAAACCTCGCAAAAGGACCCTGCCCCAGAGGGCATCCTTACCGCACAACGCCCACAAGGGGGCCAGCCCTCCACCGAGCCGTAAGTGAAAGAGTACTTTGGTAAACATATGTTGTTTTGTCTCTCAGGATAATGACCAAAACATATTTGGTGCAGTCTGGCTCGCAGCCCTTCCTTATAGAGTTCTTCCTCGGAGGATCTTCCTCCGAAGATGATGGAGAGCGAGACACCTCCCCCTGCTTCCCCGTCACATGGGGCGGACAACCCTGAGGTGTCGTCACGGAGGATTTCTCCGGATCCACCAAGGCCAGAAGTTGACACTTCGGCTGCCCGGAGTCTGAAGTATCCGGCTCCCGAGGAGAGCTTCAAGAGGAATCCGGGATTGTCTAGCACACAGCCGGACACACTAATGGGCCTTCTGGAGCGAGCGGCCGTCTCCGAGACACATCGTGCTCTAACGGGCATGGTAGTTGAGAGGATTTCATCCGCGAAAAGCGGTTTGAATAAAGCTTTTACAAGTCTATTGAGAGGCTTTGAGGTACGCAAAAAGTGTATTTTTGATGTTTCCGCACATGCTAAGTGTGCTCTATATAGATAGTAGCCCCTAAGACTCTGGTGGCCATCAACGTGGCACACAGAGGATCATAATCTCTGTTAATAATTGCGCTGCTTTATGTGCAGGTGGCTGAGGGTTCGGCAGCCGACCGATCTGCTGATTTTGCCGAACTAAAGCGGCAGCTAGACGTGGCCGATGCCGACATCACGCTTGTTAACCAGCAACTTGACGAGGCCCAGAGTATGTATATGCGGCTTGTCAGCAAATCCTTTAAGATGGAGCTGCTGCCGTGGAGACCCTTCGGGCGGAGCTTGCTCGAGCCAAGGAGCAAGCCTGGAAAAGTGATGCGGCCGCTCTGAAGGCGGTGGAGGAGTTAAAAGCTGAACAGGCTGCTCATCGCCAAAGCGAAGAAAAGATAGCCCAAATGGCTACCGAGCTAGAAGATGCCGCCAACCGCCGTGAGCTCCTTGAAAAGGATAATCAAGAAAAATCGGCTGACCTGAAGAAGGCCCTGGAGGCAACCAAGGAGACCCGCTCTGAAATGAGGGGGATGAGGGAGGAGCTTTGTGAAGCCGGAGATATCGTGGCTGGGAAGCCCTATCTGTTGCGGATGAAATTTGGAGATCCGAAGTATGCCCCTCAGGATTAGTTGTGGAGTGCGGCGGACTCGTATGCGGACCTGGCAAAGAGTGTTGCTAATGCGACCGAGTTTTTCAAAGGTCAGAAAGACCATAAGGCTGAGAGGTTATTCTGGTCGCAGTTCAATACCCCGACGCTTCCGCTGCCATTGAATGAAAGGATGGCCGCATGGGCTGAACTCCACAGGTTGTCCAGGCTTGCTATGAGGTCTGTCGTGGATCATCTTTGGCCACAAGGACCAAGGCCGGACAACTATTTTGGATTTGTGCAACAATTCCTTGGTGCTGTGTCGCATATCGATGCTGTGAAGTAGTCGGCATGCATAGAGGGTGCGCGGATGGCTCTTACCCGTGTTAAAACATACTGGGTTGAGATGAAAACCACCGCTATTGCAACCCGGAGTGCAACGGACGACTAGGACCCAGCCGAGCACTTTTTCGAACAAGTTTCAGAGGGCGCCCGTTTAATAGAGGCTCAGTGCTCGAAGAGTGCTATGCTCGAATGACATATATCGCGATTGTAAAGACAATGCTATTTTGATTATAAAGGCTATGTTTATACTTTTGTCTGAAAGTATTATAATGCCTCATGTGCAGCCGTTTATGTATGTATATAACATGAAAGTTTGCAATCGTCGGCTTCAGCCCCCACGCATATAATGCGGGGGTGTTCGGGAAAACGCGTAGTCACACTTTATCCAATGTCTTGGTCCGTTAAGGAGGTGATAGCATGGCGAACCAGGCAATCGGTCTATATAGCTTTAGCACTTTCACTTAGCCATAGGAGTTTGATGGTGGGGCTACTATATAGCCCCTGCTACTTTCGCATTCAGCCGGATATGGTGTGAGTATGTACGTGACCGGGAAACCAGTCCTTCGTTAATGCGGAGGAATCGCGAAGATTCTGCTGGGTCATCGAGTTGTTGACCAGTCTCGCGCTATATCATGACAGTCAGTTTTCGGCTTTCTCTACTGAGGTGCTCATCCAGGTGAACTGGGGCACAATTGCAGTAGTTCTCCCGGTGCCGCCTTAGCCGATATAACGGAATGTAAGGTAGCAAAACACGGGAGCTGGGCAAACCCAACATTTGACCGAAGACATGATTCGGAGCTGATGCATATAAGGCCAAACTCGCGACGCCGAACACTCCCTAAGGTATTCAGACTTTATAATGTGTACTGGGCCGAATAATGCCCTTGACAATAAGCTCTGAGTTTCCTGGTACGAGCGAGAGTCTGGTGTGACAAAAATGCTGAAAACGCCAGTATCCCTCCCGGTTGTATAGAGTTTCCGGAGGGGAAGAAGCAACAAGAGACATTAAAAAGGTTTACGCATGGTCTTAATCTGAAAAGAAACCTTTGAACGGGTCCCTACTGCACGTCTGCGCCTTTATCTCTGTTGTGCCGTATCCTGGAAGGGTGTAGCACGATGATCATTTGTAAAAGAAAAAACCATGTGAAAGACTTCGTGCGAGGTGTTCGTTAATCTATGTGAACCATGAAAATGCAATATGCCATTATATTTGGAAAGGTCGAGCCAAACTATGGGCTCTTTTTGCGAGCAGCCCTTATTACCTTTTATGGGAAAATCCCAACTGAGCTGTTACATTGGGTGGAGTGCCGGACTCGTCTAACCGTGTCCGTGGTCTTGACGACCGGCCATTTGTCCTGGTTGGAGGGACCGCTTAGTGTTCGGCTGCTAGAGCCGCCACGTATTCTTCCGCGCGTAAGGAATGCTCTGTATTTCCGCTTACTGTGATGACGCCCCATGGACTGGGCATCTTAAGTTTGAGGTAGGTGTAATGTGGTACTGCATTAAAACGAGTGAAGGCCGTTCTTCCGAGTAGTGTGTGATAGCCACTTTGGAATGGAGCGATGTCGAAGGTTAATTCCTCGCTCCTGAAGTAGTCGGGAGAACCGAATACAACCTGTAGTACTAGAGAGCCCGTACAGTGGGCCTCCACGCCTGGTATTACTCCTTTAAAGGTAGTGTTACTGAGGCTGACCCTTGAATGATCTATCCCCATTTTGCGGATAGTGTCCTGATATATCAGGTTTAGACTACTGCCGCCGTCCATGAGCACTCGTGTGAGATGGAATCCGTCAATTATTTGGTGGAGCACCAAGGCAGCCGATCCTCCATGCCGGACACTAGTCAGATGGTCCCTGCGATCGAAGGTGATCGGGCAGGCCGACTAGGGATTTAATTTGGGGGCAACGGGCTCAACAGCGTATACGTCTCTGAGTGCGCGTTTGCACGCTCTCTTTGATATGTGAGTTACGTAAATCATATTTATTGTTTTGACTTATGCTGGGAATTTTTTTTCTGTCATCCAGTGTTTGCTGATGAGGCTCATCCTCGTCCTTGCTTGGCGTCTCCCTCCCCTTTTGTTCGGCGTTCAGCTTGCCGGCCTGTTTGAAAACCCAACGCTCTCTGTGGGTGTGGTTTGCAAGCTTGTTGGGGGTGCCGTGAATCTGACATAATTTGTCTAGAATCTTGTTTAGGCTGGACAGTCCCTCTCTACTGCCTTTAAATGGCTTCTTCCATTGACCAGGTCGAGAGCCCCTGAATCCGGCATTGACTGTCGTATTCTCTGGGCTGTCATTATTGTTTCGACGCTTGTTTTTGTTGTGTCGCGGCTTCCCGTTGCCATCCCTGACTTCGGATGTGCTTGGGTCGCTGGTGCCGCTACGGGCCAGCCAGCTATCCTCGCCTGCGCAAAAGCGAGTCATAAGGCTTGTTAAGGCTGCCATCATCCTCGGCTTTTCTTGGCCGAGGTGTCTGACAAGCCATTCGTCCCGGATATTGTGTTTGAAGGCCGCTAAAGGCTCGGCGTCCGGGCAGTCGACTATTTGATTTTTCTTAGTAAGAAACCTCTCCCAGAGCTTTCGGGCTGACTCCCCGGGCTGTTGAATTATATGACTCAGGTCGTCAGCGTTCGGAGGCCGGACATAAGTCCCTTGAAAATTGGCCCTGAAAGCATCCTCGAGCTCTTCCCAACTTCCAATTGAGTTTTCAGGAAGGCTTTTCAACCAGTGCCGAGCTGGTCCCTTTAATTTGAGGGGTAGATATTTGATGGCGGGGAGATCGTCTCCGCGAGCCATATGGATATGAAGGATGAAGTCCTCGATCCAGACCCCAGGTTCCATAGTTCCGTCATATGCCTCTATATTCACGGGTTTAAATCCTTCCGGAAATTCATGATCCAGCACCTCGTCGGTGAAGCACAGGGGGTGCGCGGCACCCCTATATCTGGTTGCGTCGTGGCATTATGTTGAGGGTTGTTGTGTTCGGTTCTGATTCCAAGCTAGTATTCGATCGATGTGATTGTTCCTGTAGTTCTGATCCTGTGCTGGAGCGCGCTTCCTAGATCCGTAGATGGATCTGGCCATACCGTACTTTCTATCCAGGAGCTCAAGTAAATCGTGTGCTGATTTGTGGGCGGCATCATTAGCCGTCTTGTCACAGCCACGGGGCGGTCGGTCTGGCTGATAGGTCGTTTTCGGCTAGGTGGGCTCTATGGCCTCGTCGTCAAATTCGGGCAGCAGCTTGCGCTTTGGATAGCTCTTTGTGTGGCGATCGTCGCCGTATTTTTCTCCAGTGTCGAGCACTTTCTTCCTCTTGCGGTTGAGTGTATCCTGCGCGGCCTTAAGCCTTTGCTTCTGCTTCTTTAGGCTTCTCGCAGTGGCGATAAGCCTTCTATGGAGGTTCTTTTGTTCCAAGAGTTTTTCTGGGATAATGAGTGCATCATCGTCCGGGCTATTCTCCTCTCCGGAGACAGGTTGTTGAATTTTATCCTCGGGATCGGCGTTGTCTGACGTCAGCTCCGGACTGTTTTCACCGTCCCCTGGCTCATCCTGCTCCATCGCTGGGTCCATGGGGTCGTCGTTTCCTTTGGAATCAACTAGGGTATTGTTATTTTTTGCGCTGTTGTCGCTGTTTTTACTGTGGCGGGATTTAGAGCGGCGTCTATGGCCTCTTCCGTGTCTTATCGAGGGGATTATCCTTCGTAGTATCGTCACCATCGCCTTCATTTGGTGTGTCCACCATGTATATATCGTATGATGAGGTGCCAGTCTAGCGCCCCGTGGGCGGTGGTCCCTGTTCTTCTCCTGTGTCATCGTAAATACCGTCGATGTCTTCGGAGTCGAAATCGAGCGTGTCGGTTAAGTCATCGACAGTGGATATGAAGTGGGTGGTGGGTGGGCAACGAATTTCTTCGTCATCCGCTTCCCATTCGAGCCGGACATAGTTCAGCCAAGAATCTTCTGACAAGGACTGAGACCTTAATGAGTTCAGCACATCACCCAAGGGTGAGTGGTGAAAAATATCCTTGGCGGTGAACTCCATGATGGGTGCTCAATCTGACTCGATAGGCACGGACACACGCAGTTCAGATCCTGCAACGGGGGAGAGTCCAGGGGTCCAATGACACCAACCTCACAGGAGGCGGGTTCAGTGTTCGGCTCCGACGCTACTGAGTGTGCGGCCTCCGTGGCGGGGTCCATCCACCCATCCTCGGAAGGCAGGATCTGCTCAGGATTGATTCCCGGCGCCAACGCAGGTGTGATCTCCCGAATACCGCCCGACGGCAGATCAAAGTCATGTCCGTCGTGACTGTTTGGCGCACCTGTCGTGGGCTCGAATCCGTCGAAGATCAAGTCTCCGTGCATGTCGGCCGTATATTTTAAGCTTCCAAACCTAACCCGATGGCCAGGGGCGTAGCTGTCGATCTGCTCCAGATAGCCAAGCGAGTTGTCCCACAGCACGAAGCTGCCGAATATGAAGATCTGTCCGGGAAGGAAATCCTCCCCTGGACCGCATCGTTGAAGATGATCGGAGGGGCCATCTAGCCTTACAGCGACGTCATAGTGGAACTCTCAATGAAAGCACCAATGTCGGTGTCAAAACCGGCGGATCTTGGGTAGGGGGCCCCGAACTATGCGTCTAAGGCTAATGGTAAAAGGAGGCAGGGGAGATGATGTTTTACCCAGGTTCGGGCCCTCTCGATGAGGGTAATACCCTACTTCCTGCTTGTTTGATCTTGACGTTATGAGTATTACAAGAGTTGATCTACCACGAGATCGTAGAGGTTAAATCCTAGAAGCTAGCCTATGATTATGACTGTTGTTGTCCTACGGACTAAACCCTCCGATTTATATAGACACCTGAGGGGGCTAGGGTTACACAAAGTTGGTTACAGAGAAGGAAATCTACATATCCGAATATCCAAGCTTTCCTTCCACGCAAAGGAGAGTCCCATCCGGACACGTTACGAAGTCTTTAATCTTGTATCTTCATAGTCCAACAGTCCGACCAAAGTATATAGTCCGGCTGTCCGAGGACCCCTTAATCCAGGACTCCCTCACTGGGCAACGGCTCCTACTACCCGATTGACGCTCAGAAGCCCAAAGCACGCAAGAGAGACGACTCCGGCAAGGAGATAGAGAGGCCGTGGAATGCAAACCTCCTCCGAAGATTTTACAGTTAAAGCAGTATGTACCATGCTACCTTTCGTATTAAGTACGGAGACTCCGGGTTCCCCGAGAAGAGCTCGGGGACTACCCTCTTTTATCTATATGATAAGTATTATGCCTCTGAATGTGTTGTTTCATTATTCCGCCTGGCACCAGGTTCGACTAGTCGGCCCGGAGGCTCGACGCCTTCTACTATGTGTCGTTTCCTGTCGTCAGACAAGTAGTGTGTCGGCACCAAAAAACTTCTCCTATCAGAAGCCGCACCTTGCAGAGCGACTGGACGGTGGACAGGGGTTGCAAAGCGGTGCCCACATGAAAAATGGCCAAGGAAAACTGTGCGCAAAGTACAGGCCGGCATCCCACCCCTTCGACCGGCTGCCGAGCAGCCGGCCGGCCGGCTTCTGCTCACCTTGCCAACACTCCAATCGGCTAAGTACTTGCCCTCCCGTAAATGGCTAAGTACTCAACCCAGCCGCAATCCGCAGAGCGGCTGTTTGGCTGGCAAGAGGGTAGCCAAGGAAGGGCGGCAAAGGAAAAAAGCAAGGAGCAGAAAGCAAGAAAAGTCAGAACTCGGCAAATAAAGCACAAGTTGTGACAAAGGATATTTACATAGCAAATGGCCCATTGGCCGGCATTCAATAGAGTTTGAAATACACCCCGCGTGTGGAATTGTGCGAATTTAACCCAAGGTTGTCGAGACCGATAAGCAGGGAAAATAAAAGCGACGGCTTCAGGACCAACAGAGGGTTCCGGCTAGACGGCGGTGTCGGTAGCACCAGTTGGTGCAGCAGACGGCTGGACAGCGGAGTCGGCAGCGCCGGTTGGTTCTGCAGACGGTTGGCGGCAGAGTCGGCAGTGTCGGTTGGTGGAGCGGACGGCTGGTCGGTCTCCGATTGGTCGCGTACAGCAGCAGTTGGCGTGCTTGAGCGTGAATCATTGCTCGCGGCGCGGTCAGGTTGAGGCAGGTTGTCCACTCCGACCTCCGGCGTGTCTTCTTCGCTTTCCTCGCCCTATGCATCCTCTCCTTAATCGCTGGAATCGATCACCTCGGCCGAGTCCTCGCTGTCCTCCGGATTCAGCCTGAACCACTCAAGCGGCGCCTCGGCGCCGTCATCAACCAGCTCCGGGACGAAGACGCTGGTGTCGGTGTAGTCGGCGATCGCCGCCGCCCACTTGACAAGGTCGTCTTCCACCACCACCAGCTCCTCCCGCGCCTCCAGCCGAAACGTGGTCAGCTGGGCTAGATCTAGCCCAGGGTACCACGTCTTGACAAATTCCAGAGCCCGTCCCGCTCCAGCCCCGGCCGAGGAGCCCTTCCAGGCTTCCAGGCGACCAGCCGCCACCTCCAACTAGTCAGAAGTCCGACTGGGAGTGCGCGGAGCCGGCATGCCTGGCCAGAGGGCGGAGATCACCTAGTCCCTAACGCATTGAAGACGGTGCAGCATCCGGTGAGCTGGCCAAAGGCGGGCCTTGATGCTGAGAAGCTGCTCGCTAAAGGTCTGGGGAGCATCAGCGGCAATTTGCACGCCTTCTGCCATCCGCTCCTCGCAATAAGCCTCAAAGGCCTTGTTTGCGGCAACGGAGTGGCCTGGGAAGAAGTCTGCCCGGATGGAAAGCAAGGAAGACAGATGTTAGAAGCAAACAGTCGGCCGGAGCATAGGCCGGCAGCTCAAAGAAAGAAAAAAGAGGAAGCTTACCATCGACCATGTCCTCAATGTCGCTGAATCCGGAGTCAGCTGCGCCTCCTTGTCGGCCCAGGCGGAGCGCTCGGTCTTAAACTCAGCAAGGAGGTCGGTCTCTTTCACCTCCGCCTCCTTCTGAGCCGTCTGGAGACGCTCCGCCAGCTGCGTGACCAGTCGGTCACGCTCCTCGGCCAGTTTGCTGCACTTTGCCTCCTTGGAGCGCAGCACGGTGTTGGCTTCGCCCAGCTGCTGCTGCAAGGCGGCATTGGCTTCTGCAAAGAGAGAAGAAGAAAAGGATGTCAACATTCAAAAAGGAAGGGATGCAGTTGCCGGGGAGATCCTGCCCGACTGCTCAGCAGTCGGCCCGAATGTCGGGGACTACTACCCGCGGGTGCACCAGCGCGCCCCCGCAGAGAAAGAAAGCCAAGACTTACTTCGGCTCTCTGACAAGTTGGCGGTCTTCCTCTCTAGCTCCCGGACTCCAGAGTTGAAGGTGGCCGCGCGAAGGTTGTGGTAATCCTGCAATAAGGATGTCAGACGGAGTTAGTACTTGATTCTCGCAAGTTAATGTTCCGAACCGCCTGCTCAGCAGCCAGCTCGAAACTTGGGGACTACACCCAGTGGGTGCGTTGGCGCGCCCCCACCAAGAAATAAAAGGATAAAAAATAAAGGAGTGAGAAGCATACCCGTATGGCCGCTCGCAAGTCCAGGAACGCCTTGTTGCACCACTTGAGGGCGTCGGCTTCAGCCTGGAGCTTGGCCTGGACGTCAAGGGCCGTCTGGTTCAAGGCTCCCGTCCCACCTCTGCGCACCCAGCCGGAGGGCGCGGCGCTGGTCGCCTCGGTGTCCGGGACTGACGAGCTCGCGCTGCCGGCCTCCAGCGGTCGCGGTGCCGAGACTGCCTTCACGAGACGACGACGCATGGGTGTGTGGGCCTCAGGAGTTGGGCCCGTCACCACCTCGTTCCCGGCTAGTGGCGCCGGCAGGGCGGCTGGCTGCCTGTCCTGCGCTCCGCCAGTAGGCGGTGGCGGAGGCACGACAACGTCCGGCATGGCGCCATCACCGCCCTTCCTCTCCATGGCCGGCTTCTCATTGCCGGCTCCCCCTGTTGACGCATTGAACTCTGGTAGAGGTGGCGTGAAATTCAGTGGAGCGACGAGCAGCGGCTCCTGGCGGCGTGCGGCCTCTGCAAGCCACTCTTTTGCCACGACATCAGCCTCCGCCTCCACCAGCTTCTTCAGCGCGGACGCGTCCGCCTTGTCAGCCTCCGCCTTCTCCAGGCGGGCGGCTTCCCGCTCCTCGCGCACCTCCCACGCATTTCGCTCCTGCGCCTCCTGGAGGTTGGCGGCCGGATCGATTCGTCGGGTGGTGGTTGAGGTCTCCGCCGACCTGATGACGGAGGCGGTGGCCGACTTGTTGAGGGAGAGCGAGGCCTGATATATGAAAGCAAGACAAAGAAACTTCAGGCCGGATCAGCAATGAAAAGCCCAAGGGAAAGCACAAGGGAGGTACTTACGTCGACACCACGGGCGGCGCCTTCGGCAGCTTCTGGAACTTGGCCACCTTCACCGCGGCCTCCTTCCGCCTAGTCGCGACGGCCGGGTTCTTGGGCTTATTCGGCACGCTGCCGAACAGGGTGGCGCCTTTCTTCCGTTTGCGCTTGCCGCCTCGGGCGGACGGCTCGACGGAGGGGTTGGCACCTGCGTTAACAACGCCCCGGGCGGGGCGTGGCTCGTCTTCCTCATCGTCGTCATCGGGCCAAGTCTCCATGGCGCCCCCTTCTTCGGAGCTGCCTGATACGTTGCCGCCGCCTACGACATCGTCCTCCAAGGCGTCCGCCCCCAAGTCGGGGTCGTCCACGTCGCTCACCTCCCGTTTGGGCTGGTAGTCACCACCCGACCCCATGATGGCGGGCGTCGCCGGAGACATGTAGATCTGTGTTCCAAAGAAGGATCACTTAATACCAAGACCAAGACCAAGGCAAGAATTAAAAAGGGAAAGCTAAGAGACTTACGGCAGGCGGCGGGTTGTCACGGGAGTATCACTACAAGAAATCTGTTAATTCATGACGGATTTCTCGTGACAATTCCGAAATCCGTCACGGCAGCCATCACCGATTAGAAGGATGCGAATGAGCCCAAAAACATTAACCTCTTGATAACGGACATTGAGATACCGTCATAAAATCTGTCACAGATTGACCAATTGGACCTAGCTTTTTCCCCCATGTCATTACGACCGGGAGAAATAATAGCGAGAATAATGTGCTCGTGGTAAATGTCCCACGTGAGGCGAACATGTTAGCCCCACATGTTATTACAACTGAAAGAAAAAATAGCAAAATAATAATAGTAAAGCGAGACCTAATGAACAACCATGTAAAAGTCTAACCATCAGACTACATGTGATTTATGGTTAACACTGCGCTAGACATTTACACACACAATGGGACAGTTATTTCTGGCTTTAAGTAAGACAGAAGCTTACACTTGCGTCGAAGTCTACACTGATAGGCCGGCCCATTGAAGGGAACATAAAACAAGCAATACTACTACTAGTATAAGAGAAAAAGGAGCACGCGGGGGGAGATTCGATCCCAAGTCTCCTGGGTAATAACGAGAGCAGCTAGCCACTATGCTAGTGAACGGCATTTTCATAATAATTTATGGTGCCTTATACTTGAGGCGACAGGTCCAGTTTATTTCCGTTTTCCTCCTACTTGAAGCGAGTCAGGCTAGTTTTTCTCCTTTTTTCGTTTTCTTTTGTTTTTTCATCTCCAAGTTTTTTCATTTGTTTCTTCAGTTTTTTTCATTTATTTTCCCTTCGCTTTATTTTGTTTTCATTTTTTGGTTTTTTTGTCTCTTTTTGTTTTCATTCTATATTCTTATATACTTGTTCAACATTTTTTCAAATACTTGTTGAACATTTCTCTAAAAATTGTTCAACATTTTTCAATACTTTTACAACATGTTTCAAATACTTGTTCCATATTTTTTAAATATTTGTTCAAAACTTATATACAGGAACATATTTTTTAAATATGTTTTCAATATTTTTATATACATGATCAATATTTTTTAAATATTTTCAACAATATTCAATATTTGTTCAACAATATTCAAATACTTGTTCAATATTTTATAAGACTTTTTCAACATTTTTTTAACTTTTTGCAGAGTGATTTTTATATATAGAATATTTTAAAGTATAAACAAAAGTACAAAAATAAAAACAAAACAGAAAACGTAAAAGAACAGGGAAAGGAGGCGCACCCTACACACAAATACACAATCCACGTATGGCAGGCACAGTGTGTAAAAAAAAGACTTTGGGCGATTTTCCTAGTGCGTTTCCAAGCTTTTTAATTTTCCGAACTTTGTGGTCATTTACAAATTAACCTTTTCTCATATTAAAATTAAAATATTGTGTATTTAAAATATTTATTTATTTTCATTATTGTGTACCTTGAAGAGCCAAACATGAACTTTTCCTAAATTGTACGTGGGTTTAAACTGTTCAATGTGCATTAAAAGTTGTTG
The DNA here is from genome assembly GCF_002162155.2 of Triticum dicoccoides. Taxonomy (NCBI): domain Eukaryota; kingdom Viridiplantae; phylum Streptophyta; class Magnoliopsida; order Poales; family Poaceae; genus Triticum; species Triticum dicoccoides. The sequence goes on along the minus strand of NC_041391.1, from coordinate 463,002,801 downwards.
TATAGATTTATATATATTCATTTAGAAGCAAAATCATGCACACTTATTATACTATTTTTAATACATGTATAACATTTCTTGAAAACACATGCAACATTTTTTTATTAATGCACGGCAAACATTTTTTAACAACACATTGACAATTTTTGAATAGATATGAGAGATTTTCCATAACATGTTGACGATTTGTCGGACGCACTAACACTTTCTTAAAGTATTATGACGGCAGTGAGAAATTTTCATCACTCCATCAGATCCATATTACTTGTCTTTAAACTTTTTTTTGGAAAAACATACTTGTGTTAGCAAGTCTGTGTTTAGGTGTTATGCAATAAAGTTCATAAAATTGGTTTGGAAAATCATATTTGTGTTAGCAAGTCTGTGTTTAGGCGTTATGCAATAAAAGTAAAGAAACTCTAATCGCGAGGGTGCCAAGATACGACCGCGAACATGTAGTTTACCTTTTTTTAATTGTGAAAAATGCAAATGGAGTTTGAAAAGCATGAATTTTGGAATGGTGCCCTCATATGACACCCAGAGGATGTTGTAAATTTGTAGAAGATTTTGTGAAAGTTGTGACATACGCACATGGGTGCGAGGTACGTCGGCCTGGAAGTCCTGGAGCTACAATCCCCCCGGAAGTTTCTGGCAATGGCAGCGACGCTGCCCTGTTGCTCCATGTCTCGGGGCCTCGCCATCTTTGGCTGGAGGCAAGGTTGGGTGAGGCCTAATGTCGTTGTTTGTCTGTAGTTGACGGCACCTCCTCACCTAGTTGTAGTCACTTGGTGAGGATGCCCGTCTCTCTCTCTCTCTCTCTCTCTCTCTCT
>NC_041391.1:462933080-463001543 GCF_002162155.2 Triticum dicoccoides | reverse complement strand
TCTCTCTGTGTGTGTGTGTGTGTGCGTGCGTGTGTGTGTGTGTGTGTGTGTGTGTGTGTGTGTGTCTCCTTTCTGGAGGTTGTACTCCCGATGACTTCCTGTTCAATGCAATGAAACGCAAACTCTTTTGTGTTTCCGCGAAAAAAAGACTCTAGGCATGGCGTTTACCCTTTTTTTTAATTTTGAAAAATGCATATGGAGTCTAAAAACATGAAATTGGCATGGTACCCTCACATCACATTCAGATCATGTGGTAAAAATTTCAAAGGTTTTGAAAGAGTTATGACATATGCTGCTTCGAAACCAGACCATCTCCAAGAAAGAATCTAGGTTTCGAGAAGCAATGGGTCAGGTTTGAAAGCGAAGCAGCCATGCTTCATCTGTTGGCATTGAAATGTTTTATACACTCATCATACACCATTTTCTGATAGGTTACAAATAAGAGTTTGAATTATCCATAACAAACCATTGATCTTTTGCAAATTACTTAACAAGGAGCAATCTATTTGTTATGTGAAGATTCTTTTGCATAAAATCAGTCTGTTTAAATTTCTGACCAGTTTTAGATATTATCATCATTTTTCCCGATAACTTGGAAATAGAAGTTCAGAGTTATCCCTAACAAACATTCTATATTTTCATCTATCTCCAGGACATAAGATAAATTGAAAACAATACGTCTTTACATATATTTATTTCTGAAACTTTTAAACCTTATTTGAGATACTTGTAGTTCAGAATGGAATTACTTTTAATAAATGTTTTTGCAAGTTACTTTACAAGTGTGCCTTAATTCGTTAATAAAAATGCAAAAAAAGGACGAAATCAAGGAGAGACTCAGTGGGCTGGACTGAAGCAAATAAAAGCCACTAAGATTCACAGGTGTGTATCTCGCGTGAGCCAATTCCTGTGTCCTGATTGGTTGTTCCAACCCTCCCACGGATCGCAGACAACCACCGTCCGATCCTCCTGAATCAAACGGCAAGGAATGCCCCCACTCTTTCTTGTGTTTCCTTCCGTCCACGGTCCACCCACGAGCCATGAGACGCCTGCTTATCTTCCACCATGAGGAATTGGATCCATGGCGGCCTCTTCCAGATCCTCCCCCTCCCCCTCCCCATCCATGGCGTCCGCCACTCCACCAAGACAAAGGCTGGCAGCCACTGCAACCTCGCCATCTATGGCATCTTCCCTCTTCATCCCGAAAATGCCGCGTTACCAGCCGCCACAACCTCTTCATCCACGAGCATCTACATCTCTGCATCCCGCACCGACCATCTGCGATGTTAACCTCATCTAGTTGGCGGGGACGCCCCTGAAGGCGGATCTAGTGCACATGTCGCGGGTGCCGTGATGCGGATGGTGCCATCTTGCTGCAAGGACCGACTAGGTCCCCCATGGGCCTGCAGAAGCTGGATGGGCCGAACGTGATGACTATGGGTGTGCTCGAGGTCCCGCTCCAGCCTCCACCTGATGGAGTTTCGCCGCATCGGACCGGCGGGATCCTCGGCAGGCTGTGAGCTGTAGGTCCCACCAGGTCTCCCTCCCCTGTTGCTTTTGACTTTTCCCAGCCTTTCGTTTCTGATTTCCCAAACTGTTCTTAGGGCTTCTTGACACGCAGGTACTACAGGTTCGATGGTGTCTTCATCGGTTGAGATAGAGTGCCGTTCAACAGTATGGTTTGAGGAGGAGGCAAGAGCACTAGAGACCCACAAACTTGCATTGGATGTGATGGTTTAGTCCATAAACTTGCAAAAGGTGATTAACTCATCCACAAACTTGCAAACTATGTGATGGTTTAGTCCACAGCCAATCAGAGACGGCCAATTGGCGCCCAGCTGGTTGCTGCATGGCACACCTGGTCGGACTGGGCCTTTTGCAGAAAACCCCTCAACATTTCTAGAAATCACGCCCGCGGTCCCTGTCTGGCTCTCCCTTGGCTATTTAATATTGCGGCCCCTCTCACCTGGTCGGGAAATCACCTGGTCGCCTCAGTTACGGGAGCCGCGGGGAGTGGCGACGGCGTCCGTTCCCCTGACGCCAGCGACGGCGGCGACATCGCGGCGACCATGGAGCCACCAGAATCCGTCGGCCTCGTCCGCGAATCGGGCGCATTTCCGTCGGATTACGGTAAGGCCCGCCCTCCTTCACCTCTGCTTTCTGTTTGCTTTTTTGGCACTCGCCGTGGTTGGTCGCCGAGGTTGATCGGCACCGTTACTCGCCGGGGTTGGTCGCCGGGGTAGATTAGAAGGTTGCTGCGGAGTGGGATTGGAGGTTCGGTTCGGTTGCTAGGGTTTATGTTGTTGGAGCAGAGGAAAGTAGGGGTTTAGGGCTCTAAAGTTGATGTTATTTTGCTAGGAAATATGTGGATTTAAGCCTTTACTGGTTGCAATGTTGAAGTTGACCATGAACATGTTGATTCTGAAGATTGTGGCATACAGTTGGAGTTTTGGGCCATAAAGGTGGGGTTTCGGGCCATAAAGTTGGGGTTTTGGGCCATAAAGTTGGGGTTTTGGGGTAGGATATATGAAAATGTGTGGTTTTTAGGCAGAGCTAAATGAAAATGTGTGATTTTGGGTAGTTGATGTTACTATTCTAGATATTGTACTGCTCTGAAAGTCTGAATATTGCTAATCATGCTCTGAATTGGTTGTGCAGTGTGTGATGCAGCTATGGGCATGGCTGTGGAATCTACATTCTTCACTTTGCAGATGGAGCATAATGGCATTTTTTGTGGACCAAGTAGCAACCTGGAGTATGCAAGTGCTAGTGTGGAGATTCTGGATTATTGCTCTGCTGCTAATTTCTCATATTCATTTATTGAGAAGCATCTGGAATGGTTGAGCTATCCTGTGTGGGAGCACCACATCTATTGGTGTAGGCCTGGGTGCCTATTGTTAGAAGGACTGGTGCCAATTAGAGGAGATGTTGATGTCCAATACATGATCACAGCAAGTGCAGACCATAAGGTGCTGGAGATATTCATTGACCATTCAGACTTTATTCAGATATGCAGGCATGATGTCATATATACAATGCCCAGCTCAGTGTCCAGATCATTGGTTGAAATTGTTCTCTCTGAGAAAGAAGCTAGTGGAAGTCAGCACATGGAAGTTTCAGTTCAAGCAGCAGAGACATCAAGTGCAAACTTGCAAATTGCAGTTTCAGAGCAAGCAGAGACAGTAGGAGAATTGACAGATTTAGACTTTAGTGATAGTGACTTCAGCATTGATGAGGGAGATGATGATCTCTTTGATGAGTACATTGATTTTTGTGTGGATGAAGAGGAACCAGAAGAGATAGATGATGAGCCTGAATATGTACTTGAGGATGAGGACCTTGATTTGTCAAGAGAAGAAGAAGATAACCTGAAATACAAGTTCAGTGCTTTCAATGCAAAGGTGGACATGGACTCTCCTATATTCATAGTAGGCATGGTCTTTGCAAATGTCAAGCAACTAAGGCAAGCTCTGAATGCATATTCAATAAGGAATAGAGTTGAGATCAAGAAGGTAAAGAATGAAAAAACCAGATTGGAGGCAGTGTGCAAGCCTGGTTGTCCATGGCTTCTGAAAGATGCATTGGACAATAGGACAGGAGGCTTTGTGATAAAGGTTTATGCTGCCGTCCACAAGTGTCAGAAGGCATGGGAGTTGAAAGCACTGACAGCCAATTTCCTTACAAAATTTTTCATTGATGAATTCAGGGATGACCAAAAGATGGGGCTTGGCACATTTTCAAGGAAGGTTACAAAGGAGCTTCACATTACTGTCAACAGATGGAAGTTAGCTAGGGCTAGGAAACAAGCTCTGAAGATAATTCACGGGGATGTGGATGAACAATTTAGTAAGTTGTGGGACTATGGTCAGGAACTGAGGACATCTAACCCTGGTTCCACATTTCTGGTGTCCACTCATGTTGTGACAAATGAACAGTACCCAATGGGCAGAAAATGTTTGAAATCAATGTATTGGTCTTATGATGCTTGCAAAAGAGGTTGGCTTCAGGGATGCAGGCCTATTATATTTGTTGATGGGTGTCATATGAAGACAAAGTACAAAGGGGTGTTGCTGACTGCTGTTGGCATAGATCCTAATGACTGCATATTCCCTCTGGCAATGGGTTGGGTTGAAGTTGAGTGTACTAGTTCTTGGGAATGGTTTTTTACCACTCTTAGAGATGATCTTAATATCATAAACACTTCACCTTTCACAATCATGAGTGACAAGCAAAGGGGATTAATAAATGCAGTGATAAAAGTGTGGCCAGATGCAGAACACAGGTTTTGTGTGAGGCACATTTATCAAAACTTCCATGAGAAGCACAAAGGAGAAGTGCTGAAACAAGACTTATTGGCCATAGCAAGATCTACTAACAAGTAGAAGTGGAGAGCAAATTGTCAGAAGATGGATGAACATAGTGCTGCAGCTTCTAATTGGACTGAGAGATTGAATCCAAAGACATGGGTGAAAGCATTCTTTAGTGAGTTTCCTAAATGTGACATAGTGTTGAACAACAATTCTGAAGTTTTCAACAGTTACATCTTGGATGCCAGAGAAATGGCAGTGCTATCAATGTTAGAAAATATTTTCTACAAGCTTATGCACAGAATGCAGAGCAAACAAAGAGAAGCAATTGAAAAATGGATAGGACATAGAATCTATCCCAAGATTCTCAAAAAGCTTGAAAAAAGTATTGAATATGCAGCTAACTGTCATGTTGCTGGTGCTGGACAGGAACTGTTCAAGGTACAGTCAGGTCCTAACAGCTACAATGTGGATCTTGCCTTGTTCAGGTGTGACTATGGTAGATGGTAGCTGTCAGGAATACCCTATAGTCATGGAGTTGCATGTATGAGAGAGGAGAGGATTGATCCAGAGGAAATGGTCCATGAGTGCTACTCTGTCCAAACCTATTTGAAAGCCTATGGATACAATCTGATGCCTCTTAGAGACCCTGAAATGTGGGAGAAGATGGATGGGGATAAAGTGTATCCACTTACCTTCACTAAACAACTAGGAAGGCCCAAAAAATAGGAAAAAGACACCAGAGGAAAAGATGAAAGGTGGTGTTAGAGTGCTAAACAAAAATAGAGTGACAATGCACTGCTCCATATGTGGCAGACCTGATCACAACAGGAAAGGGCACTACAAGTATCAGGAAGCTCAAATGGGACCTAGAGATCCAATAGAAGATGAGGACTATGATGATCCAACATTTGTACAAGTACATCACTTTGTTCCACTACATTAATCTTTCTGAACTTCTTTGCATTTTACATTAATCTTTCTGAACTTGGCTGCTCATCTCATAACTAATCTCACTTTGTTGTGCAGAACCATTTTCCTCACTTGGCAAACCCTGGCATGGATCCAAGCCAGTTGCCAGACAGCATGGTTTCAAGCATGGCCAGGAGGGAGAGATCTCACAGGGCTCCACAAAGGTTCCATGGCCCCCTACCAGAACAATCAGCATTTGTTGCAGCAGCTGCTGCTGCAATTCCACAGCCAATAGTGACAACACAGATGAACATTGGGAGAACTGGAAGAGAAGAAGGCTCACAACCTGTTAGCAGAGGAAAAAGGAAAAATGCAGCAGCTGGCACAACTGTAGGTGCAGGGAGGGGCAGAGGAAGAAATGCACCTGGCACATCTTCAGGTACAGGGAGGGGCAGAGGAAGAAATGCACCTGGCACATCTTCAGGTACAGGGAGGGGCAGAGGAAGAAATGCAGCAACTGGCACATCTTCAGGTTTAGGGAGGGGCAGAGGAAGAAATGCTGCAGCTGGAGGATCTTCAAGTGCAGGGAGGGGCAGAGGAGGAAATGCAGCAATTTCAGTTGCAGGAACATCTTCAAGTGAAGCTGGCACAACTTCAGGTGCAGGGAGGGGCTTCTTATGGTTGTTGTGTGGAGATGACAGACCTATGGTGATTCCAGATCTGAATACAGCACCTGATGCATGAATTGTGTCATTTTACATTTGTTGTTGCAAGTTCAGTGATGAACTGTATGTTGGTATTAGTTCATGGGTGAACTTTTTAGAGTCATAATCTTGTAACTTGTTGATTTTGCTGAATTTTGCACCTGAGGCATCTTGTATTCAGTTAGAACCATTTTACTGAATTTTGCTATGAGTTGATGGGCATTTGCACCATTTTACTGAACTAACTGAATTTTACTGAACTAACTGATTTGCACCAGTTGAATTGTACTAACTGAACTAAATGAACTAAGTGAACTAAATGAACTAACTGAACTAACTGAACTAAATGAACTAAATGAACTGAATTTGTGCCCAAAATTAAAAAAAACAAAAAAATGTTTGGCCTGGGTTTCGAACCCAGGACCTGTCATTATAGAAGTAGAGTGCAATGCCAATGCGGTATGAGTAGGAACTTGTTAGGGAGGGGCATAGGAAGTATGTTGTACTGATAACACAGAGGCCAACTCCCACTCGCCCACTCGTCTGGACGGTTCGCGTTCCCACCCACCATATCAATAAAACCGCCGCCCCCACCCACCCACCCACCACTCCACTCATCGACCACGTCGCCTCCACTCCCCACTCCACACACCATCGCCGGCCACTGCCGGCCATCGCCGCCATGGCGAACAACCCGCTGCCGCCGCCATGGAAGAGATCACTGGAGGATCTTGCCGGCAACGATCAGTCGTTCCGCGCGCAGATCAGAAAGGTATGCACCTGGTTCCTGAGCGCAAAGCTCATGCTCCATCATGCGTGCGGGTTAGCCAAGGTGCTGACGGACGAGGAGAACGCGCGTGCCTTCCCAAAAGGCCTCAAGGTGCCGCCGCCGTTGTTCCTCGTCTGGGCAATGCGGGAGGCCACACTCAGCGTGGATCCGTACCAGAGAGCTAGGTGGTGGATGTACCGCTCCACCACCTCTCTGGCCCCGGTCCCCCTCGACGACGACCCTGCGGACGTCGTCGGCGTCGTGCTCGCGCTGCCTGCTACAGTCGACCCTGCGGACGACGACTCCGATGACGACCTGACAGAGGTTGTTGCCATATCTGACGACGACTCTGACGACGTTGCTTTCGTTGCGAGGGTCGACATTCAGGGTGGCAGAAACATGCCCATCGACGTCGAGCTCCTGCCGGACGTTGAGCTCCTGCCAGAAGACGTGAAGGTCGAAGAAGAAGTACAGGTGAAGGAGCCAGAGCCAGAGCAAAAGAAGAAGGGGGCAGTGAAGAAGGAGCCAGTGTGCCGCTCCATCCGCCTGCAACAGATGAAGAAACAGTGAAGATGTCTGCAGCTGTTGGAGTAGAAGAAGAAGCAGCTGAAAAAGCAGTAGCTAAAGAAGAAGAAGAAGGGAGTAGTTAGGTATGCTGATTATATATTGGCATATAGGTTACCTATTGAACTGAAGATGTTGTTGAACTGTTGTCTATTTTGAGCTCCTGTTGAACTGCTATGTTGCCTATGTTGCCTATGTTATCTGTGTTGCCTATGTTGCAGTGTTGCCAAATATTGTGTTGCTATGTGTGTTGCATTCTGCCCATGTTGTGCCCATGTGCACCCATCCAAAAATAGAATGTATCAAGTGCTCACTTTCTGCCAAATACAATGGTCTGAATTTAACTTAACTGAAATTTGCACTGTTAAGTTAAATGAAATTTGCTTGATCTGAATTTTGCTTGCAGTTAAGTTAACTGAAATTTGCTTGCATTATCTGAATTTTGCTGCAACTATCTGAATTTTGGCACAATGCACACTTTCACTTCTCTGAAAAACAATTTCATCATCATTTCTTCATGAGGCAAAACAATTTCATCATCATCATCATGTGCACAATTTCAGTGCTCTAAAAAACAAGTTTAGTTCATCATTTCTTTATTTGGTCAGTACTACATCAACATTTGTGAACATCTTTCATCAGTACTACATCAACATGTCTCACACTAAAAACATCCTACTTGCTAACAATGAAAGCTAGCAGAATGGCAAACAGACCAACATACAGAAGAGCTCCAAAACAAAAAAATCTTATCCCTAAATTGCTCTCTTTGCTTCCGCATCTTGACAATTGCTCTCTTTTATTTCTCATTTCTTTTAGTTTCTGCTTCAAGTACTTTAATCCTGGCCTCCAACTCCATATTCTTCATGGCTAGATCCTTAATCCTGGCCTCCAACTTCATTGCTCTGCCATCTCTTTCCCCAGCCCACTCCTGAAAAAATGATAAGCAATTCAAGTCAAGAACTCCTGAAAAATGATGAACCATTGCTCTGCCTTGTACTAAGTCAGCCACTACAGCTCATTATTCCTGGGATTTCTGTACTTACCTTCTTGCCACCGAAGTCAAGAACTGCAGTGACCCTGGCGCTAGGTTCTCCAGGCCCGCCGCCGCCCAGGAACCCGTCGGCGTCGACGCCTACTCCATGGGATCGTAAACCACCGCTCAGCTTCTCGCTGCCGCCGCCACCAGACGCTCTCATTCTCTCGCCGTCGGGATTTGGACAGGGGAAAGGGGAAAATAGGAGAGAGCTAGGGCTTTGGACAGGGATAAAGAAGACAAGTGAAGCAGGGACCGCAGGCGTGATTTCTAGAAACGTTGAGGGGTTTTATGCAAAAGGCCCAGTCCGACTAGGTGTGCCACGCAGCAGCCAGCTGGGCGCCAATTGGCCGTCTCTGATTGGCTGTGGACTAAACCATCACATAGTTTGCAAGTTTGTGGATGAGTTAATCACCTTTTGCAAGTTTATGGACTAAACCATCACATCCAATGCAAGTTTGTGGGTCTCTAGTGCTCTTGCCTCTTTGAGGAGAGTTGGTAGCGAAAATGGTGTCTCCATCGAATGACTTCAGCGGGTACGGCCGGATCTGTGGCCATGAAGGCACGGGGATTAACCCAAGTTGAAGTACGACGAGCACTGACGGCGCTTGAGGAGCTGGAGAGTAGCTTTGTGTTCTACTAGAGATGTTTGTAATTTTAAGTTTTTACTGATTTTTTTGCTCCTATACATGTGTATTTCCTGGCCTGTTTATGTAACATTCATTTTAGTGAATGAAATGAGCATATTTTTTTCTGATAAAACATATTGCCTTAAAATTTCCATGGACCAAGACAAGAGAAATAAGATGAGAGGTGCTTGTGTCGCTTTTAGTGAATTAGTGGGCCTTGGACCGACTATAGTGTAATGGGCCAAAATTCAATTGGGTTGATTGCTATATGGGCTGTCACTTTTGGACCTAGTCGGAATTTGATGGGCCAAATTTTTAATTGGGCTGATTCCTACATGGGCTGCCATGTTAGATCCTTGTCAAATGATGACGTGGCAGACATGTTAACGCCATTAGAAGCATATCAGTTAAGCAGGTTTGGGGCAGATCCATGACGGTCGCAAACCGTCAAGAATGGTGTGATGTCAAATTATGATGCAATATTCATGACGGATTTTTACTTCGTCGTGGATGGGCACCCATGACAGATTTGCATTGATCCGTGACAGAGTAGATCCGTCATGTATTAACATATTTCTTGTAGTGAATGGCCGCTTGCCGAACCGCCAGGACTTCTCCGACACCTTCAGGTTGGTGATCTCGTTCACCATTCGGGCCACCTCGGCAGTCGGCATATCCTTCGTGCACATCCGGCTCGGGTCGTGGTGCCCGCTCATCCGACAAATCAGATGAGGACGGCCTTGGAGCGGGAGAACCCTACGCTCGACGAAGGGGATCAGCTAGTCGGACGCCACGAGACCCTTCGCCTTCGTCAGCACCCAGAGCCGGTTGATGGCGGCGGCCGTGTCGACCGATACGGGCTTTGGTTTGTAGCTCCAGTTGGCCCGAGGCTCAATAGGGGGGCCAGCCTCGTAAGGCGGCAGGTTGATGAAGTCGACTGCCGGGTCGATGTTCTCCACCTAAAAGTATGATTGCTACCATAGTTTCACCGACTGTGACAGCTTGATGACCGGGAAGGCGTTCTTCTTCTATGGCCGCCGCATGGCGACGAAGGCACCGCAGTGGGCCACCGTCTCCTTGGCGGAGGTGCATAGTTTGGTGTAGAAGAAAACTCCCCACAACTCAATGGTGGGGAGGATGCCAAGGTAGCCCTCGCACGTCATGACAAAGGCGGACAGCAGCGTCACCGTGTTGGGCGTCAAGTGGTGCGGCTGGAGGTGGTAAAACTCCATGAATGAGCGGAAGAACCCGCTCACCGGGAGGCCGAAGCTGTGGAGGAAATGCGAGTGGAAGACGACCCGCTCGTCCCCCTGTGGCGCCGGTGAGATCTCCTCCCGAGGCGGCACCCACACCTTGATGAAGGCTGCATTGGGCATCCGGTGCATGCCCCGAACAAAGGTGAGGTGATCCTTGATCACCACCGAGCCGTCCCAGTCTCCTCCCTTCTCGTGTGCCATGGCGTCCGAGCAGGGCTGCACGGGGAGAAGAAGTTTGACGGTGGAGAGCTGCGGCGGCGTTACGGCAGGCGCGGAGCAGCAGCAACACCAGAGATAGGAGGAAGAAAGAGTGGGGAGGAGGGCGCGCGTGCTCCGCCACTCCCCTTCCTCCTCCTACTTATAGCCCTTGGGCTGCAAAGCCGAGGGTGCGGGATGTGGGGTCGTGGGATTAACTGCGCTCACGACCCCACGACCCCCCAATTACTATGCAGAGTTAGTGCGCAGTAACTCCCATGGGAATCTCAACCGCCCGCCTCGGCCGCAGCGGATCTGCCCGCGTGCCGAGGCCCGGTTGTGGTGGGCCCGGACTACTATCATGTCCCATCAAGAGCGTGGGATGGCAGGCTGGCCAGGCTGACGTGCACCGCGTGGCGTGCTCGTGGCGGGTGGTAGGCCTTGGAAGCTTAGCAGGCACGCCATCTGCTTCCCGCCCTGGTGTTCGAAATCGACGAGCGAGCCTGCCTCTTCAAGTCGGCTCCTGGCGCCGGCGCGTCAGAAGGTGGACCGGTCATTCGGTCAGAGCACCGCAAGGAAGGAAACTGCTGAGGCTTCAAGGCCTGTTAGCCGCAATGCCTCACCAGCTTCGAGGACTATTGTTGGAGTAATGGGCCACGGGTAGACCCGAGTCCCTGAGCCTTTCAAGACTTTGGGCCGGATGTGCCCCACAAGACTCCAGAATGAAGCGCCGCCTTCCGGTGGCCGGCTGGCTCAACGGCCGGCTGCCAGAAGACGGCCGGGCACCATCAGATGGCACCAAGTCGAACCGGCTCCTAGCAGGTGGCCTCCATAGAGGCCGGCTCCTAGCAGGCGGCCCCCGGCGCCCTCAGAGTCTGTGCACCTCATCAATAGGACGAGATAGGGTGAGGCTACAGTGTAGCCCATCACCCCCGAATCCCGGGCTTGGCATGGCCATAGTGCCCCGTACAGGCGGAGATCTCCGCACGACGCGACACTGTTGCCACTCCACCCTTGACGTCACCCCTAACGGGCGGGGCCTGCTCCCACGATGGCCTGTCGGTACGTCTTGCAGGCGGCGGGCCCTACCAGGCAGCGAGGGCCTAGAGAGCGGCCTAGCTTGGCCAGTCAGATCCATGGGGATTCGGCTCCTGGCGGGCAGCCGGATCCTTCCTCGAGGCCTGTGCACCATTACCCAGACTAGACACGGAGAGGCTATAGTGGTCTCCCACCAGGCGGCGGGACATTAGCCATGCCTTTCCCAACCTAGCCTGCGTCCTTAGCATCACGGCTACAGTGATCAGCCACCAACTAAACCCGCCAGCGGCGGAGGCGGCCTGTCGGCTCCGTACCAGAGCAGGCGGCGGGCCCTAGCTGTCGGTGGAGAAGTCGGCGACCAAAGACGCTGACAGCCGGGTCCTACACCCAGCCAAGTTTCCATTGTACCCCTGGGGGGTAGGCCTATATAAACCCCCTAGGGCACCCATGCAAAGGGTTCCCAACCTGTTAGAACTAGACTCATATCTAGAGGAAGAAGAGAGCTAGCCCTGCCTCCTTCTACCTCTAGCATACAGCTTGAGGAGCACAATTGTACTCACTAGTGCCTTAGTGATCATGCGGAGACCCCACAGAGCAGGACTAGGGGTGTTATCTCCTAGGAGAGCCCCGAACCTGCGCAAAGTGCGCCGGCGTTTGTGTCTACGCCTCGTACCGCTTCCAGGCACCGGTGACGTTCTACTCGCTCCCACCATGATAAGCCATCCTTTGGCATATGTCACACCCAATCCCCTACACAACTCGATGCAATGGAACACGCATACGACGGCACTCAGAACAGACGGAAGTCATGCACCGAAAACCATCACCAACATTAACATGTACTACTAGCAAGCATAAGCATATGAAAGGAATACTAGCAGGCAGAACATGATAACAGAGTACAAGACTACATAGCATGAAACTTTAAGCATTACCGGAACAACGATAACCATATTTTCAACAAGCAAATATTTAATAAAGATTCGAGCTATAACAATGGCTAATGCATGACTATCATGCAAGTGGGTATTGTGGCTTGCCTGGGGGTAAAGAAGGCACCGTGGAGAAGTGCGGTGAAGCCGCGGAAAGATTCGTCGGAAACAGTCCTCTCCTGGAAAGGGGCTGTTTACGTGCAAGGGCAAAATGGTCATTTTAAGAATGTTAACACGTGGTGAAAGTGTGACCAACAGAACGGTCTCGACGAGACGAAGAAATGAGCTTTGGATTCACCTCAATTAGAGTTACGATTGCGGAGTTATGAGGTGATGAGGATCAGGGACTTTTCTGCAAAAATATCATCACAAACAAGTCCCTGAGTGGATAAGGGAGAAACGGGTTTTGAGAAAATACGCTTTCCGAAGATGAAAAGGCACACCCCAAATGCGTCTCTACTTATCTGACGTGGCAAGGCGGGGCCGGTGCTAGTCAACGCTGACATGCGGGTCCCACGCGGGTGGGACCCATAACTTATCCATGCTGGACCGGGCGGGTCAATGCCAACCCGCCGACAGGTGGGGCCGTGTGGAGATGGGGCCCGCCTGGCCTGGCTTCTTCTTCCTCCTCCCGCTCACCCGCGATGCAAATACGAGGCCGGCGGCTCGACACGGATTCCCGGTGACTCCGGCCACCTCTCGCGACTGTCGACCTACCGGCGTGCTCATGGGAGGAAGCCACACCCGTCTGTGGGCAGAACGGTCACTGGGGAGCAAGAGGAAGGGCGGAGCTACGACCGTGGCGGAGGGGAGCTTCAGATGGCGATGGGGCTTGCGGCCAGGGTGGCTCCGTCAGTGGGGCGAGGGCATGGGGAGGACCGGCGGGGTTTGGATGGAGCTATGGTGAGGTTAGGAGGGAGGGGGAGGGCTCGGATGGCTTGGATTTAAGCCGAGCTTCACGGCAGCAATGGCAGCCATAGGAGGGCTCGGGAGCTCCTAGAGCTCGTTTGAGAGGCTGTGCAGGACCAGAGGAGGGTGGTGAGGTTGCTGGAGTGCTCGGGCTGCATGGGGAGGGGCTACTTATAGCCGTGCGAGGTCATGGCCGAGCTGGCGTCGCTGCAAACACGTGGACGGTGCCGCGGACGCATGTGCTTGCGCATGAGCTCGGGGAAGGCGATGGGGGAGGTGCGGACGAGCTACAGAGGTGCACATGGACGAGTAGAGCTCGGGGACTAGAGAAGGAAGAAGCCACGGCGCGAACAGAGGCGGTCGGCTATAGGTCGCCCGTGGCGCGTGGCGACGAGCGCTGATGGAGGGGCTTACGGAGGGGGAGGTGGCTCTAGGAGGACGGCGACGACGCGCTAGCTGCCGAACATGCTCACGCATGCGAAGACGACGAGTACACTTCATGCCAAATCGGTGGTCACCACCAGTACTGGCATGCATGGGAGGCAAACAGCAGGCAAATGATGTTTAGGGGTTAGTCCTCCCTGTGGCGGTTTCAAATGCAGTGGTATCTCGGTGAAAACTGCTCAGGTTAAATGGTAAGCAACCTCTGAAGTTTACTGCAGTAAACTTGATCAACTAAGTGTGATCAACAGAGAGATGCTATGTGTCAAATGTTATGTCTGGGGTGTTCAGGCTAGGAAGGACTACAGTCCTGGGGAGTTTGGGAAGAAATGGACCAAGATTTATTGCACTTGCTTTGCAACTGCATAATCTGGTCCAGAAAATTGATCGGGAAGGTGCACTCACATGGATTGTCAAACTGAGCTCAAATTGGGCAAGGCAGAGTCATTTGGTCCGATGAAGATGCTCAAAAATTCTCATACCAATTGGCCAAGCCAAACAGGTACTTGCTTCACAAACATCTCCTCTGGACAGAAGCTTGCAAAAATTCTAGAGGAATATTGGCTTGACTAAATATTCCCAAAATGGGTGGGGATAGGTTATATGGATACTAGAAGGCCTAGAAAAATTTTCAGCCATAATGGAACAAGATAAAATATACTTGCTTCACAAACTGAAATTTTGACCAGAAACTAAGAATTGAAGATGAGCTCACATGGAGGCATGACATGAGCTCTACTTTGGAGGATAGTTATGATATGATGATATTAAGGATCATGCTAAATGGCAACTCATTTGGATATGCCTAGCTTGCACCTCCTTCACAAAGCTTCTTTGTGGACAGAAACTTTGGAAATTCAGAATTAAATAATTACTAGGCAAATGAGGTTGCATTTTGGCATGTGGCAATGATATGGACATGAAAAGATGTCCAAGGAGTTGGAGTTCAATTGGGCAAAGGAAAATGGCACTTGCTTCACAATGTGCCATTTAGGACAAAATAGGAAACGAATTATTGGAGGATTATTTTTGAAAATGGCAATGAAAAGTTTTGCCATATTTGAGCAAGATATGACCCAAAAAATTTATGAGAATTATTTGGGACTTTTAGGAGTGAGGGAAATATAGGTTGCTTCACAACCTAGGGCAATTTGAGTTATTCCTTTAGTAGAAAAGGAATTTTCCCAATAAAAAGAATATTGGGATTTGGTGCTAGGATGAAAATGACATGGTCTAGGGAAGGACTTGGGAATGACAAGCCACTCTGGAAACAAAGAAGAGGGCATCTTCTTCAGTTTCCAGACCACAAAGCCACGGAAAAAGAAAACTCAGGCAAAAACCTCGGAGAAACAAAATAAAAAGAAAGGGCAAAAATCAGGCTATCACCCCTTAACACTTTCACTTAGCCATAGGAGTTTGACGGTGGGTGTACGATATATGCCCTGGTGTGTATGCGGCTATCCGAATGCGGTGCGTTTACATACGTGACTAGAAGAACGGTCCTTTGTTTAATACGGAGAGAATCGCGAAGATTCCGATGAGTCATCGAGTGGTTGACCAGCTCTCGCCGCATCATGATGGTCAGTTTTCTGCTTTCTCTACTAACGTGCTCATCCGAACAAACCAGGACACAATTGCAGTAGTTCTCCCATTACTACCGTAGCCGATAGAGCGGAACGTAAGGTAGTAAGCACAGGAGCCGGACAACCCAACTATTGACCAAAGACACGATTCGGAGCTTGTTGGGGATATAACTACTGAGTATAAACCGCCCAGGAGGGTCCGGGTTATGCTCATAAGGAATCATCCGCATTAAAGCCCATGAAGACAAGGAGTATGGTGCCTTACTACAGAGACTTAGAGGTCCAGAGCCCAAGGGCGGATTAGGGCCCATAGACATAAACTCCCATGAGATATGTAACTTGTGTTGTAAGATAGGGAAAGGTAGAAACCGAGCCGGACACATGTGTGAGCCGGCCTCGAGATTCTGTAAACCGCCACGCGTCAACCTGTGTATATAAAGGGACGACCCGGAGGCGGTTCAGGGACAAGAAAACAACAACTCGAGAGATAGGTAAAGCGGATTCGCTCCCTGCTCATCGAGACCCCATCAATTCCACCACAATTGGATCGTAGGATTTTACCTTCACCGTAAGGGGGCGAACCAGTATAAACTCCCTGTGTCCTTTGTCCGGTTTAACCCCTTTAAGCTAATCTCGTCGCGATGGCTCCACAACTAAGTCCTCTCACTAGGACATCTGACGTGATAATTCCACGACAGTTGGCGCCCACCGTGGGGCTATCGCACGATGGTTTCGAGTTCTTGAAGGGAAACTTTGAAGGACTCAAGGGATACGCGGTTGGCCGGATGACCAAGAGTCGTCGCGGCAAGCTCTACATTGACGACGCAGGCTGGGGCCCCGATGCCATCTCAATCGAGTACGGGTACCGGGTCCCCTTTGGAGGAATTCACGTCTTCATTGGCAAGATCGGCGCACCGGGCCTTGAGCCGGACATCTGCACCGACCTCATCGAGACGACTCAGCATGCAAGCCCTGCTCGGGTTCTGCCTGCCATGAAGCGTGCATTCGTAGGATTCATCCATGGTGCGGAGTCTGAATCGGTGTATGATAGTGAGACTGTCGTTTGTTCTGATGGCGAATCATCCACCGGTGAGACCGAGTCACAATACCAACTGCAAGATGGCCGGTTTGGGGGCTATTCCGATGGCGACAGTTTTCCGGACCCCCTTGAACGGCCGAACCGGGTTGCGATCTTCATGGCCGGTACACAGCCCATGTTGCAATCTTCAACTGGAGCAGCAATGATGTCCGGATCGGCAGCCGGGGCCGGAATCCCCGCACGCCGGCCGGCTCAAGTTCTGTCCAGTTTATTGGACGCCTGGACGAAACTGTTGACCACAGAGGTTACGCGAGAGACTCAAGATCAGCATAACACGGAGGTCACAAAGCTGCGAGATCAGATAACTCGGGCCAAGGAGCACTTGGGGGCTGAGGAAACCAGGATGGCTGATGAGCGGGCCGCTTTAGATGCCCAATCACAACGGATTCAGGCAGAGAATTACCGGCTCATGCTGGATCAGAATGGTTCAGACGACGTGTTGAGGAGGAGGCATCGGTCTTGTCTACCGTTGGTTTATGAAGCAATGAATCTCTTTACCACGCCAGGAGTAGGAGCCAGTAATCTGGCAGCGGTAAACTGGACCGAAGCACCTGGGACAGGAGCGCCGGATCAGCCACGAGTGACGGACCTGCTTCGATGGACCCATGACCTGCCGCGGTCCATGCCGACGCCACCGTGTCACTTCTCCACCCTTTTGGATAACATGATCGCTGCGGCGTCGCGGTTGGTAGCTATTCCAATGGAGGGCGAGTCTCTAGCGGCGGTTGAGACGCAGCAAGCGAGGGATCTTCTTCAAACCGCTATGGTGCAGCAGCATGCCTATTCTTATAGCCAGGACAGAATTCATACAACCCCTCGCCCGAGCAAGAGTTACAGCAGGCACATTGATGAACCGGCTATGTCAAGCAGTGCGCGGAACCGTGACGCCCCTCGAGGGCCTAATCCGGCGTGCAGTGGTGCAAATGCTCAGGATGTAGTGGATAACGGTAGAGCGCGTTGAGAAGCCGAGTTAGCAGCGTAGCACGCGGACCGTCAGTTTACTCCTATTCGTCCGACGACATCATTGGAACGAGGTTTTGCTTTCAGCTCTTGGGGGGTGCCGTGCCTCACCCCGGCTCTACGCAATGTGCGGCTGCCCAAAGATTTCAAAGGGCCGCGTAAGGTGCCCAATTACACCGCTGATTTACCCCCCGAGTCATCGGTTGGAAGTTATGAGATGTCAATGGAGATGCTGGATGTGGATGAAGCGGCTTGCGCGAAATATTTCACCATGATGTTGGATGGAACGGCTCGCACTTGGATGAAAAGCCTGCCGGTTAACTCCATTGGATCATGGGCCGAGTTAAAGGCCCGATTTATAACAAACCTCAAGGACACGTGCAAGCAACCCATGTCAATTATGGACCTGGCCGCCTGTGTCCAAGAAGAAGGCGAGTCGACAACCCATTGGGTGCGCCGGGTTTCAGATATCTTGCATTCATCGGACTGCATCAATGCGGATTCAGCAGTTATAATATTGGAGGGCAATTGCCGGTTTAAGCCACTAAAGTTGAAGTTGGGACAACTCAAGCGTCACTGCAATGACATGGGAACACTCATGGCAGCTTTGGTTAAGTATGCCGATTCTGATAGTACCAAGGATCCCGAGTCTGACGATGAGAAGCCAGGGAAGGGAAAGAAGAATGGCGGTGCGAAAGGACAGCAACATAGCCAGGAGGGCCATGGGAATAATGGTAAGTGTAAAGTGGACAGTAATTCCGATTTTGTGGCTAACACCAATGCACAGGACAATGGCCATCGTTATAAGGGTAAACCGCCCCCGCGGAGTGGAGGATCAGGTGTTAATCTTGAACGCCTGTTAAATCAGCCTTGCCCGAGGCATGGGACGCGAGAGAAGCCAACCACGCACCTCTAGAAGGACTATTTTATTATGGGGGAGTTCAAAAACTCAGATCATTTCCGGTATGACCATGGACCATCCGGCGGTTCAGGATCCGGGTCACAAGGGACGGGTTACGGCGGAGGTAACTCCAGTTCAGGATTTCAGGGTAATCAGGGTGGACATGGCAATCAAGGCAATCAGGGCAACCAAGGTGGTTATAATCAACAGGGAAATCGGCAATAGCAACAGTCAGGTTATCAGAGTCACCCGAAGTAGTTAAATAGTAGGCAATATCATGTCTTCACCACTAGCCTGTGCAAGCATGATCAGAAGCTTCACAAGAGGGCAGTGAACTCTGTTGAACCGGTGGTACCTCATTTTTTGCGCTGGTCTGAAGAGCCTATTGTGTGGAGTCGGGAGGATCATATGCCCCGTGTTGATAATCCGGGTCACCTAGCTTTGGTGGTGGCACCTCAGGTTGGAGGTTATAAGTTCACCAAGGTGCTCATGGATGGAGGAAGCAGCATCAACATCTTGTATTATGAAACCTTCCGTCGCATGGGGTTGACAGATAAGAATCTTAAACCGTCAAACACCATTTTCACGGTGTGGTGCCTGGCAAGTCAGCTTATCCGGTTGGTAAGAGAGCTCTGGAGGTTGCTTTTGGAGATGATCATGATTCAATCAGAGACATTGACTTTTGAAGTGGTGAAAATCAGGAGTCCGTACCATGCCCTCCGTACCATGCCCTCTTTGGACGGCCGACTTGTGCTAAGTTCATGGCGAGGCCATGTTATGTTTATTTGCAGCTCAAGATGCCGGGTCATAAGGGGACCATCACAGTACATGGAAGCTGAAAGGTGGCTTTGGAATGTGAGGAAGGTGATGCGGCTTATGCTGAGTCGGTTTGTGCAACAGAGGATTTGAAATTCTATAAGGACAATGTTGATCCGGCAGATATGACATCCCTGAAAAAACCAACTACAGAACACCACCTGACTTTGAAGTTTAAGTCAGCTGATGAGACTAAGCTGGTTGATTTTGTTCCTGGCGATTCATCCAAGCAGTTTAGCATCAGCGCTAACTTGGATCCGAAATAGGAAAGCGCGCTCATCGAGTTCATCCGTGAGAACCGAGATATCTTTGCATGGAAACCTTCTGACATGCCATGTGTATCGAGGGAACTCGCTGAGCACACTCTGAATATTGATCCCAAGTTTAAACCGGTCAAGCAGTTTCTCCGCCGCTTCAATGAAGAGAGACGCAAGGCCATTCGTGAGGAGGTAGCCCGACTCTTGGCAGCAGGGTTTATTGTGGAGGTTTTTCATCCTGAGTGGTTGGCTAACCCGGTGCTGGTGCTCAAAAAGAATGACACTTGGTGTATGTGTGTGGATTACAAAGATTTGAACAAGGCTTATCCAGCTGAGCCCTTTTCTCTCCCTCGTATTGATGAAATCATTGATGTTACGGCGGGTTGTGAGCATTTGTGTTTTCTAGATGGTTATTCGGGTTATCATTAGATTAAAATGGCAGTTAAGGACCAGGAGAAGACAACTTTTCTAACTCCCTTATCAAGGATGTGTGCAGAATTGCCTTGATAATCAAATTGGATGCAACGTTCATGCTTATGTGGATGATATCGTGGTGAAGTCCAGGAAAGCAGAAACCCTAATAGCGGATTTGAAGGAAACTTTTGATAATCTGAGGGTTTATAAGCTGATGCTTAATCCGGCCAAGTGTGTTTTTGGTGTACCGGCAGGCAAGATCTTGTGTTTTCTGGTGTCTAACAGGGGCATTGAAGCTAATCCGGAAAAGATCAAGGCTATTACGTCCCTGGCTAAGCCGGTGTGCATCAATGATGTTCAACGTCTGGCGGGTTGTATTGCGGCGCTAAGCCGATTGGGAGAGAAGGCCATCCCTTTATATCAAATGATGAAGAAAACAGACAACTTTGTCTGGAGTGATGCTGCTAATGCGGCGTTTGAGGATCTGAAGAAGCAGTCAACTGAACTGCTCGTTCTTGCTGCTCGCATTGATAAGGAACCATTGCTATTATACGTGGCAGCTAACGCCCGGGCTATCAGCGTGGCCATTGTGGTGGAGCGCAAGGAGGCAGGTAAGGAGTATCCGGTTCAGCGGCCGGTTTATTATATTAGCGAGGTGCTTATCGAATCAAAGCAGAGATACCCACATTGGCAGAAGCTGGTGTATGGAGTTTTTATGGCGAACCGGAAGCTTAAGCAATACTTTCAGGGCCATCCCATTACTGTGGTTAGTTCCGCTCCATTGGGAGATATCATTCAGAACAGGGAGGCGACTAGCCGGGTTGCTAAGTGGGCTATTGAGCTTGGACCTCACGGGTTAAAATATATGCCTCACACTGCCATCAAGTCCCAAGTGCTCGTGGATTTCATCAACGACTAGACAGAGTTACAGGCACCAGAGGATAAACCGGATAACACATACTAGACTATTCACTTCGATGGATCCAGACAGTTGGAGGGCTCGGGGGCTGGAGTGGTTATTACTTCCCCTTGATGTAACAAATTTTGTTATGTTCTCCGCTTAATGTTTCCCTGTACTAACAATGCAGCTGAGTATGAGGCCTTGCTCCACGGTCTTCGGATGGCTAAGGAGATGAACTTAATCTAGGTATGTTGCTTTGGCGACTCTGATTTAGTGGCTCAGCAAGTGTCTGGTACGTGGGACTCTAAGGATCCACTCATGGCGGCTTATCGACATGAGGTGGATATCATTGCCGGTCACTTCAAGGGTTACCAGGTCGAGCACATTGATCGGCGCAAAAATGAAGCAGCATGCGCTTTAAGCCAGCTCGGTTCCCAGCGTAAACCGGTGCCGCCCAATGTTTTTCTTGACGTTCTGCATAATCCGTCGGTCAAGATACCAACAGAGGAGGATATGGTTGTTCCTGACCTGGATGCTCAATTCGTGGCGGTTCTTCATGCTATCCCTGATTGGACATTGCCATACCTAGTGTATATGACCCGGGGCGAGTTACCCGAGGACGAAGTTCTGGCCAGACAGATAATCTGGCGGTCCAAGTCCATGACTATTGTCAATGGCGAGTTACATCATTGCAGTGTCTTAGGGGCGTTTCAACGTTGCATTTGTCCTAAAGAAGGGTGTGAGATCTTGTGTGAAATCCATGAAGGAGATTGCGGTCATCATGCCAGTTCAAAATCCTTGGTGGCTAAGGCTTCCCGACACGGTGTTTACTGGTTAACAGCTCATGCTGATGCGGAGGATCTGGTCAGGAAGTGTGATGGCTGTCAGAAGTTTTCACGCCGAGCTCATGTTCCGGCCCAAGAATTGAGGATGATCCCAATCACCTGGCCGTTTGCAACTTGGGAGCTGGATATGGTTGGGACTTTTAAGAGGTGCAAGGATAAGAAGACCCACCTTCTAGTGGCGGTTGATAAATTCACCAAGTGGGTGGAGGCAGAGCCAGTAAGCAAGTGCGATGTGGCCACGGCGGTTCAATTCATGAAAAATGTGATTTTCCGCTTTGGTTTTCCACACAACATTATAACAGATAATGGCACGAATCTCTCCAAGGGTGCTATGGAAGAGTTCTGTCAAGGTGAGCGCATTCGGCTTGATGTGTCCTAAGTGGCTCACCCCCAGTCTAATGGTCAAGCAGAGAGAGCTAATCAAGAAATCCTGAAGGGTATCAAGCCCCGACTTATGGTCGCTTTGTAGAGGAC
Source organism: Triticum dicoccoides (assembly GCF_002162155.2). Taxonomy (NCBI): domain Eukaryota; kingdom Viridiplantae; phylum Streptophyta; class Magnoliopsida; order Poales; family Poaceae; genus Triticum; species Triticum dicoccoides. The sequence goes on along the minus strand of NC_041391.1, from coordinate 462,979,601 downwards.
GCCGGGTTGTTGGGTGGAAGAGTTTCCTTCCGTATTATGGAGCATTAATACCACCCCTAATAGATCTACAGGTTATACACCCTTCTTCATGGTTTATGGAGCAGAAGCAGTTCTCCCAAGTGATATTCGCCACGACTCGCCCCGAGTGGCAGCTTATGTTGAAGCGGACAATGAAAGAACACTCCAAGATGCATTGGACCTGTTAGATGAAAAACGGGATATTGCGGCATCTCGTTCGGCGATTTATCAGCAAGACCTGCGGTGTTATCACAACCGCCGGGTTAGAACCAGAGCTTTTCAGGAAGGCGACTTAGTGCTCCGGCTTATCCAAGATCAGACTGACATGCATAAGTTATCCCCACCTTGGGAAGGGCCCTTTGTGGTCAGCAAGAATCTAAATAACCGGTCATACTACCTTATCGATGTTCGAGAGCACAAAGACTCACGCAAATCGGAAGAGGAGACCCGCCGGCGGTGGAATATTACTCATCTTTGGCCTTACTATACTTGAGCCATATGCTCCTATCATGTATATATTTTTGACAATGTACATATTATGATCAATAAATAAACCGGCATCCTTGCTAAAGCGGGGCCTCTGCCGTTCGTCTTATATATCTTTTTTGGGTACATGGGGGCTTCTGCTTTTAAAGCGGAGTTCTGATTGTCCATTGATCCGGCTTATAAAGCTACAAAAAAAGAGCATAGCTCAAATATAATCTTGGGGGCTTAATACCCAGTATAATAAGGAGCCAAAGAGAGTTTTATTGCAAAGCATAACTCAAACATAGGCTCTTACTGAGCACAGCTCAAAATATTGCCTGGGGGATCTTTGCTTCTACAAGAACAAAGAATCCACACCTTGTAGTAGGTTATAAAACCCAGGCTTGGAAGCCAGGTGTATTCACCTAAAACCCCAGGTTAACCTGCCTTCATCAAGTAAGTCACTCCGCCCAGGTAATCCTAGTATGACCCGCCGAATGTTTGACAAGTCAATCTTATATAGACCCTGAACTAGTCAAAGTTAAAACGACGATTGGTTAATGTGAGGTCCATCTTAAAATGCTTCGTCAGATGGTTTAACTAAGTGGCCTGGCAGCCCATGAAAAGCCTCATTTTTACATATTTATTTCCAAATCTTTCTTTTTCAATGTTTATGAGGTTTATATTCAATCCAGTACTTGCTAACCTGGACTGTTTTTTAAAATTTCCAAGTGAAAACTTATATGATGACTGGTGTCAATTGACCTGGCTTGGCTTTCAACTATAAGTTGTCAGTAGATTATCAATTTTAATCAGGTATTTGTTAAACCTGTCTGGCTTTGACTATAAGTCACCAGCATGATCATCCGGTGTTTATTATAACCCGGCATGGCTTCATCATAAACCAGCACAACATGGTGGGAGTTATCACCCTTAGTAGAATAAAGTTGATATAATCAACAAATGTGATTACAGGTCACAGGTATGATATAATTCATATTTTATTATTTTTGATTACTATAGCCTTGGTTATAAACCCTGGCTTTATATTGGGTATCATAACCAGTCCGGCGGTAAACCGGCAGGGCAATTTTAATTTTATCATATGCAGAAACAGGATTGCATAAAACCGCTACGGAGCATAAGTTGATATAGCACTATCAAGACGGATTAATAGTACCAGGCAAAGTGGATATGCACGATGGCGTAGCAGACCAAGTGTTTAAAACTTGCCTATTACAAGGCAGCAGACGCCCAAAAGAATAATTGTTTATCACTAATACCTCAGCATGAAAAATTAAACCGGCCTCCGGATTATCATTCTTCCTCACGTTGATGTTAAGGTTGTGGATCATCCTGCGCCGGTTCACCCTCCGCCTCCCCACCCAGTGGCTGGAAGTCAACGGTTACCCAGTCAATCCCAGGTAAATCTCGAAAGACAACTTCATCGCTTATAAGATCGGACGGTTCAACATCAGGGGCATAAGTATGCTTACGGATTGGCAAGATAATATTTTGCGCTTCATAAACCGACGAATCAATTCGTTTGTTGTCTGCGTCATAAATCAACTGGTGGAAAGACAAATCAGTCTCCTCAGCCAGCTTACTCGCAAGTGCACGCATTTCCTTTGTCAAAGCCCTGAGGGCATCATTGTCAAAGTCTGGCCCATCTTCTTTTTGGCTGGATAGCCGTTTCCAATATCCTCCGGATCAAGATCAGCTATCCAGGCCTTGGCCTGAGTCAATGCAGATAGAGCACCAGCTCTAGCAGCTGATCTCTTTACCTCTTCGAGTTGGGCAGGCGTCATGGATAACTTTGCCAAAGTGTCTTTGATCAAAGTTGGGGGCGGTTTATTATATGAAGCTGTGCAGATGACCCATTGAGCACCGGTATATAACTGCTCTATCAGTGTGTAGGCAGCCTTCAGCTTTTTGCGCATGTCTGAACCAAGATGAGCAACACAACTACCTGCAATGGTTATAAGCTTGTTGGTGAACATGCAGATTTTAAGGATGTCTAAAGTACAGCCCAGGAAGAGGCAACTTACCAAAAACAGCAGAGGTCATAGCGTTGATTTGCCGCTTTAAGCCAGTCAGTTCTTCTGTCACCGGTTTAAGGGCCACTTCAGCATCCTCCGCCCGCTTTAGCAAAGTTGTTTTTTCAGCCTCCCAATCTGCTTGTTTGCCTTTGAAGCCATCCTTCAATTGTTCCATGGCTGTTAAAGCGCCCTTCAGTTCTTCTTTGGCCTTTGAAGTTTCAGCTTGCTCGGACTTGATGTTTTCTTGGAGGTCAGTGATTTGAGAATCTTTTTTGGTCAAGTCAGCCTGCAAGAGACAGTTAATAAGTTGGTAATACTTTTTTGAAAGCCCCAAGCACATAACAAGTTATACACTTGGCACTTGGGGGCTAATGCGGATTGCTTTTTCTCAACTGATATTTTAAGTCCCAAGCACACACAACAAAAAAAAATACACTTCCGTGATGATACGTGTTTGTCACAGTAGGTCGCGTTTTTTGTCATGCATGTACATCCATGACGATTTTATGACAGAATCAAGATAGTCATACCTGTGCTGTCGTAGAAGTGTTCCATGACATTACCAAAATTATCATCACGGAAGTGTCCACTTCCATGACGATAAATCGCGCGTCACAGAAGTGCTTTCGTCAAGGGTGACCAACACGTGGCATCCACCGTAACGGAACGCAGTTAAGCTATCGGGGCGGATTTTGGATCCGATAACCCGTTAACAGCCTTGACCAATGGGAATTTTCCACGCGTAAAATTCTGATTGGCCGAAGGGAACACCTGTCAGCTCGTCAGTGGGCCAGATGTCGCCCGTCCATTGGAGGAGACATGCCTATGATACGTCGACATGTGGCTGGGCCCAACAAAGGCCCATATAGGTTAAAAAGGCCAGCCCAGTCAAAGGCCCGTAGTAATTAGTCAGGTACTAGTGGGCCAGCTCAATAACGACCTGCTTAATAAAGGCCCATTTACAGCCCGAAGCCAATTCTGGCCTGTTAATTGTTCGTCCAATATTTGGGCCCATTTACGGCCCGAAGCCAGATCTGGCCCGTTAATTGTTCACCCAATATTTTGGTCCATTTGCGGCCCGAAGCTAGATCTGGCCCGTTAATTGTTCGCCGAATATTTGGGCCCAACTACATCCTAGTGACTTTCGGCCTGTTAGAGGCCTGATGTAGACATGGGCCCATTTCAGCCCGGTGTGACTTTCGGCCTGGGAATGGCCCGTGCTGCCCATGGGCCATATATGGTCCGACGGGACATCGGGCCCACTAACGGCCCGTGCTAAAGGTGGCAACAATTAATCCCAATGTGACTTTGGGCCTGTTAAAGGTATGTCGCGTAATTCGGCTCGTTGATGCCTGTACTAAGCTTTCGGCCTCTTAAAGGCCCATGATATCAGTGGGCCAACTAAGGCCCAAGATATGTTTCGACCTGGTAATGGCCCGTGAGTTAACTGGGCCTAAAAAGGCCCGGTCTACATTTCGGCCTGCTCAAGGCCCGTCGACGACTAGTGAAAATTGAGGCCCCACATACATTTTGGCCTGCTAAAGGCCCGTGGTTTCATCTCGGCCGTAACAGGCCAGTACAATATTCAGCCTGTTAACAGCCCAACGCTACCTGGGCCAAACTAAGCACTGGGTCCACAAAAGGCCAAACTAAAATATAGGTCGGTGTAAGTTTGGGCCTGGCGCAATGTGTGAAGGCCCCAATCATTCGGGCCCAAGAAAGACGCAGGCCGGCCCAATTGTGGCCCGCTAAAAACCAGGCCCGTTAGAGTCGAATGTTTCGGCCCGGTCGACTACATCTGATTTTTTTCAGATAGCGAATGATGGCAGTAACTAGTAGGAATCAAGAACAAACCTACTCTACACAATAAAGAAATTACGCCATAGAAACTAAGAATAAACCTACGTTATACAATAAAGGATTTAAGGTATATTACATCCACTGGGCATCGAAGTTCGCCACCAGTGATCATAAAGCGCAACGAAGAAGCAGATTACAAAAACTGGGCACCATTGTAGCGTAACAAAATAATACTGAACCGAGACCACTTCCAAGACAGTTCAAGAAAGGTTAGCCTTGCGAGGGAACTGCTGCGCAAGCTGCTAAGCAAGGCTGTGAGACCGGCCTAGCATGTCGGTCATAGCTTCCAAGTGTAGCTGTTTAGCGATGAGGTTCTCATTGGTGTTCTCCGCAATCTTTCTTACAGATAGGACTTGTTGAGTTGCAGAATGCCTTTCTGCTAGAACTTGGGACTGAAGAAGTCGAACTAATTCAGACAACGAATTCTGTGAGCTTGTCTGACTATTAGTCTCAAGTAACTTGAACACTGCATCAAGACAAGACTTTGGGGTTGTCTCGCTATCTTCAAGATGTTTTGCCTTCTTTGCTGCAATATATGTTGGGTTTGTCTCACAGCCTTCAGCAGACTTGTGCATGCCATCAGGCATATCACCCTGAAACAGAGCAGAGAGATGACATGTTTTGCACGTGTATAAACAAAGATGATAACTGTGCTGTCAATTCCATCCAATTTCAAATTAGAAAATAAAGAGTAAGTTCAAAATATCAATACCATAATTTGGCATTGTTCATAATGCGGGGAGCTTCACCACACTACTGGATTACCATGTCAACATAACAAGCATAGATGAAGGGCAAAGAAAATCATTGTATCTATTTTGGATAATGTGCATGCATGGCATGTTGTTCATATCATCAGCGATAAAACAGGAGATGACAAGGTGAAAACATGGGCTGCTTCACCACACATTGGATTATAGATCCACAAAAACAAGCATACATATAGGGAGTATTAAGTAATTTGCATGGTATGAATAAGGAATTTGGTTTTACAAGTAAAACTTAGAACTTACGGTTCTTGCGAACATGCATTTTTGTAGAAACAGCAAACTAAACAACAGTAAATGATTGGGAGTATGAGCAAATTAAATAGCAGTTGAGGATAAAGGCCTTAGAAAGACTGACTTACCTTAACAGTTAACACCGGCTTTATAATGCCCTTCTCCATGTCAAGGGAAGGATAACTCAAGAATTTCAGCACATAATCTCTTTCATAAGCATTGCCTGTATTCTACATTTTGTAGAGAGTAATTATAGATATGATAATACTGGAAGGGATAGAGGATAATGAAGATAAGATGCAGATTGATGCTACATAATCAACTACCAATCCTGGAAGTACAAGCGTTACAGGACAAAATGTACTAACAAGAGCAATGGGCTACACGTCTGCACTGGCATTGTCTGTGTATTCTACTTGTTGGTAAGATTAAATATAGATCTGATCTTTTTTAGTAAATGGTGGGCGAGGGAGATAAGATGCAGAATGCTACAAAATGAACCAATCCCTCTTCCCATAATACAAGATTGTTTTGAACACTGGTGTACTGTACAAAACGTTCGTATATTATGGGACGGAGGGAGTAGCTGTTAATGTAAGTACAGTGATAGACCACGTTCAGTCCTTACAAGAGGACTGCAGAGCTAAACCTCTTCAAAAGAATTGGGTTGATTCTAAATTTATGTAAGAGTCGATACGGATCTTATAATGTCCACCAAATGGACGATTACGAGGCTAACATGTTCAGTGATGCTACATAATCAAACATCTATGAAAGTAAGTATGGTCATACAGGGCAAGAGGTACTCACAAGAGCAATGCAGTGTGCAGTATAGTTGTGAGATTATGTGGCCCCTTGAGAATGAATTTTCTTCTGCTAACAGTTTTCGTACAAGTGAGACATTAAGGCAAATGCAGAAATGTAGTTCAAATTGTGATGTGATATCATAGACAGTACCTTATGCTGCAGCCAAGACCAATGTGTAACAAGATTATTCCAGTCACCGTCGAATAAATGTAGCACCGGAGACTTTACAGAAATTTCGTTCAGAGGCTTGCCATCGAAGTGCGCTTGCCTCAGGTAGGAATGATACTTCATTAATGAGTGCTTGAAAAGCGCAACCAACCCTTGCTTGTCATCACAATCCAGTTTGCTCCTCGCCTATTTAAAAGAATGAAATCTTGCGTCTTCTTCAGCAGAAACATATGCAGTAATGACCATGAATAACATTAGTACATTACTTATGCGTAAGTTGCGGAGGAAGACTGGAAATTGTTCTGTGTCTGCGGTATAATCTTTCCATGGAGGAAAGATGCGCACAGAGTTCCTGACATCAACATATGCTTCATCTTCTAAACTGGGAAGAAATGGAACAAGGGTCCTATTTGCTGCAATTGGGGCTCTCTCTGGTTCAAAAAGAGATTTGGCAACTGGATTTGGTGTACTCTTTGCTGGAATGGGGGTTTTGCGTCGTAGAGCTGGTGCTATGTCAACTGGCATAATCATACTGTTTGCTACAGTTGGGGTCTGCTGAGTTGGGGCATCAGAAATGACCAGTGTAGTAGGGCTAGAGTCTGCTAGAGTTGGAGTGTTTTGTGGGTCATGTGATATTGTAACTACACCTAATGGGCTATTTAATTTTTCAGGTGCCACTACCTTTTCCAAATACTTTGCTTGTGCTCCTCCACGATTAGCAATCACCCTCTTTGTTTTGAACGTTTGATACACAAGAACAACATTTGAATGGATAAATATGGTATGATGACAGATGGAATATGTACTGAAAATGGATAGGCAGGGCATATTCACATACACGACGTGTAAACTAAGCTAATGGCAGTTCAACAAAGTAGAAGCAATGCAAAGCATCAGTTGCAAGATATGTGCGAGCAATGTAACCTTGGAAAGTTAGAGCAAGTACCTTGATGGGTGAATAAGATAGGGCATCTTCCTCTGACTCCTCCACTAGGGAGCTACATTGACTTAGGTATCCCTCTAGCTCAGAATCACTGTTAGGATCATATTCTGAGCATGAATCTGTAGGTGGAGAGCGTTTGCATTGCATTGCATCCAGACTTGATTTTAGTCCCTTAATGCCAAGTTTGACAGCCATGGCATTGTTTTGCTTTATTCTTTTCATGTGCGCAAGCTCATAATCATTATGATGTTGTTCAGAATCTGAGATTCATGAAAACATAGGAAGTAGTCAGAATTGTAACTGCAGTAAGAGAGCACCCTAAAAGAATATTGACAACACAAATATGACAAGGCAAGCATAGATGTAGTGACTCAATCATTTACTTGTGAGCTTACTAGGACAAGTATGCAGAATTGTAACTGCAGTAAGAGACCGTCCAAAATCTGAATGAAGAAGTTTGTCTAGAACTTATTGTTTGCAACTAATCGACATGAATAATTTGATATTATATAGAATGAGTAAGAAAGACAAGTAAAATTGTCAACAAACCTGGCTTGCAGTAGTAATATGGGTCAATGCCACTACGACCAACAATCCAAAATGACTAGTGTCTGTTCCGAGGGCCGGAATTTTGAAAACCCTATGAACTTTAGAGGTACTAAAGATTACTGAAATACATCTAAACCATTAAGTGTAGGTAGCACTGAGCACACAACAAACCCTAATGACATTCCTGCCTAATGAGTAATGAATCAATTAGAAAATGGGTGATGAGGAGTGGCTGCTGAGTGTTGAGGACATATCGCAGGAGAAATCGGGTTGGCTTGGTGGATGCTGCACGCCTGAGCCCTGAACGGACTGGGAAGGTAGGCACGGCGGCGTGCCCGGGCAGCGGTGACGTTGTTGGGCCAGCAGCTCCTGGCCTCCTGGTAGTCCGGCGTCTCCTCCTCGAGTCATGCCGTCCCGGAACGGCAAGTCATAAGCAAGGCAGGCGGCTGGGGGCGAGTAGAGATCGGAAGCGCACAATAGAACAGAGGGGAATCGGGGCCTGGGATGACTCAAAATCCCAGGGTGGGCCGGCCCACCATGGGCACCCTGTAGAGATACACACCCGAGCGGCGAACATGCATTTTCAAAAATAGTTTAGGAACATTTAGCTAACCAATTAAACAACTCTATTTTAATAACATCAGGTTCATATTTGAACAACTAAGCTTGTTTAGCTTGATGGGTGGAGCAGTGTTATTATGACTCGAAGCACGTATTCTGATCATAGAGTGATCATAAAAGGGGGAAACTCTAAGCATATTTTTTAGCAAAAGAGGGTTTCCCCTCCGATTTCTATTAAAGAAACCACCACGGAACCAACATGATCAATTAAAACCTAAGAATGATCAATTAAACCGTATTATGGCTGTGCCATGGCAGATTTGAAGCTGCAAACCGGAGAAATGATATTTAGCATCCATTGTTTGCTTCAGACTAAGAACTAAATTCTAAGAGCTGAAAAGAAAGTAGAACCAAGTTAAGATCTATTTTCTGGTTGAGATCAAAAACTTGAGGAGATATGAAGTACCACCTCTCTTGCGGCGCCCTGTAGGCATCGGGGGTGCGATGGCTGTCGGTGGCGTTGAAGCAGATCTACGATGGTAGATGGGTGCATCGGGGGATAAGTCCCGTTGCGGTGGAAGAGAAGGTCATGTGAGCAGCCCTGGAAAAGAGGACGACGGCGCCGATGAAGCGAGAGGATGCGATGCAAGGCTATTGGTCCGTCGCCATGGATGAGAAACATCCATCTCTAGCAGTGGACGACGCGGTCTTGGTAGGCGCTCCGGCATGGTGGAGGACGGTGGCGATGGATGTGGTTGAGGACGGCGGCGATGGATGGGGTGGAGGACGGAGGCTGGTGTGGGGATGGGGTGTTCTAGCGTGGATGGTGTATGAATGAATGGGAAAATGGAGGGAGAGGTACGGGGAACCATGTTTTTGGGACGCGTCTGTCTGAAATATGGGAAAGTTATGAACTTAGCCCCCGTTTAAAATTTGGACGTCTCGTCGGTTGGCGATAGGACGGTAATCTCGCATCTCACCAATATTTGCCCAGAGCGATTTCGGGAGAGGAGAGGGTGGTTGGCGCCCATGGTTGGCGCCCACGGTGTATGAACGGAGCTGACAGGTAGGGTGGTTGTGTCAGGTCTGAGTGAAGTTACAAACCTGCCCCTATTAAAAATATTTGCCTACATTGATTTCGGCCGAGTCGAGTTTGTTTTGTCGCCCACCCTGTATGAATGGGGAATGGAGGGAGAAACAGAGGTCTTTCGGACGAGCTTGAATCAAATGTGTTTTGCCGCCCATGTTTGACACCCACCATGTCGGAATGGGCTCAGAAGCGGTCGTGTCACGTCTAATTGAAGTTACTAACCTACCCCTATTTAGAGCAGTGGAAATCGGGCCGATGGATTGTCCGTGTAATGGGTAGACAGTAATTTCCATCTCCCAAACACTTGGCTTCGGGCAGCCGACGTGGGAGTGGACATTTTGCCGCTTCTGTCGAATTTTGGGACAATAAGCATCCACGTTTACCCTGGCAACTAAATTTGAATCCAATTTTGTATTCCTATATGAATCTTTATAAATCATTCTATGTGTTTTTATATATCTTCAAAAGGACGACAAAGATGTATTCCACTATCATATATGAATATGGTTTACAAATGCCGATACTCAAATTCAGAAGCTAGAATCCAGTTTAAGGTGAATTCGAATATTTGGAACACTTCATGTCCAACTCAAATGTCACACGTAGCATAATGTGTACTCTCATTTAGATATGTACACAAGCGATGTATCAAGATTCAAATACCAAGTCAACCAACCAAGAATGTACAGAACTAACAGACATATAAACACTTATAGAGTATATGGATCAATAATATCAACTAACATACATAAGCCAGGCCGCTGTACTTTTTTTTGGCTACAACGGCATCCTTTTTTAGCCAGCATCTTGGCCCTTTCCGATGCATGCCACTTATGGTCCATCTATACTACTACTATTGTTGAATGCACATTCAGCCCGAGTGGCGTATTTGTAGGTCTGGCACAGCAATCCAAATGAAATGTCTCCGAGTCTTATCAATTAATACAGACTTGTGCTCAAATAAAATTACAAACCAAAAAACAAAAAAAACAATTATTACATGATCCCTAAACCAAATGGTTTGATTGATTACATGAACAGACAACACAAAGGTTATTCAACGATGGAAAGAACATTTAACCTATCATTTACCAAGTAGGAATTTAATTTCCTTTTTTCCTTCAGGACCTTAACAATCTGGTCAGTCTCAGCTTGCTTTGTTTTGAAATCCACCAAATATTTAATGGTTGTCTTGAGTACTGCTTGTGATTGTGCTATTTGCTTCCTCAACATGTCAACTTCATCTCTAAGTGCAGAAGCAGAAGCTCTTTCTACCACTAGTTTAGCCTCTAGAGCATCAGCAGTTGGCAATTCATAATGCACAATTGGGCTGGTGCCACTGCTGTGGGATGATGCAACGTCCTTGGGGACCTCGCTCTTTGATCTTGGGCTAACCTGTTTTCCCATTAAAGTTCCGATTGGATTCAGAAAATTTGAAGTTAGCAAAACATCTCAACTGGGAGTTATAACAGCAGACCAGTTAAACAAACAAGGAATTAAAGAGTTTTAATTGGATGCTGAAAAGTAGTTATTAACATCATTGTAACCCGCTGTTGCAGCAGCAAAGCAGTTAAACAAACAAGTAGATATTTACGTTAAGGCAAACAGGTAATTATTAACAGTAAGAATCAAACACATAGATAGGCGCAGTCTACAATATGATTAACAGGCTGTGGCATTATGTAATCAGTAGAAAACTAAATTAAGCAAAGCAACGTAATTGAACAATTTTGCAATAAGTGGCTAACTAAAATTTCGAGAAGCAGGTAACTGAACTTACGCTAGTTCTTTGTACACTTACAAGGTTGTACGAAGGAGTCCATGGCATCAATTGCTTGGATACGCAGTCCCAATACTTCTTTCTTCCCACACTGCATTGGTAAGTTGAATGGTTAATCTGGTAAGATGGTGTGTCCTTGATATGTTATATGAGGACGTGTAGTCAGACTAGTTGTAGCCACACACATCACACTGGCTTTTACTATATATTTCATGCAATTACTTTTGGCATATCGAGATCTGAAATCTACAATAGGATGAAAAGAGTGGCATCCTTCACATTATTGGCGAAGTTAGTTCATAGAAACAAGCAATTCAACCATTATGTGGGTAAATCAAAAGCGCCACTGGAATATTTTTCACTATCCAATCATACACGCAAAAAGGAGCGACACCACCATAGGGGCTGGTATGGGCGGCCGCCTCAGGTGGCTGGAAAGTGTGCACCTAGTTTGAGTCGTCCAGGTTGGCCCACGTTAGTTTTGTTCGTCCCAACGCACGAGTAGGCAATGTAAAAAATGAAGAAAAATGTTTCAATTTGGATGGGCCAATAACATAAGTGCAAGGCAGGCCCTATCACAGGCTCGCGGCGCAAACTAGCACCTCCCATATTGATCGACAGCAAGAAAAATCCCAATTCATTTGCTCCAGCCTCCAGTCTGGTTCGCTCCTAACCTAGCCACCGCTGGACAAACCGACACAGCACTTCCTCGAGCCCTTGTTGGAGGGTGGCCGCCAGGCTTCAAGAGAATGGAAGGACAAGAGAATGAAGATCCAACCCTAGGTGTAGTGTGATACTCCAAATTTTTTGTGGTTTTTGTTTTCAGAAGGAGCCTTGCTTGGTTTGAAGAAGGTCATTTAAACCCTTCTTAAAAACCTCTCTTCTAAGTTTGCCCTCAAAAAAATCTTTTCTTGGATCTAGTTTCTTCTAAAAGGAAAACCTTTTTGGTTTTGGGCTTTTATTTGAGTTTGGATCCATTCTTGTTTTACCATGCCTCTTATGGTAAAACTCCCCCAAAACCCCTCCTTCCACTTTGGTACAACCCAAACATTCTGTCCAAACTAATAAAATCCATTTTTGGATTTTATTACAATTATTTCTTTTCCCAAAATAATTCTGTCCTTTCTTTTGAGCCTAGGTGATTTGCAAAGCAAGTACCTAAATACCTTTGATCTTTGATCTCAATTCAACTCCTCTGGATGATCCTTGGTACCCACAACCTAGAACCATCAAGATCTACTCTTCTTCTTTTCAAAATTTTCAAATTTCACCCTCTGCAAGTTTGGACCAGATTTGTCAAATTTGGTGAAATTCATATCTCCACTCCTCCAAATATTCCACCAAAATTCAGGCAACCTCTAGTTGCAATGAGAGAGCACTCCACCAAAAACCAGCTCAAGGAAAAATCCCTACATGCCAAAATCATTCTGTCGAACACCTGGCATGCACTGTTACTGTTCATATTCAGTAAATTCAGAGATTCAGTGTCGTTTCTTCATCAGAAGTTTCAGTCACATGTAAACTGTGCATTTGGCTTGTTGCTCACAGCCCCTTCCTCTTTTCCGGACCACCACACGCGCGCTTGGCGCGTTCCTGGCGTCGGTGGCGCCATGGCCCGCCTGCGCCGGCGTGTCTTGCGGCGGCAGAACCACCGTAACGACCGACAAGGGGCAACCCTGCGGCATAACGCCGTTCGGCGCCGCCCAATCCTCCTGAGAGTTCCGCGTGGACACCTCCTTGCCAGCGCACGCATGCAGCACCGTCGCCGTGGCCTGGCACGCGCAGAGTGCGTTCTCTACCGCCGACGTGTTGTGCGGCTGTTCCGTCGAGGACAGGCCGTAATCCTCCCTCCCTTGCTGAGTTGGACACTGGGATGGCACCAGTGCTTCACATAGATGATGCTCAAGCCCCTAAGCCGACCGTCCACCCACAGCGCCACCGTAATCGACCGCCGAACTTATCCGTTCACGGCAACCGCCTCGGGCCGGCTATATATAGCCCCCCAAGCTTGCTCTCGCCCCCGCACAACTCCACCACCTCACCAGACCCCGCCTAGCCACTAGAAGAGCCTCGAGGGGCCCTTCTTCCTAAACTCCGGCCACCTCCATCCGTCTCGGGCTCCGGCAACGTTCTCTTCGGTGAGAACTGCTCCGCCGCCCTACTCTTGCCCGTAGCCTCGTACCACCACCAGGAGGCTAACCCCCACTTCAATTTGACCCCTGCAGCTCTCTCCGGCAAGATCCACGACCACCCGAACCACCGTCCACCGGAGCAAGGGCCGCCGTCGACGTGGTGCTCGCCGGCGACCTCTACCACCACCCACCGACACGTAAAGGTGCACTGAGCACGAAGGTGACCCCCGATCACCTTGCCTCGCCATGGATCGCCGTCGGCGACCACCGCACCTCTCGGGCACCGTCGCGCCCTGTTTCCCTCATTTGAAAATTCAAACCTGACGGGTGGAGCCCGCCTGTCAGCCTCTCAATCTTTTCTTTTAAACAAACCGTTTTCTGGACCTTTCTGCAGAACCCCTGGAAGTTTTCTGTTTCACTAGAGATGGGTCCTTGGACCAGAACTCTTATAACTTTTAAACAGAAAATGGTTTTTGATTGATTCTTTTTATGTCATCTTTATTTTTCTGTCTAGTTTTTTTTCATATTTATTTTAAAAATATTTGGAACACTTTTCTGTACACTCACGGTATTTACGTTACGTGCATATTTTCTTATACCGTAGATACCGGAGGAGGTGACGGAGCTGCGAACTTCACACAATTAAACTCCAAATACTCCGAACCAGGCAAGCATGTTTGAGCTCATGATATGATGAGTGGTTGTTGAATGTTTGCATTTTTGTATAGTCATGGCATGTTTATGAACATTTCTTTGAATGTTTTATTTCATGCACATAAGTGGAAAGTAAGTTTCGGAAAGCATTATGTTGTTGGATACATATTTGCATGGCCATGTGATGGCATGAGGATGGGTAAGATGGCAGTGTTGTGACATGCCAGTCTTATGCCAGATTATTTGACTTTCGTGTCATCGTGAAACAAATCACATTCCCATTCATTTCCTTCCTGTACTGTCAAATATGGCTTAGTAAGTTGCAAATTGTTTTCCTGGTACACACCAAATAGAGAGGCCGGGATGAGGGTTCCATGGCCCTGGATTAAAGCCCGTCATCCGGTCAGGGGGCATGGGTGTTTCCGGTTGGGACCGAGAGGGGGGCACCCCTTAGAGCGCGGGTATAGAAATTTGATCCCATGCTATTCGAGGTTGTGACCTCCCCATCTCAAAGTTTTTCTTGGACGTTGTCCAGGGTGATTCCTGGCATCCTCAGGTGAAATGGGTGTGTACGAGTTAAATGTGTTTCTATTGAAATACTGTAAACGGAACTAGTCCTTCGGGACTACGGAAATCCGCTGGCTGTGGTCAGTTAGTACAAACTCTGCAGAGTCTCAAATTCTTTAAATCATCTTGTACTTGTCCAAGTACTGTATTCATCTTATCTTGTCAGATATCAGCCTCAGTGACAAAACTCCGGTGAACTACATGTGTGTAAATCCGGTTAAAAGTTTATTCTTGTGGATGGACTAACCTGTTGGTTACCGTTGTTATAAAGCCCTTTCTGTGATGTCGCTCAGACATCCGACTGTGGCATACTTGTTATTTACTTTTGTTATATAAGCCCTTTTTGTGATGTCGCTTAGACATCCGACTGTGGCATACTTGTTATTTACTTTGGTTATATAAGCCCTTTCTGCTATGTCGCTCAGACATCCGACTGTGGCATACTTGTTATTTACTTTTGTTATCAAGCCCTGTCTGTGACGTCGCTCAGATGTCCGACTGTGGCATTTCTTTTATAAGCCCTGTCTATGACGTCGCTCAGATGTCTGACGGTGGTATTTCTTTTAAGCCCTTTATGTGGTGTCGCTAAGACGCCCGACTGTGGTATTTCTTTTAAAGACCTTTATGTGGTATCGCTAAGACGCCCGACTGTGGTATTTCTTTTAAAGCCCTTTATGTGGTGTCGCTAAGACGCCCGACTGCGACATTTCTTTCAAGCCCTGTATGTGGTGTCGCTTAGACGCCCGACTGCGGTATGAACTTTATTTGTTTACCTTTTGAGGCATCGCTCCAGACACCCGATCGGTTTCAGTTATTTATTTTACTTATCAATTAATATTATTGTTGAGATGAGCATCATTATTATTATCCATGACGCATTCATGCATACATTTATTATATCTTTTGTCCGAACTGTCTTGCGAGTACTTTCAAAGTACTCACCTGGCTTGTTGATTCGGCCAGATGTTGATGAAGGCGATCTCATGGATGAAGAGTTCGATAGCGAGTCCGACGCCTAGAGGAGTCCCAGTCAGTCCCGTGCGATCCTGTTTTGGTCACTGTATCATATCCGCTTCCGCCACCCCAGCATAAATTCATCGAGCCTCACCTCGACGCTCGATGAGCTGCCAGTTAGGAGTCAAGTTATCCACCACCACTTTTTACCTCGAGCTAGTAGCATGCCACCACACCCCTGTGTCATAACCGCCCTTATGTAAGATATTGGCGAGTTTGTAATAATTTGTTGAGCAACCTCAGCTCAACCCTGTAATATATTTTATGCTACTGGTCCTCTATTCATCAAGTATTTGTCTACCAGTGAGGATGACTTTTCCTATACTGGGATTTAAAGATCGATTTTCTCAATAATTTTTTTATTAAAAAACCAGTCGTGACAGACTTGGTAACCAGAGCCAGGCTGACTGTAGGAAGCCACTAGGTGCGATCGCTAATTGGTTATTAGCATGATAGAGTTTATTCATGTTTTTACAAATGTAGTCATTTTTCTGACAGTCAGCATAAAATTTATGATCTGATCATTCAGAATTTTTGCCTACTTTTGTAGATGGCTGGCAACGACTGTGAGTCGCAGATGTTCGCCAACGTGCCTGAGGGGTTCGTCAAGCTCCTCTCCTTCATCGTTCAGGTCGCGATGGGGCCATCCGTGCGCCCAGTCTTCACACTTTATCCACACAAGATCAACGACAGTCTGACCATGCACCAGGCCGCGGTGCAATTCAGGGGAGGGCGTGTTGAGATACGCCGCTTCCGTTTCTTGGGGAGAGCCATGCCTACAGAGAGGCATGCTATGCAGATGGCAACCCGCGAGGCGATAGCTCGTCTTCGGGATGTCCTTCCTGCAATGAAGACCCGTCGCTACCGCTACCTTCCATGCCACATGCCATACACCTGTCACTACTCTTTCTCTTGCCCCAGAGGAGAGCGAGACGAGGCCTTTGAGATGCTTGTCGAGTACCTCCGAGCCCTGGAGGCAGCCTTCGACAGCATGGTGGACGACCTCATAGCTGCCCGCATGGACTCAGTTCATGGCTGTGCTGCTAACAGGAGGGAACTCCTACACACCGCTCCACCGCTGACTTTTATCTCGTCCTCAGCTTCTTATTCGCCTACCATTCTCGCCACTACACGTCGTTTGCCTACCACTGAGGAATTTAACCAAGATATTGCACCCACTCCCGTTTGCACTGCACCACTTTTTGCACCCACTCCCATACGTGCTACTCCACCTATTCCGCCCACTCTTATTCAGGTTACTCCGCCTATGGCACCTGCTCCATCAGCTCAGCGCAGCGTTCCTCGTCTGGAACCTATTAGCGAGGAGGAAGTTGATTCCCCAGCGTCACTGCGTCTCACCCTCAGCAGGCCAAGGGAGATCCTCACCATCTCCGACTGAGTACGCATAGACGCCATGCGATGTACCGACTTGTGTAATATGTTTATATGTACATAGGTTGTGAGAAGTAGCCTCTTTGCGCATCATGTAGGATCTGGAGAAGTGCACTAGTCTAATAACATGTCAGGATTATGTACGCATATCCTGAGTGATGTAATGTATAATTATGCTCGCGTGTAAGATATGTAATAGTCCTTCTCCGCGCGCAACCGTGTATTTTCAAAAATATCCTGGAGTTTTAAAATTTTCTTTATGTGTGATGTTATTGACTTTTGAGACTCTCTTTCTTGTCTTACGAGTTTCACAAAATATATCCCCAGAGTGAAAGATGTCTCGTCCTTGGACGCGTTCCATGCCAAATCAGCCAGAGGAAAATTATGGCACACCACAAAACCACAATTTCACTCAGGGACAGACAAGTCAACAGGACAGTGAAACAGCTTTTACATAAGTGTGTTGTCTGTATGAACAAAGTCAGCAACAACACCAGGAAATGATGAACCAATTCATCAATATGGGAAGTAACCGTGGTCAGTATCAGCAGCAATCCAAATTATCTGAGCTACAGAAGACGCGTCCTCCAACATTCTCTCACACTGACAAGCCTCTTGAGGCCGACGACTGGCTTCGAGACATGGAGAGAAAATTAATTATTGCATAGTGTTTAGACCGTGAAAAAGTATTATATGCACCTCATTATCTCACCGGAGCAGCTGCATCGTGGTGGGAAAACTTCCTGCACATGCACCCAATGAAAATGAAATAACCTGAGAGGATTTCAAAGAAGGTTTTCGTGGGGCACACATTCCTAAGAGTGTTATGAAAATCAAGAAGAGAGAATTTGATGACCTGAAGCAAAGGGCCATGACAGTGTCAGAATACAACAGCCAATTTACTTTGCTGTCTCGCTACGCCAATGAAGAGCGCATGACTGAGAGCAAGAAGATGGAAAAAATTTTGGAAGGCCTGGCACCCGCCCTTAAATGCCAGCTGGTTGTGCATACCTTCCCAGATTTTAAAACACTGGTGGATAAGGCCATTACTCTAGAAAATGAGCGACGTAGCCTGGAAGATTTCCGCAAACGCAAAAGGGACCAGACTACTTTTGCTCGCAACCCCAGAAGCAAGACGGAATTTTAGAAGAGTGGAACACACGAAACCCCGACGGATAATTCACGCCCAATCAAGAATTTCCGTGCGAGAGACAAGGAGTTCACCTATCGCCCAGGCATTACTTGTTACGCTTGTGGAGAAGAAGGGCACTATGCCAAGCAGTGCCCCAAGCCAAGGAACTCAACCCCGAAGCCTAGCAATGGTGGAAATAATTCAGTGCCAAAGCAAAGCAATTTCAACCCCAATAACAACCACCGGAAAGGTCACCTGAACCACGTGACCCGAGAGGAAGCACAGAACGCCCCAGATATCGTACTCGGTACGTACCCCGTCAACACAATACCTGCCATGGTTTTGTTTGATTCTGGAGCTTCTCACTCATTCATTTCGAATAGTTTTGCTTTGCAAAATAATTTTTCGATGCTTCCCTTGGAAAAATCAATGATCATCAAGTCCCCTGGAATTAAGCAAGTGACCCAGAGTTACTGTCAAGGTGTGGTTATTGAATTTGAAGGATTGAAGTTTTACGCCAACCTTATTGTATTGGAAAGCAAAGGACTGGATGTCATCCTAGGGATGGATTGGTTAACCACCAACAAAGGTTTTATTGACTGCTTCAACCGGACCGTGATTCTCACACACCATCATGGGAAGAAAATAAAAGTTTTAGCCAAAGAGAGACAAATACCTCGACAACCAAGATTAAACAAGGTGGATGTTTCTGAGCTGAACAAGGTTCCAGTAGTATGTGAATTTCCAGACGTATTTCCAGAAGAACTATCAGGCATGCCACCGGACCGAGAGATAGAATTCAGCATTGAGCTAGCACCCGGAACCGCTCCCATTTACAAGAAACCATACAGAATGGCACCATCCGAATTGGTGGAATTGAAGAAGCAAATAAAAGAATTATCGGAGAAAGGATACATTCGAGCCAGTTCCTCACCTTGGGGTTCTCCAATTTTATTTGCCAAGAAAAAGGATGGAACTCTGAGATTGTGTATTGATTATCGAGCTCTCAACATGGTCACAATCAAGAACAAATACCCAATGCCCCGAATAAATGATTTACTTGATTAGCTCGCACATGCCAAACTCTTCTCAAAAGTTGACTTGAGATCAGGATACCACCAATTAAAGGTGCGAACAGAAGATATTCCCAAGACAGCCTTCACTTCCAGATATGGACTGTATGAGTTCACAGTGATGCCCTTCGGGCTAACCAACGCCCCCGCATATTTTGTTCACCTCATGAACAAAGTATTTATGAAGTATATGGACAAGTTTGTTGTGGTATTCATTGATGACATTTTGATATAATCCAAAACACCAGAAGGGCACGCCGAGCATCTCAAGATTGTACTAGGAGAACTGATGAAACATCAACTATACGCCAACTTTAGCAAATGTGAATTTTGGCTAAGACAGGTGGGTTTTCTGGGCCACGTACTCACCCAAGAAGGTATTGCAGTAGACCCGGAAAAAGTCAAGGCCGTACTTGGCTGGAAACCACCAGCTAGCGTAACGGACGTACGGAGTTTCTTGGGAATGTCAAGCTATTATCGGAGATTTATTGAAGGATTCTCCACCATAGCAAAGCCAATGACGCAGTTGCTCAAGAAAGGCAAGAAGTTTGAATGGACGGAAGCATGTGAGAAAAGCTTCCAAGAGCTACAAAGCAAATTAACAACGACCCCAGTATTAATTGTGCCAGATATACACAAGAATTTTGAGGTATTTTGTGACGCATCCCGGAAAGGCCTGGAATGCGTAGTAATGCAAGAAGGCAAGGTAATCGCGTATGTCTCCAGACAACTTCGCAAGCATGAGGAGAATTATCCCACTCATGACTTAGAATTGGCAGCGGTCATCCATGCACTCAAGGAATGGAGACACTTCCTACTTGGAATCGTTGTGATATATACACAGACCATAAGAGTCTTAAGTATATTTTCACACAGCCGGAACTTAATTTACGGCAACGACGCTGGTTAGAGTTGGTGAAGGATTATGATGTTGGGATCCACTATCATCACGGAAAAGCAAATGTTGTGGCAGATGCCCTTAGTCGGAATCCCAGCATGGACGACGACAGTATACCAAAGTTGAG
The DNA here is from genome assembly GCF_002162155.2 of Triticum dicoccoides. Lineage (NCBI taxonomy): Eukaryota > Viridiplantae > Streptophyta > Magnoliopsida > Poales > Poaceae > Triticum > Triticum dicoccoides. Next base: position 462,959,331 of record NC_041391.1, on the reverse strand, counting down.
GCCAGAATTTCAACAGGAATTTGCCAGACTCAATTTAATAATGGTTACCGAAGGCAGTGTGTCGAATCTAGAAATACAGCCTACCCTGATGGAAAAGATTAAGGAGGCCCAGCGTGGACACCCCAGCATTGATGGCATAAAAAGGAAAGTGAGTTTCGGCAAAGCCTCAGAATTCAACATAGATGAGCAAGGAATATTGTGGTACAGAGAGAGACTATGCGTACCAAATATCAAGGACCTCAAACAACAGATTCTGGCTGAAAGTCACACAGCTCCATATTCAATCCACCCTGGAGGAACAAAAATGTACACAGACCTTCAGGAATTTTTTTTGTGGCACGGTATGAAGAGATATATAGCCACGTTCATTGCATGCTGTGACTCTTGTCAACGTATCAAGGCCAAGCACCAGAAACCAGCCGGGCTATTACAACCAAACAAGATACCCGAGTGGAAGTGGGACGAGATTGGAATGGATTTCATTATTGGAGTGCCAAGGTCACGACACGGAAACGATGCCATATGGGTCATAGCCGACAGATTAACCAAAGTGGCACATTTTATTCCGGTGAAGACAATGCACACCACTCAGAGGCTGGCCAGACTTTATCTTGCCCGTATCGTCTGCCTGCATGGAGTCCCAAAGACTATCATATCTGACAGAGGCACACAGTTCGTCTCTAGATTTTGGGATCACCTACAACAGGCACTGGGAACCCAACTAGCATTCCGTACCGCATACCATCCCCAGACTGATGGACAGACTGAACGCGTAAACCAAATTCTAGAGGACATGCTAAGAGCCTGTGTCCTCACCTACGGAACCAGTTGGGAAGAAAGTTTGCCATATGCAGAGTTCGCATACAACAACAGTTATCAAGCCAGCTTGCAAATGACACCCTTTGAAGCTCTGTACGGGAGAAGATGTCGTACCCTGCTAAATTGGTCAGAGACCGGAGACAGCCATATCTTCGGCCCAGATATGCTCAAGGAGGCCGAGGAGAAAGTTAAAACAATTAGAGATCGACTCAAAACAGCTCTGAGTCGGCAAAAGAGTTATTACGATCGAAAGCATCGGGAAATCAGTTTTGAACCCGGAGAATTGGTATACCTAAGAGTTTCTCCTATGAAGGGTCTGCAGCGATTCAGGATTAAGGGAAAGCTAGCACCAAGATTCATCGGACCATTTCATATAGTGGACCGAAGAGGCACGGTAGCCTACCAGCTAGACCTACCCGGAGATTTATCCGGTATCCACAACGTGTTTCACATCTCGCAGTTGAGAAAGTACGTGAGCAACCCAGAGAAGCAAGTATCACATGAAAATATTGACGTACAACCAGACCTCACCTACCGGGAGCACCCAATAAAAATATTAGAAGAGTCTGAGAGGAGGACCCGACAGAAAACCATCAAGTTTTTCAGAGTTCAGTGGAGCAATCACACAGAGAATGAAGCAACTTGGGAGAGCGAGGATTTTCTTCGGACAGAGCACACACACCTGTTTAAGGATCAGCTGAAATCTCAGGGACGAGATTTTTCCTAAGGGGGTAGGTGCTGTGACACTCCAAAATTTTTGTGGTTTTTGTTTTCAGAAAGAGCCTTGCTTGGTTTGAAGAAGGTCATTTAAACCCTTCTTGAAAACCTCTCTTCTAAGTTTGCCCTCAAAAAAAATCTTTTCTTGGATCTAGTTTCTTCTAAAAGGAAAACCTTTTTGGTTTTGGGCTTTTATTTGAGTTTTGATCCATTCTTGTTTTACCATGCCTCTTATGGTAAAACTCCCCCAAAACCCCTCCTTCCACTTTGGTACAACCCAAACATTCTGTCCAAACTAATAAAATCCATTTTTGGATTTTATTCCAATTATTTCGTTTCCCAAAATAATTCTGTCCTTCTTTTGAGCCTAGGTGATTTGCAAAGCAAGTACCTAAATACCTTTGATCTTTGATCTCAATTCAACTCCTCTAGATGGTCCTTGGTACCCACAACCTAGAACCATCAAGATCTACTCTTCTTCTTCTCAAAATATTCAAATTTCACCCTCTACAAGTTTGGACCAGATTTGTCAAATTTGGTGAAATTCATATCTCCACTCCTCCAAATATTCCACCAAAATTCAGGCAACATCTAGTTGCAATGAGAGACCGCTCCACCAAAAACCAGCTCAAGAAAAAATCCGTACATGCCAAAATCATTCTGTCGAACACCTGGCATGCAGTGTTACCGTTCATATTCAGTAAATTCAGAGATTCAGTGTTGTTTCTTCGTCAGAAGTTTCATTCACATGTAAACTGTGCATTTGGCTCATTGCTCACAGCCCCTCCCTCTTGTCCGGAGCACCACACGCACACTTGGCACGTTCCTGGCGTCGGTGGCGCCATGGCCCGCCTGCGCCGGCGTGTCTTGCGGCGGCAGAACCACCGTAACGGCCGACAGGGGGCAACCCTGCGGCATAACGCCGTTCGGTGCCGCCCAATCCTCCTGAGAGCTCCGCGTGGCCACCTCCTTGCCAGCGCACGCATGCAGCACTGTCGCCGTGGCCTGGCACGTGCAGAGCATGTTCTCTGCCGCCGACGTGCCGTGCGGCCGTTCCGTCGAGGAGAGGCCGTAATCCTCCCTCCCTTGCTGAGTTGGACACTGGGATGGCACCAATGCTTCACCTAGATGATGCTCAAGCCCCTAAGCCGACCGTCCACCCACAGTGCTGCCGTAATCGCCCGCCGGACTTATCCGTTCACGGCAACCGCCTCGGGCCGGCTATATATAGCCCCCCCAAGCTTGCTCTCACCCCCGCACAACTCCACCACCTCACCAGACCCAGCCTAGCCACTGGAAGAGCCTCGAGGGGCCCTTCTTCCTCAACTTCGGCCACCTCCGTCCGCCTCGGGCTCCGGTAACGTTCTCTTCAGTGAGAACTCCTCCGCCGCCCTACTCTTGCCCGTAGCCTCGTACCACCACCAGGAGGCTAACCCCCACTTCAATTTGACCCCCGCAACTCTCTCCGATAAGATCCATGACCACCCGAACCACCTTCCGCCGGAGCAAGGGCCGCTGTTGACGTGGTGCTCGCCGACGACCTCTACCACCACCCACCGACGCGGAAAGGTGCACTGAGCATGAAGGTAACCCCCGATCACCTTGCCTCGCCGTGGATCGCCGTCGGCGACCACCGCACCTCTCGGGCACCGTCGCGCCCTGTTTCCCTCGTTTGAAAATTCAAACCTGACGGTTGGAGACCGCCTGTCAGCCTCTCAGTCTTTTCTTTTAAACGAACCGTTTTTTGGACTTTTCCGCAGAACCCCCTGGAAGTTTTCTGTTTCATTACAGATGGGTCCTTGGACCAAAACTCTTATAACTTTTAAACAGAAAATGGGTTTTGATTGATTCTTTTTATGTCATCTTTATTTTTCTGTCTAGTTTTTTGTCATATTTACTTTAAAAATATTTGGAACACTTTTCTGTACACTCACGGTATTTACGTTACGTGCATATTTTCTTATACCGTAGATACCGGAGGAGGTGACGGAGTTGCGAACTTCACACAGTTAAACTCCGACTACTCCGAACCAGGCAAGCATGTTTGATCTCTTGATATGATGAGTGGTTGTTGCATGTTTGCATTTTTGTATAGTCATGGCATGTTTATGAATATTTCTTTGAATGTTTTATTTCATGCACATAAGTGGAAAGTAAGTTTCGGAAAGCATTATGTTGTTGGATACATATTTGCTTGGCCATGTGATGGCATGAGGATGGGTAAGATGGCAGTGTTGTGACATGCCAGTCTTATGCCAGATTATTTGACTTCCGTGTCATCGTGAAACAAATCACATTCCCATTCATTTCCTTCCTGTACTGTCACATGTTTTCCAAAAGGAATATGGCTTAGTAAGTTGCAAATAGTTTTCCTGGTACACACCAAATAGAGAGGACGGGATGAGGGTTCCATGGACCTGGATTAAAGCCCGTCATCCGGTCAGGGGGCATGGGTGTTTCCGGTTGGGACCGAGAGGGGGGCACCCCTTAGAGCGCGCGTATAGAAATTTGATCCCATGCTATTCGAGGTTGTGACCTCCCCGTCTCAAAGTTTTTCTTGGACGTTGTCCAGGGTGATTCCTGGCATCATGAGGTGAAATGGGTGTGTACTAGTTAAATATGTTTCTACTGAAATACCGTAAACGGAACTAGTCCTTCGGGACTACGGAAATCCGTTGGCTGTGGTCAGTTAGTACAAACTCCGCAGAGTCTCAAATTCTTTAAATCATCTTGTACTTGTCCAAGTACTGTATTCATCTTATCTTGTCAGATATCAACCTCAGTGACAAAACTCCGGTGAACTACATGTGTGTAAATCCGGTTAAAAGTTTATTCTTGTGGATGGACTAACCTGTTGGTTACCGTTGTTATAAAGCCCTTTCTATGATGTTGCTCAGACATCCGACTGTGGCATACTTGTTATTTACTTTTGTTATATAAGCCCTTTTTGTGATGTCGCTCAGACATCCGACTGTGGCATACTTGTTATTTACTTTGGTTATATAAGCCCTTTCTGCAATGTCGCTCAGACATCCGACTGTGGCATACTTGTTATTTACTTTTGTTATCAAGCCCTATCTGTGACGTCGCTCAGATGTCCGACTGTGGCATTTCTTTTATAAGCCCTGTCTGTGATGTTGCTCAGATGTCCGACGGTGGTATTTCTTTTAAGCCCTTTATGTGGTGTCGCTAAGACGCCCGACTGTGCTATTTCTTTTAAAGCCCTTTATGTGGTGTCGCTAAGATGCCCGACTGCGGTATTTCTTTTAAAGCCCTTTATGTGGTGTCGCTAAGACGCCCGACTGCGGCATTTCTTTCAAGCCCTATATGTGGTGTCGCTCAGACGCCCGACTGCGGCATGAACTTTATTTGTTTACCTTTTGAGGCGTCGCTCCAGACACCTGATCGGTTTTCAGTTATTTATTTTACTTATCAATTAATATTATTGTTGAGATGAGCATCATTATTATTATTCATGACGCATTCATGCATACATTTATTATATCTTTTGTCCGAACTGTCTTGCGAGTACTTTCAAAGTACTCACCTGGCTTGTTGATTTGGCCAGATGTTGATGAAGGCGATCTCATGGATGAAGAGTTCGATAGCGAGTCCGACGCCTAGAGGAGTCCCAGTCAGTCCCGTCTGATCCTGTTTTGGTCACTGTATCATATCCGCTTCCGCCACCCCAGAATAAATTCATCGAGCCTCACCTCGACGCTCGATGAGCTACCAGTTAGGAGTCAAGTTATCCACCACCACTTTTTACCTCGAGCTAGTAGCATGCCACCACACCCCTGTGTCATAACCACCCTTATGTAAGATATTGGCGAGTTTGTAATAATTTGTTGAGAAGCCTCAGCTCAACCCTGTAATATATTTTATGCTACTGGTCCTCGGTTCATCAAGTATTTGTCTACCAGTGAGGATGACTTTTCCTATACTGGGATTTAAAGATCGATTTTCTCAATAATTATTTTATTGAAAAACCGGTCGTAACATGTAGCCTGCGTGGGAGGCAGCGGCGGCAGCACGGGCATGGCATCGAGCTTGCGCAAACGGACAGTCGCAGCTTGCAAGAGTAGCATGCACAACGAGCAGGTACATCACATCCCTGATTATATCTAATTCAACTCTTAAATTTTTGGCCAATAGTTAAACCTGACGGTGTTGTAAAACTACTTGTATGTAGGGAATCTATGAGAAAATGAAACCAATTTCTACTTATTTTATAACTCCTCCAATCAATACTGAACTGACTGAATCTGATGTATCTAATCAAGTTTCTGGTGCAAACATACAAGCTCATGTTGTTCTTGAGCTTGAAGTGTCTAATGAACAGACTGCTAATGAAGGATTTGATGCAAACATTTTACATGCTCCTAGTGATGAACATATAGTGTCTAATGAGGGATCTAATGCAAGCATTTTGCAAGCTCATTGAAGGATTTAGTGTCAAATGATGATCTACTATGTTGAGACAGACAGAGATTTACAGGCATTGATGACAAGCAAATTATAGTGCATTTTCATAGCTTGAGGAAACGTCGAGGCCATCTACCAGAAAGTCCCCGTATCATGACAACATAGCATAAATACTTTTCAAATCTGTTGTTTGAAACTATTGGCATACTTGTGCAGGATAGATATATTGATATGCAGTTTGCGCACTGGTTATAGGTGCAATTACACTTCGATATTTTCAGCCAGAGAACAAATAATTCAAGCAGGTACAGACCATGTTTGTACTCCTTGTACACCAAGTTGCATTTTGTGTTTTTTGGTGCTTGCATCATTTAGTGTTTATAATCTGAACTACTTTGGATCATTAGCTGGTTTTCAAAGTGCATGTAGCTTCACATTTCTCAAGTTATGCTGATTTCCGGAGTGCAAGTGCCTTCGTATTTTTTAAGTTAAATGTTCGCCCCTGGTAACTTGAATTTGTGGATCCGCCACTGCACACAAATCATACATGAATGCCAGTATGAATTAAATGAAATGCAGGGACTTATGCTAGCTCGTTGTACAGGCTCACTGTAGCTCTGCTTGCGCTTGGGATGTTCCATGTACAAGTCCATGTTACCACTTGCTTGGATGTGCGGGCCTTGTGCTCCTTGCATCCCCCTCTGCATTTTTGACACGGCGAATGGTTGATCAAATAAGTGGAATCGACCTTGATGTTGTACCGGAGGACAGACACTTACAAGGTTATACGGGTATGCAGGATGTGTACCAGATCCCGTTGCACCGTCATGCTTCACTAAAAAAGGATTTGCTTGTTTCAGATAATATCTCCAGAAGAAATAAGAGTTAAAGTCAGAGTTGCATAGGCGTGTAAGCTAAGAGAGGAGTGAAAGGATATCCAAACATCGTCGGAACAGTGCACAAGGGAGTGATGTGTGGATACCTAGTTCGGTCCGGCGTTTGGGCATGCTCGCCTAGCTAGAGTGCGGGTCATTTCAGAGCCGTTGTGGGTGATGCGCTGGCGTTGGCTGGCCAGGCACGGATGCAGATCTTGAGTGGCGGCGGACCGCTATGATGCGGTGGACGAGACCGTTTGTGAAGCCCCAACGGCCTCGTGGGGCGAAGGTGCGACGATGTGCTCGGTGAAGTAGCCCTGGTGAGCTGGGAGACAGCGTCGGTGAAGTGCACCTGATGCGGCGGAACTCGGTGTCTGTGAGGCACGTCGGTTGCGGCGGCCGACATGGTCAGTGGACCACCCGGTGCGGTGGACGAGGGCGTAGGTGAGGTAGCTCCGGTGCGGTGGTGAAGCGCGACCGTCGTCTTCGTCGTCGTCGTCCAGCACAGAGGTGGGGAAAGAGACGAGACGAGGGGCGATTCGAACTTTGCTTGGGTTGGCGGCGAATTAGGGATTTGAGCAATCTGGGCGTGGAAGGGGACGGTGGAGAAGAGAGATTTTGCAGGGCTGGAATTGGGGCCGCCAGATATTTCAATCCAAAATGTGGAAGCGCGAATTTACTTTGTCGTCGTCCTTTTGGGGGGGGGGAGTTGGGGAGGGCGGAAGGGGGGGTGGTGGCTGGGTGCTACGCGTCCGTCCGACACACGCGACCACCCTAAGAGGACTATGCTTCGGTGCCTTAAGGAACCTGCCTTTGTGTCCATGACATGTGGGCCCAACAGGTGGCTGGCCCACATGTCAGTGACCCAAAGGAAGGTGCCTTTAAGGCACCGAAGCACTGTCCGCCCCGACACGACCCTGGTCTGCCTGGTGCGCCTACATGTGAGAATGCAAACGAATCTTCTTTCATTTGCAAACGAATCTGTATGTGTTACCGTGCCCATGTTTTCGTTGCAATAATTAGTCACTCGAAACGAGATACTCCCTCCGTTCACTTTTGTGAGTCATTTCACACAACTTAAAATGAACTGTTTTGCACATTGTCTGAAATGTCTTCAAGGTCTTATAAAAGTGAACAGAGGGGGTACTATAAATTAATTAATGAGGAGTTATTTGAAAAAAAATCAAAATGGTATCCATGCTAACGTGGATTAGAGTGTGTGTCACATAATTAGTTATTTCAATTAGAGTGTGTGTCACGTAGCGATCTGCAATTCTAACGTGGATTTCGCATTTCACTATATCCATGCTACTTTTTAATACAATTTCATATGTATATGATGAACACCATGGTAGTGAGAAAACTTTTGGATGGATTCAAACATATGAGCTACAAAAAAGCACAACAAATTCAGTCAATGTCAACTTTTCGAAACTTAGTATGGCACAAATTCGAAATAATTACCCGTATGCATGGTCCTCAGTTCAAATCTTACAATGTACACCGAATTGAAACATCGATATTAAGTCTCATACTATGTACATTCAAATGTTGTTTTTAGCGCCCCCCCCCCGCACAAACGCTACATACTTCCTGTATCGGTCAGTCTTCCTCTCCTAACCACCTTACGAAGCTATCGGTTTCCAACACACGTTCATTCTTTCTCTCCATGTTTCGATCTCTATGTCTCTCAACTACACAAACCCTTTTCCCTCTCTGTTACCAAATGTATTTACCTCACACACCCGCCATTGCACCCCATGCCGAGCTCTCTCTCTCTCTCCCCTCTCCCTCTCAACCTCTCGCGCTAAATACATGCATTGCCTATCTAGCCCCCCAACCTCTCGTGTGCACGCATGCACGTTGTATATCTAGCTCACTCCCTCGAGACTGTCTCACTCTTTCTTCCGCACGGCAGGCCACACTCGCTCAATCTCGCTCTCTTTATCTGAGTCTCGTTTAACCTCGTTTTCTTTCACACACAAATGATATATCTCCCTGTTCGGGCCTTGATCGACACACTCTATACTCTCTCACGCAGATTGTCTATCTAGGTCAGTCCATCCAAGCCGCCGCCACTCTTTCGACCTCATGGTGGGCCACGCTCACTCAATCTCTCTCTCTCTCTCTCTCTCTCTCTCTCTCTCTCTCTTTGTATGTCTCGATTGACCTTGCTCTTTCTCGGACAAAAACGATATATCACCATGTTTGAGCCCAATTCGACCTATTCACATTGTATACTCTCTCACACACGTTTTCTATCTAGGCCACTCTCTGCAACCCATCTCACTCTCTCGATCGCACGGCGACCCTATGTGATCGGTTGACCTTGCTTCCTCCCACGCACAAAATATATCTACACGTCTGTGACTAGATCATCTCTCAAGCTCTATCTTTTTTTTTGAATGAACACTGTAGGGAAAGCCCCCACAGCCCTTTATTGACTTAGCAAACATAATTACAATAATTACAAATGCTACCAGGAGTAGCAAGAGAAAAAGTGAAAAGCTAAAATAAAACAATTACATTTAAGGAGGGAGGAAGGAGACCCATCTAATCAGGCCTTCCTTGTATCTAACCTTGATTCTATGAGAGATTAAAAGCATATCATTCACAAAAGCTCCTCTCCACCTATTAAAACTAGGCCTTTCCTTTCGAAAAACTTTTCCATTCCTGATGATCCAAATGTTCCACCAAGCAGTAAAGACCACTTCAGCAAAGAAAGGATGAGCAAAGTTCCTCCTTACATTGGGCACAATCTGACTCATGTCATTCCCAGCTTCCCAATCAATCAGGAGGAAGTTCCAAACCCTCTGACTGAAATTACAATTGAAGAATAGGTGATCTCTATTTTCCCTGGTGTGAGTGGGACAAAGCACACAATTGACTCCATCATCTATATGCCAATGCCTTCTTTCCACCATATCCTTGGTGTTGAGCCTATCCATTATTAACAACCAAGCAAAAACCTTAATCTTCATGGTACAACAGCTTCTCCAAATCCAAGTCAAAACAGGATTAAAAGTATGATGAATGAACCTGGATACATAAAACTGTTTAGGAGTATAGGGTTTGTGAGAGCCATGCCAATACCAAACATCCTTCAAATCAGAGTCCCTTTCATGGTGCAACATAAGAGATTTCAAAACCAAGAGCTCATTGTGAGCCTGCTCTGAAAGTGGAAGATGGAACCAAGAGATCAGATCCAGGGCAGAAAATCCTTCCTTGACTGTAACCAGAGCATCTTTGACAAAAGAAAATAACCTAGGAAACCTGTGCTGCAAAGGCAAAACAGAGTTTCCAATCAGCCATTTATCCTGCCAGAAAAGAGCAGTATCTCCTTCATTAACCTTGACCCATGTGACTTCTCTGAATTGATCCAAAAGTTTAAGGACATCCTTCCACCAAAAAGATCCACATGGTGCAGTTCCTTGTGGGACAAGATCATGGTAATATGAGTTCCAAATTAGATGAACCCAAGGAACATCAGCCTTGTTGAGGAACTTATTCACATGTTTCAGAAGAAGGGCCACATTTTGAATGCCAAGATCCAGAATACCCAGCCCTCCTTTGTTTTTGGGTCGAAAAATCAAATCCCAAGCAGCAAGAGAAGGAGCTGGATCTTGCCTATTTTTCCTCCACAGGCACTGCCTTTGAATTCTCTGAAGTTGCTTCAAAATACCAGGGGCAATGAGCAAGCTGCAAAGGAAGAAAATAGGCAAGGAGGACAAAGCAGAATTCAAGTACTGTAGTCTTCCTCCCTGAGCAAGAAAAGATGAACTAGCAGACATTCTTCTCTCCATACAGGTAACCAGAGGCAGCACATCAGACATTGCGGGCCTGGAAGTTCCAACAAGCAGACCAAGGTATGTAAATGACATCTTGCCCACCGGACAACCAAAGAGGGATGCCAATCTTTGGGTTTCCTCCTGGGAAACATTTATTGGGATCATGGAAGACTTATGGTAATTAACCTCTAGGCCCGTGGACTGTGAAAAAACCAGCAACATTTTTTTGAGATCCAAGAGCTGAGCTTCATCAGCAGGAACCACAATCAAGGTGTCATCAACATATTGCACAATTGGATAGTCCTTGTCATCAGAAGGAAAAGGCAGTTTAATTTCCCCTCTGTTGTGCATATCATTTACCACAGATTGCAAGAGATCTGCAGCAAGAACAAAAAGAAGAGGAGATACTGGGTCTCCTTGCCTGACACCTTTTTTACATACACATTTTTTCCCAGGCACCCCATTGAGAAGAACAGAGAAAGTCCCAGAAGACAAGAGAGATTTAACCCAACCAATCCATTTGTCATTAAAGCCCTTGTGTCTCATGATTTGAAAGATAGCTTCATGTTCAATGGAATCAAACGCTTTCTCAAAATCAAGTTTGAGAATTAGAATTGGCCCTTTGGACTGGGGACATTGATGCAGATATTCCAAAGTCCACCCAATGCAATCTTGTATGGTCCTAGATTTAATGAAACCATACTGGTTCTTATGGATGCACATCATTATCAATTCCTGAAATCTATTGGCCATCATTTTGGACAGAAACTTAATGCCCATGCTAGTCAAAAAAATAGGCCTGTAATCACCAACCACTTCAAGTGAAAGTTTCTTAGGAATCAAGGTGATGAAAGACTCATTGATGTTCTCCAAGTTGGCTTTGCCATCATAAAACTCCTGGGCTAAAGCATAAAACTCATGCTTAATAATATGCCAGCACTTCTTGAAGAAAAAGCCATTGAACCCATCTGGCCCCGGGGCCTTATCAATTGGCATATGTTTGACCACCATGTACATTTCCTCAATTGTAAATGGTTTTGTTAAAACCTCAAGGCCAGGAACATGTTTGAGCAGGACAGGCAGATCAAAACCCATAATGATTCCTCTTGAAACTCCCATCCTTCCTTTAAAAGCACTCCAAATCATACCTTCCATTTGAGAGTGATCAGAAATAACAGCACCATCAGGCTGCTGCAAACTAGCAATAGAATTTCTTCTAAACCTTTCAGTAGCCATGGCATGGAAAAATTTGGTGTGCTCCTCACCCACTTTTATGGATCTAATAGTACATCTCTTCTTCCAGTACAAAAACTGAAGATGCAACAAATTTTCCAAATGCAGTTTGACAATTTTCCTGAAGTTAAATTCCTGCCTAAAAAGAGGCCTGATTTCCTCCAAGTTATCAAGCAGCAAAATTACCTTGTTGCAGTTAGATATGAGCAACTTCATTTTGGAAAAATTAGTTTGCCACCTCTTAAGATCCTGCCTCAGGGATTTCAACTTATCAGCAATAATTGCAGAGGAGTGAGATTTATTTGAAGGTTTGCTCCAAGAGTTCTGCACACACTCCAAGAACCCTTCCATGTGCACCTAGTAGTTCTCAAATCTGAAGATGTTACACTTAGGAATGGAAGTTTTAATAACAACAACACAAGGCACATGGTCAGAAGCAGTTCTAGCTAGAGGCAGTGCTTCAGTAAAAGGATAAATAGATATCCAGTTAGTGGAGGTAAAAAACCAATCCAACTGCTCAAGCAATGGGGAATCTTTCATGTTAGACCAAGTATAAGACCTTCCTTTAAGTGGCAATTCCAGCAAACCCAGGTGACCAATAATTTCATTGAAGATAAAAATGACATTAACATCCCCCCTGGTAAATTTCTGTTTTCAGAGGACCTGATGAAATTAAATCTCCAATGATTAACCAATTATCATCAATTGGAATATGCAAATTATATAACCAGGACACAAAGTTATCCCTGGCTTCCCCCTGACATGGCCCATAGACTGACACTAAAGACCACTGCTCATTATTTTGTTTAGAGGTAAAACGCACCACGACAGCAAAAGGTTGAATTTCCACCAGCACACCAGACAACATGGCCGAATTCCAGACCACCAGAATCCCACCAGAAGCACCCACAAATGGTGCAAATGCAAAAGTATCAAATTGCATAGGGCAGAAGGCCCTAATTTCCCTTACATCAAAGGTTTCACATTTAGTTTCCTGGAAACAAGCAACAACACACTGGCTTTCTTCAATTTTCTGTTTAACAGCATGCTTTCGAGCAGGTGCATTAAGCCCTCTCACATTGCAGCAGAGCACACTCCAATTCTTGCAATTATAATCACTCATAATAACCATATGATAAATGATAGCGAAAGAGCACTACATAATAGTACCACAGCACATAAAATCCCAACAAGCAAGAAAGTTTGAGACCTAAGATATTACAATGCTTAAAACGGACCAAAAGACCCAACAGTAGGGCCATCATAGGGGCATGGCAGACCCCAAAGCTCCAAAGAGAACTAAGCATCTCCACCAGACGATCTGTCAGCTGCAGGATTAGCCATAAGCTTATCCACTGTGAGTTGGTCATCCGGAATCTGCAGGTCTCTGCCAATGTCTTGGATCACCCAGATCGGAGTCGGAGGTGGCACATCAGAGGAAGAACCTGGGCAGGGTGATTCATCAGGCGGGGGAGCAATGAGTGGCTTGCAGCGAGGCTTCTTCTTCCTCGGCTGTTGCTGAAGCTCCTGAAAAACAGGTTTGAAGCCATCCCTTTTAACTGAACCATGCGTGCAATGACGAACTTTAGTATCCACGATTGGCGTTGGAGCTAGAGTCTTGCAATGTCGCGTCTTCTTTTTGTCACACTGAGCAGAAAAAGAAAAGACCTCATCGGATTGCTCCAGCGTAGTTTGGCTCTCCTGAAGAGGTGCAGAGACACTTGAGACCACTGGTTCAGAGACAGAGCTGTCAGAAATTGCAGGTTCAGGAAAGAGGGCTCGCGCAACAGGTCTGGTCTTGCTGGTAACATGCGCATCTATCAACTGCAGATGGGAGACAGGTTGAGCATCATCAAAGGCAAGATCCTAGTTCCTCTTGGACAGAACGATCGGCTGCAAATCCACCAACGGCATCTGCACAGGGACCTCATAAACAGGACATCACTTCATTAGAGACTCAAAAGTGCGCTTCCATGCCAACTCCGGCGGCAAAACTGGCCCAAAAACAACCTTGACAGATGCAATGACAATGCGATCATATTGAATAACAGGCGGCTGATAAGGAACAATAGCCCAATCATTAACATTATGGAAATGCTCAGGAGAATCCACTAGCTGAACTTCAGACTCTGACTATTGCATTGAATTGTTGATAACGATCGACTCTTGATCCTGAACCACTGGCTCAGGGTTAAGCTCTCCCTCATGATCGGCCTGATCATCCCCCCAGTGTTCATGACCCCAATTATCTGGATCAACTTGATTGTGCATTGGAGGAGGAACTGGAGGAAGGTCGTTCCACCCAATAGCAGGGTATGGAGGAAGCACAAAATTGTGATTCTCAGGAAACAGAGCCCCCGGAAGAGGATGTGGATTACCATCAATGGGCATTTGGTCTTCATCTTCAGGCATTTGGTCTGCAAAGTTGGCACCTAGGATATAACAGGGTGCAGTCCAAGAAACATTTGCTCCCCCATAAGCAGCATAATCCGTGAACACCACATCTCGTGGGACCAAGATATCTTCCGGGAAAGAAGCAAAAACAATGGATCTAACCAAATAAGGATCATCATGAACCCAATGCTGAAACATACCAAAAGTGTTGACAGCAGCACGGATGTTCTCAGTACTACGGAGATCAAGAGGGATACCCAGAAACATCAAGCAGCCATCACGAAAACCATGTTGTCCCTGAAAGCCAACACCCTCATCATGCTTATGAAATCGAACGAAAGTGTCATTGCCAAGAGGCTGAGGTGGCAATTGCAGCAGAGGAAAACGAACCCCAGCATCCCTTAACTCGAACAGACCAACACCACAGACACATGGCTGCGCAGATCGAACCTGAATCCCACGATGCTCCAAGAAATCGACCACCGCCTCCCGGGTCGCTCCCACCTGATTGGGAGGAAGCAGTGGCATCACTTCCGCCACCATGAACTGCTCATGCTGCTTCATAATGGGGGACGGCGGCGAAACGAAAGTATTGGGCACACAATTGGCACCACCATCGATGATGTGATGACCCGCCGGCACGAACCGCAAAGGATCAATGGCGAAGACCGCCATGGGCTCAGAGGAGTGCCTTGACGCCGGAGGAGACTCAGGAGGTGGAGGAGTCACCGGAGGTGTGGATGTTGGGGTTTTTGGAGCTGGAGTAATTGGACTAGACAGGGCAGGGCTGTCAAAGGTGGTGGCGGCAGACTCGAGACTGGTATCGGGAACCGGAGGAGGCGGCTGATATTTTGGCTTCCAAAATAATCCGTTGGCAGTTGCAATCTTTGCACAATCCCGCTTACGATGGCCCACACGCGTACAAGACTCACAAACAATATTAAGGGGACAATTATTTTTGAAATGACCAGAAAGGGAGCACTTTGGGCAAGTCAAAACTTCTTCCACCATATTGTCAATCATAGATTCAAAAGCAGCATGAGCCTCCTGAGACCCCGGAATAATCTGAGGTGAAGAAAACGGGCCCGGCCCAATTGGAGACGAGGAGAAATCCAGATGAAGCGGAGAGGGCCTGTCAGGCGAGGGCCCATCATGGGCAATCAAAGCCGGACCATCCGACCCATGCAAACAACATGCCGGATCATGAGGAGGAATATCATTCAACTCGCGGCGTCGTTGAATCACCGACGAGCTCACCGACCCAAAGATGATCAGAGGTGAAGCAACAGTCCATTGCAAATCAATAGGTTTAGGAGGATGAATGACCACACGCTCAGCAGAAGGAATGTGATGACCCGCATCCTCAGATGCAACAATACATTCTGTCGAGGCATGATTACGATAGCCCTTGCAAACGCTATAATTTTGAAACGTAGCAAAAGATAACTTCTTGCGAGTAGCAGAGCCCGACTTAAGAGAAGATTTACCTGGTGGATTATGCATAGCTAGCATGCCCAATGCAGCCATCCGTTTAGAAGGACTAACCAAGATCCACTCAGCATCACATTCTTTCTTCCAAATTTTAAACTCATGAACCCAATTGGGTCCCCCATTTCCCCACAAATGAAAGTAACATTTGAACTGAGGGCAGGAGTAAGAACGTGTATCCACAATGTAAAACCCCACATCTTTGCAAGAAACATTGAAGCTGAATACCTTATCACCAATGGTTGAGACCAAAAAATCAATGGCAGATCCACCCAAAGCAGATTCCAAAGCCGCTGCCACCGAATCTTCTGTAAGACGAAAATGATGCCCACTGAAAGAAACCACTAAGGTGAAGGATCCCAAATTCTCCATGGGATGCACTGTGAGGCCCGAAACATTGTAGATCTCATCAGCAAAAACTCTACCCTTGGAGAAGTCCAAGCCAAGGGTAGATCCAGAGGAAGAACCCATCACAAATGGTATAGGGCGAGAGATCTAAGAGCGCCGAGGAAGATGATCGGAGCCAAAAACCAAATCACGGGAAGGAAGAAGAGATCACCGGCGGACTAGGGTTTAGGGGTGGGTGGGTGGGCGCCATCGGTGGGTGGTCTTTTTACACCTGCAACTGTTGTTGTAGTAATATGTGAGCCATCAAGCTCTATCTTACAGCCCTCACCCTTGCCAAAAGCTCAATAGTACAATATCTCTCCAGAGCATATATATTTGTTCAATGAATGTCGGACCACACTCACTTTGTCTCTCTATCTATATGTCTCTTGATTGACCTCGCTTTCTCACACCGTATCTTCCACGCATTGAAGCTACTACCTCTCCATCCTTCGCAAAGCCGGAGCTATTTACATTGCGAGTTGCACTCCAACCTTGGATTAATTTGTGTAGGCATTTATTCCGGTCGGTTTAGATTATGTTTTCGTAGCATTCGGCCCACAACTACTCCAAACACCGTTGCAACCCATGCAACTCCCCTAGTTGATTTCCCTCTGGCTCGGTCATCGCTCTCTCGCACGTCCTTTCTCGCCTTCAACGTTGCACCATGGTATTATTGAAAAAATTATGTTGTTCTCTTTAATTATTATAAATAAGCTACAAAAATACACACCGATAGTCCACTTGGAATGAAACAAATTTCGACCCACAAATTAAAGTGCTACAAACTACACACCGAGGGGCCCACATGTCATGAAACAAATTTGGACCCATATACAAATTAAAAAATAAAGGACGAGGATCGAACATGCGACCGGGCCTTCAAGCCGCACGTCAATAGGCAACATACGTAGAACAGCAATGTTTGTTGTACCCCCCTTTGTTCACATAATGTTTTTATATTACCACAACCTAATTAATGGATAACATGTAATATTATTTTTAGTACTATTCGCCTTCACTTACTGGTGGGTTCCATTTGTGCTCTCTCTCTCTCCTCCCCTTCTGCGTTTAGACGCACGGGCAAACACGAAGAACTCGCGGGCGATGTTGCCGTTGACCATATCTGGATGCGTTCACAAGTCACGGCACCAGTTTCACGTACTAGTAGCACTAGTCAGTGCACATTAGTTTGGAAGTATATTAAGTGCATGCGGATATTAATACTAGGATATTATTTGCGTGTTATTATGTGATTAGCACTATTTTTGGCATGAAATTAATTGCACGCTAAACGTGTTGAGCGCTCGACATTGAAGCAGTCTAGGTCGTTGGATGACAAGGAATACATGTGGCTTGATGACGTTTTATATTTAATTTGATACAGCTCTAGCAGAACATTCAATCTATCAAATCATAGATTTCGTTCAGTCTGACTCCGACTTTAAATTATACAACGATCGATATAAAATAAAGGGAAATTATAAACGTTCAGATTTTAAGCATGGAAATCCAAACGTTTTTCATGGCAAATATAGATTATGCGGCGGCGGCGGGGGCGTCTCGCGGTGGGAAGCGGCTCCTCTGCCGTGCTCTGTGTGTCGCCGGGCCATTGACCGACGGCAACGATGGCGTCTTGCGCCGTTGTTGGCAAACTCCTAGACGTTGGCCTAGCTTCAAGGAAGGCCAAAATGTTCTGGACTTCGGAGTGAGTCAACTGGCGGGAGGAGTCAACTGGCGTTGGTGCAAGGAAGTGGTCGACGGCGGCTATCCATGCCGCTGAGGGGGGCACTGGCACCGCGCGGGGACAGGCGCTGTCAACGGCGCGGCTGAGACATTCGTGTGCACGGGCACCGGCACGGGCGCGCACGTCAGTGCACGCGCAGGCGCATGCGCTGGCAGGTGCACGGGCACATGCACGGGCGTGCACGTTAGTGCATGCGCAGGCGCATGCGCTGGCAGGTGCACGGGCACGTGAAAGTCGGCGGGGACCTCGTGGAACCCCGTGGGATCAAGCTCAGCGAGAATGTGGGGCTCCCAGCCCATCAATGCCAATGGGATGGGCGCTGGCGCAGTCGGGGCGATTGGAGCCAGAACGGGAGCGGGGACAGGCGCGGCATCTTCCCGCAAGGCCAGTTCAAGCTCGTCCCAAAGCACCTTATGTTCTTGAGACTCCGGCTGGGTGTCTTCCTCAGGAAACTGGAGCACTAAGGGCAGACTATCGTGATGCGGCATGGCGTATGTTTAGGTCAGGCTGGTTGGAGGTAGACGACAGGAGAATCAGAGAGGAAGAGAGAAGATTGTAGCAATACCGGGTAGTGCGGGGTTGATTTTAAACTGCGGCACCGGCGACATTAAAAGTGGGAGCAGTTTAGACGACGGTGGGCGGCGGAGCCTGGTCAAAGGGCTCACCTCCCGGTGAGCTGCACAGCGGTCTGCTCGCACGCCTCCCTGACAGTCGGCGCAGCGGTCTGCTCACACGCCTCCCGTTGACTCACACGCTTGCTCGGACGACACCTGCCGATGAGAAGCGGGGACTCGTGGCGGCACGTAAACTCCCACGGTTTCAATAGTGAAAGCGTTCGCCTTAACGTGACAGGTCTTTGTTCCAAAATACCTTGGCTCTTCATTTGTGCAACTTGTCATAAGCAGGTTGTCTCGAATTGAAGAAAAAACTTACGAAATAATATTTGTGCCATATCACGTGACCATGCTCAGTTTCAAGAATTTATGCTCACTTTTGGATTTTCTGAAATTTAAGATCCAGTATTTGAAACAATATCATAACCTACATCATGCAATAAATTTTCAAGCCGTACATCTGGCCTGTTGTATTTCTTAAGAAAGGATTTGGTCAAACATTTTTCTTAGTTAGACTTCAGACAAGTTATATATGCAGAGTAAAAGGATAATCCCTCTGTACCAGTGCATTGCCTGATGTATTAACTCAAGTACTAGGCATGAACAAACAGGCTCAATTCTGTGCTCATCCTGGTGTAGTAGTAGTACTCCTAATAGGCAATGCAGTTGACGGGTGACCTTGGCGAGCGGCGACGGAGGGAATTGAACCGTGCTCGGCACGGTAGGTAACGTTGTCTAGTTACTAAAGTATCCCTCCGTTGTTCATCGATAGTCATTATGGACCGTGGACATGAGGGGAATTTCCTAGGGCTGGAATTCTGGCTGCCAGATATTTCGACTTGAAACGATGAGGCTCGACTGGTTGGGGTTGCCTAATGTGCGTACCACGCACGCCAACGAAGGACACGAACCCTTTTTTTAGGATCAACACGAGCCAAGGTCTGGCTGGTACGCCGTTGGGTCCTACCATTCGAGAATACGAAAGGAACCTTTTAAATTGCCGAACAAATCTATGTGTATTACAATACCCGTTTTTCCTTGCAAATACTAATCTCAACGTGGTAATTGATTTATGACGAGTTGTTGAATTAGACTGAGTTTTTGATAGAGTGATCTCAATGTGGATTTCACATTTCATGGTATCCCTAGTAAGTTTTCCAATGCAAATTCAAATTTAAAAGATGAACAATATGGAGGTGAGAAAACTTTGTATGTATCAAGCATATGACCACACACACAGAGAGAGAGACACACACGCACGAACACAACAACAATCCAATAAGTATAGTGCATCTATTTTTCCAAACCATGCATGTATGACACGAATTCAAAAATACTCCTTCTATTCCTAAATATTAGTCTTTTAGAGAGTTCAACAAGTGACTACATATAGAGCAAAATGAGTGAATCTAGACTCTAAAATATGTCTATATACATCCGTATGTGCCAGTCCATTTGAAACCTCTAAAAAGACTAACATTTAGGAACGAAGGGAGTAAAATGTAAGACACCCATGGTCCTCAGTTCAATATTTAAAATGAACATGAAACTCGAACATGAATATTTTGTCTAGTACTACAGTACATGCAAATGTTGTTTTTAGGCGGACCTATGATTGTTGGGGGTCAACCCCTCGACCTTAGATAAAATTGTGGAGCTCTTTTAGGGTTGTTTAGATTATATTTGTCCCCACCCTCCCAACCACCGATTGGTTGTGCACCCCACCCCTCCTCCCCGGGAGAATATCATGTAGCCCCATACCTTAGTTGCTATATGCCGATACGAGTTGCTTGGAGATTGTAGATTTGAGATATAGCAGTTCACATGATGTGTCTTAATATTTTTGCAGGAAACCTTGATGAGTTTGAGAATTGCACACAATTTGTACAAAAACTACTCAGATGCCCTTGGATCCCATATCCAACGACCTCAAAGCTCGTATCACCGTAGCATCTAAGATGAGGAGGACATCATATTCTCTTGTATGTAAGAATATCATGTGCTACCACACCTTAGATGCTTTGGTGATACACGCTCTTCAGAGCCGTTGGATTTGTGACCCAACACCTCCTCGGTGGTTCGAATGGTTTTTTGCAGAAAAGCACCAAAAGAGTTTGGCCACTGCTTACAAGCACAAAGACTGCTCAGATGCCATTGCATTTTAGATCAAACGACCTCCAAGCTCGTATCACCATAGCATCCAAGCTGCGATATCACCTTCTATTTTCTCACATGGGAGAATATGAGGTGCTCCCACACCGTAGATTCTATGGTGATACGAGTTCACTGAGATCTAACGGCCCATAGTAGGAGGTTTGAATGTTTTTGCAATATACGGCTGATAGAGTTTGGGAAATGCGGAGAAAGTACAAGTACTACGCATGTGTCATCTGATCACTGATCATATGACCTAGATGCTCATATCACCGTAGCAGGTAATTAAGCTACGGGGAGCACCTAATATGAGCACCGGGGAGCCGTTGGACCAAAGATGCAGCGGCACACACGAGGCCTGAATGTTTTATTTGCAAAAAAACCTTTGGAGAGTTTGGAAATTGCACATAATTACAAAGACTACTCCCAAGCCATTGGATCTCACTTCCAACGGTTTAAAAACTCGTATCACCATAGTATCTAAGCTGCGGGGTGATATTCTATGTTGTTGTCATTTTTGTTCGTAAACTTGAAAAATACGTGTAACTCGTGTCGTTACTTGTCTAACCGCGCAAAGTGTTTGTTCAAAAAAACCATCCTACACTGAAATATCAGAACAACACATGGGGGTCCCACTTGTCATTAATCAAATTTGGACCTAAAACTAACAAATCTGAAAGACGAGATTCGAGCTGGCAACCTGGACGACAAAGCGTAAGTCGATAGCCTGAAACAACAACGGTTGTTGGCTTTGTCCCATAACTTGATTTTATACAGTACTTGCGTTGAGTAGAGTAGAGCAGCACCTCGTCAACATGTGCATGACCGTTGTCTCACTTACTGGTGGGTCTCAGGTCTGCGATCTCAATCTCTCTTCTCTCCATTGTCTAACCTTTGCACGGGCACACACGAAGAGTGGAGCTAGCTTGCCGTGGTGTTAATACAACTAAAAAAAGCTTGGAAAATAGAAGAATCACCTAGAACAAGAGACGTTGTGGCTGGTCGAGACGCAGGTAACCACATCTATCCTCCGTGCCACGTTTGCATGATGAAGCTGTGTGGCTAGTGGGGTGTTTTCAACCGACTGGATGGGTCCCGAGGTCAAACCATAGGTACTACGTCTGATACTGTATATTTTTACATGCACATTTTTCATCCGTGCCGAGACGTGGCACACCCTACCGCGCGGTTTCGGGGTCCTCCCGGGTGGTGCACGCATATATTCTTCCTGACATGGGACGCCCTACCATGCGTTTTCTGGGTCCTCCTCAGTCGTAGCACCGAAGCAAGTAAATGAGTCGTCAAATCACGAAAGACCACCTTTCCCACTAAGTACATCAGTGAAGCATGGTGGCTAGCTAGTTGGGCAAGTTCGACCGAATAGCTAGGCGGCCGCCACATTTGTTTTTTCACCCCTTTTTTATCTACTTGCCGGCAGGTAAATTTAAATATCCACCGCGGCGTTGCTTCTGTGTTTGGGTGCGGCAGGATTTTTAATATTTTGATTGACGGGAGCAGGCGCGGCAGGATTTTTAATTTTTTGATTCACGGGATCAGGCGCGGCAGCAATTAGTCCCGATGACTCCGCCTGTAAAAACCCACCGCTCCCTGATGTGAGAAGTCGTCGACTGGTGTTTTACCGTGGTGAAAACCAAAAGATTCCCCACTCCTCGGCTGGCTCCCTCCGCCTTCCCATAGATTGCATTGCCTTTCAGCTATTTCTCCCCTTTGCTTCCTCTCCCCATTGCATCTACCTGGTGCCATGGCGGCGCAGCAGATCACGGAGTCCGAGGTGAGGCGCCTGACACAGGAGCTCCATTCCAAGGATGCAAAGCTCAGGGCCAAGGACGTGGAGCTTCGTGAGGCCAAGGAGGAGAGGAGTGCCATGCTCCTCCGCTATGTGCGGGAGTTCACGGAGCTTCAAAAGCAGCAGGCATCAACCACAAAGATGCTCTAGGCGTCGGCGGCGTTGCTGCAGAAAGCGGAAGATATGATAGGCCATCAGGGGAGCCGGCTGCAGCGCGAGCAGGCCGATTGTGACAAGGTCCAGGATTGCCTCATCCACTTGGTGAACCAAGTTTCCACACACGTGTTGCAATTGCGTGATGCCTACCATCGTGCCAGCGTGGCGATGCCGGCCGTCAGGCTAAGCCCGTTCGACCACCCGATCGACTTCAACAAGCTGCGACTTCCTGACCTGGTCTCCTTCTTCACCTATATCTCTGAGGAGCTGAGCCGTCTCCGCGCGATGGTGGGGGCTGAGCTGGACAAGGAGGGGTTGCGGGCTGCCATCTCCATTGCCGTGCGAATACTTTCAGGGTTTCGTCATTGGAATCCATTCGTGCCATTGGACGCCGTCTTTGACGAGCTGGTTCCCGTCGACCGGGAGCGGGCTCTGCCGGCGGTTGCACCCTGCATCACCAACGTCGTGTGCCTCGAGAAGCAGAGGGACATCGGTGGTGTTTAGGCGCCCTCTGCATGGGCATGTCCATGTCTCAACGCAACATGACCATTGGATCAAACTCAGACGGTCCAGATCAGTCACTGTAGCACAAAGCGTGTGGGTGTGTTTGGTTGCATTCTCATCTCAATATAGTTGTTTCCTCTTCGTGTATTTTTGTCAACCTACTAGTGTGGACTCATGCACCCTTCATGCACTCTGCCAAACACCCAAAAGTGGGTCGAGAAGGGAACTTTTGCTCCCATCCCGTGCACCCTTCTACACCCTGCCTAACACTATTCGTGTGTCACGCCCAAGATGCGACCCTATCCTAAAGGAAGTCAAAGTTCCCACCAAGGATAGAAGCGCATCTTGAAGACGCTTTTGCAAGGTGGATATCATTACATCAACATTACATAATAGACAGGGATACAAACATAAGGCATACAATGCCACACGAATACAACATCAACTTACATAAGAGCATCATCCGACTACGGATGAAACACAAACAGAAACTCAAATGACATCAGCCCTGCTAGCCCAGGCTGCCGACCTGGAACCTATCCCCTGATCGAAGAAGAAGCAGAAGAAGAACTCCAAAACAAGCACACATCGCTCTCGCGTCAAGATCATCGCATAACCTGTACCTGCAACTGTTGTTGTAGTAATCTGTGAGCCACGAGGACTCAGCAATCCCATTACCATGGGTATCAAGACTAGCAAAGCTTAAAGGGAAAGGAAGGGGTAAAGTGGTGAGGTTGCAGCAGCGACTAAGCATGATATGGTGGCTAACATACGCAAATGAGAGCGAGAAGAGAAACAACGGAACGGTCGTGAAGCTAGCAATGATCAAGAGGTGATCCTGAACTCCTACTTACGTCAAACATAACCCAAAGACCGTGTTCACTTCCCGGACTCCGCCGAGAAGAGACCATCATGGCTACACACACGGTTGATGCGTTTTAATTCGGATCTGGTGTCAAGTTATCTACAACCGGACATTAACAAATTCCCATCTGCCACATAACCGCGGGCCCGGCTTTCGAAAGATAATACCCTGCAGGGGTGTCCCAACTTAGCCCATGATAAGCACTCACAATCAACGAAGGATATACCTTCTCCCAGGAGGACCCGATCAGTCTCGGAATCCCGGTTTACAAGACATTTCGACAATGGTAAAACAAGACCAGCAAGACCGCTCGATACACCGACAATCCCGATAGGAGCTGCACATATCTCGTCCTCAGGGCAACACCGGATGAGACTGGCTACGAGTAAAACCAGACCTTGAGTTTCCCCGAGGGGGCCCCGCAGGCGGCTCGGTTCGGACCAACACTTAGAGAAGCACTGGCCCGGGGGGGCTAAAATAAACATGACCCTCGAGAGAGCGACTCCCAGGGGAAAAGTAGGTGGTGGTGAGGCAAATGGTAAAACCAAGGTTGGCCCTTGCTCGAGGAGTTTTATTCAAAGCGAACTGTCAAGGGGGTCCCATAAATCACCCAACCGCGTAAGGAACGCAAAATCCGGGAACTTAACACCGGTATGACGGAAACTAGGGCGGCAAGAGTGGAACAAAACACCAGGCATAAGGCCGAGCCTTCCACCCTTTACTAAGTATATAGATGCATTAATAATATAATAGATATTGTGATATCCCAACATAACCCTGTCCACCATGGGGCAATCTTCAACTTCACCTGCAACTAACAACGCTATAAGAGGGGCTGAGCAAAGCGGTAACATAGCCAAACAACGGTTTGCTAGGAAGCGTGTCAAAGGTTAGAGGTTCATGGCAATTTGGGAGGCCTGAAGAACAAGTTATAGGAAGCGCAACAAAGCGATAGAACAAAGCAACTAGCATAGCAATGATAGTTGTGAGATCCAAGGTGACGGTCATCTTGCCTGAAATCCCGCAAGGAAGAAGAATGAGTCCATGAAGAAGATGAAGCCACGAAGATGAACCAAGCGTAGACGAACGAATCCTCATGATCACAACGAAATGGGAACTATCGAGAAGAAGCACACAATATGGTAAACACGCCACACATATACATGACATGATGCACAACCAAGCATGATGCATGACAAGGCTACATGAAGCTACTCATGGCAAGAGATGAATCATACAAGAGCAACACATCAGAGCAAGTTTAAATGAGGCCGGAAACAACATATAACAATTCTGGTAAGTCCTCATATGCAAGTTTCGAAGTTGGTCCAGAACTGAATAAACCTCATGTTCAAGTTGTTAAACAACAAGTTAAGATGCGCCACGATGAACTACACGAAATTCTAGTCAAGTTACATATAAAGTTCATTAGATTCGGATCTACGGCCTAGAAGATATGAGCAAAACAAATTAAACATGGCATTGATGCAAAATGCATACCAACATCAAGCAAACACCTCAAAACAAGGATGCAACATGATAATATGAAACTACATGCAAAAACAAGCAAGTTCATATAGAGCACACCCAAAACGGAGCAACAGATCAACACATACACTCTATACAAGATTAAAGGACAAGCTGTCCAAAACAGCAACTAGGCATCTAGCAAGCATCAAAACAACATGCTACAGCACCTCAACGTAAGAATAAAAGGCATGGGCATGAAGTATAGGTAAAGCATGACAAAACATGAACATGAAGCTATCTCCAGAAATCATTAGATCATGCTCAAAAGGACATGGCAAGTTTGCAAATAATAACAGTTTCAGACTTGACAGAAAATAACATCAGGTTGCAATGTTTAGAGCTATCATCCAACATGTTACAGGAACTTAACATCACAAACAAAGGCATGGCATGAATCTAATAATATCATGTAACAAAAGTCTTATACTTACCATGAGCCAAAAGGGCACAGAAAATATGATGGCACCCATGTAAACATAGCAAGTGATATGACAGATTCATACATGGCAGCAATAACAATAAGTAGGCATGTTGGTGAGCTTGTACCACTCACCACAGAGCAATACATGGCATGAAAAGGTGACCAACAGTAATAAGACATGTTTATGAAGCTAAGCATGGCAAGAACAAGTTCATAGGGTGCATGGATCACTAGCAAATCTCATGGCAAAACTGAACTTAATGTTAACAGGCTGACAACAACATTATTTAGCAAGTTTGGAGCAAGATAACAACAAGTAAGAGCAGG
>NC_041391.1:462931775-462932243 GCF_002162155.2 Triticum dicoccoides | reverse complement strand
GCCTTTGCGGTTACCCGGTTAACCGTTGGAGTATCAAACAACCTCCAAATGGCACGAAACTTGACAGGCGGTCTACCGGTGGTGTACCAAGGCCACTTGGCAAACCTCGGTCCATTCCGAGAATGTTCAACACCCACTCACAACAAGAGACAAAAAGGGAACGCCGGAGGACATAGGAGTGCCGGATTGCAAAACGGACAACGGGGAAATGCTCGGATGCATGAGACGAACACGTATGCAAAATGAGATGCACATGATGACATGATGTGAACTGCAGATGATGACATGGAAAAATGCAACATGCAAGCACATGACATGGCAACGACGGCGAATAACTGACAGACACCCGGTGCATCGAACTCGGGGCGTTACAACACTCCTCCACTAACAAGAGATCTTGTCCCGAGATCTTAGGACCGAGACGGAAGGGAAAAGGGATGAGGTGAAGGAAGAACTCAAGAGAAGAAG
>NC_041391.1:462925424-462931294 GCF_002162155.2 Triticum dicoccoides | reverse complement strand
GAACACGAGCTTGAGAGGATGGAATGATACTTGATGAAGACATGACACCAAACCTCCGGAAAGAATTGAAAGATTTGAATGAAAGGAACTGAGAAGAAAATGACAACTTGTGGCACGAATGAAATCGAAAGCATATTTAGAAGGAAGGTTTAAACGGAGTTGTTGAGAAAATCAACAATGAAAAGAATAAAGCTTGTTGTGGTCTTATAGGTAACATCTCAAGATCATAAGGTGATAACCGTCCATAAACGGAAATGATTGGATAGCTTAGAAGAACGAAGAAATGCAAAACTCCACTTCAAAAGAATACAAAGAATTAATTACACTTCGAGACGCGAGAAGAAGAGATACTTGAATTCCACCAACAAGAATCTTGATGAACTCTTAAAGAATGAATTAACTCCTGAAGAACCACCATGAAGAACTCCGGTGACAAAAGGATGGTGAGATAGAATGAAGGATGAAAGAATAAGACTGAAGCCTTGCGACAATTCACGTGGGGGTTCGAGACGAGATCACCGAGGAAACTTGGAACTCCAGAAATAAGTATGAACAACACATAACTGAGAAATTGGTAACACGAAAAAACTCGGGTAGAAAAGAATTAGACACTTGGATGAAAGAAGAATAAGAATTATGTTATGCGTATCCTCCATCAATTAAATTGCTGCGAAGCAGTGGATTGCATACAACTTATCCGCGTTGAAAAGGATTAAGGGGGGAATATAGCAAAAAACTTGAGAAAGTCTTCGTGAACCACCGGTGGGAATGAAAAGAACGAATGAATTAAAATGATAATCAAGGAAAAAGAATCTTGAACGAACCACCGTAAGAATTCGAAAAATGACTGATGAAAGAGAAAGAATCACTAGGAAGAATTAGCAGAACAAATATGCTTGAGGGGATTTAGATGCAAAAGAACAAAGAGATCATTAGCTGATTGAGGAATACTTCAACGAAGCACCGGGATAATTGGATAACGGTAGCTGAAATGTGAGGACGAATAATTCTTTTGGGATGCTGGCCTCCGGTGAAAAGAAATAGAAATCAACTCCTGACATACTCCGGATGGTTAAGAAAATAATATCTGACAAATGGAAGATAACCTGAAGCTAGAACCACAAAACTTCGAGAGAACGGACATGATTTAGAGGAAAACTCTTCTTCAATCTTCAACTGCCGACGAGAAACCGTACCAAAATTACTGAGATACTCCGGAAGAATGAAAAGCGAAGGGGGGTTGAGCCAACAGTGAAAAGAATTTGAAAGAGAGCTTGGAGAAGGCATGTGACTGATGTGATCCATTCTTACATCACACTTGAAAAGAATTGAGAAAAACTCTGGGGGAATTAGAAGAGTCAGGTAAGATCCTGGGAAAAGACCTATGGGTTAGGGCCCACTGACAGGAAACACCGTTGAAAAAAAATGATTGTTGAAAAGATAGATGATGCACCAGAACAATTGAAATACTTGAATGAGGTGACAACCTCGAATTAATTGGAACACAGACGAATCTCCTGGGATGTCTTGAGCACTCCGAAAGGATAAACTGGCGAGAGGCGAACGAGCAAGAAGAACACTTGAGCTGAGGAAAAGAATATGATCAACCCGAAAAACTTGAATTGAAACCACCAGAAAGAAAAAGAGATGAAGAATGTCAAACAAAAGAGAAATCACCAGTTGAAACAATTGACAAAAGACTGAAGAGGCTCTGCACGAATGAAATTGATGCTCGAAAGAGACTCAAGCTCCGGGAAGAAGAGGGTGGGAGGGCGGGAAAACACAGGCAGCTAGAACGGGGAATCGACGAGTAACTTGAAGAGAAGAACATCGGTTAAAATTATTGAGGAGAGAAAGCAAAGGCTTCGCACGAGTAGGATGGATAAGGATGGATACTCGATTATGGACTCCGTTTCCGAGAAGAAAAAGGGTGGTAGGGTGGGAAAAGAAAACAACTGAGGATTGAACTCAAAGATGAAGAGGCTCGAGTCAACTTGACGAGAAATGCACCGGATAAAAAGAGCTGAGAACCTATGAACGAAAAACTAACCACGTGATCCTAAAGAAAAATTTGAAAGGGAAGAGAAGTAGTCCAAAACACCTACGTCAAGATTCCTTACCAGAGGGACGAAGAGGCTGAGGAGTAAAAAGAATTCCTACTCTCCGATATAACTAGACACCAAAAATAGTTTTCTTCTAGACTCAACAACAGCTAAACTACACGATCAATCAAGGGGGCTCCTAGGGTCGGTCGAGGCTCTGATACCAACTTGTCATGCCCAAGATGCGACCCTATCCTAAAGGAACTCGAAGGTCCCACCAAGGATAGAAGCGCATCTTGAAGACGCTTTTGCAAGGTGGATATCATTACATCAACATTACATAATAGATAGGGATACATACATAAGGCATACAATGCCACACGAATACAACATCAACTTACATCAGAGCATCATCCGACTACGGATGAAACACAAACAGAAATTCAAACGACATCCACCCTGCTAGCCCAGGCTGCCGATCTGGTACCTATCCCCAGATCGAAGAAGAAGCAGAAGAAGAACTCCAAAACAAGCACACATCGCTCTCGCATCAAGATCATCACATAACCTGTACCTGCAACTGTTGTAGTAGTAATCTGTGAGCCACGAGGACTCAGGAATCCCATTACCATGGGTATCAAGACTAGCAAAGCTTAAAGGGAAAGGAAGGGGTAAAGTGGTGAGGTTGCAGCAGTGACTAAGCATGATATAGTGGCTAACATACGCAAATGAGAGCGAGAAGAGAAACAACGGAATGGTCGTGAAGCTAGCAATGATCAAGAGGTGATCATGAACTCCTACTTATGTCAAACATAACCCAAAGACCGTGTTCACTTCCCGGACTCCGCCGAGAAGAGACCATCACGGCTACACACGCGATTGATGCATTTAATTTCGGATCTGGTGTCAAGTTATCTACAACCAAACATTAACAAATTCCCATCTGCCACATAACCGCGGGCACGGCTTTCGAAAGATAATACCCTGCAGGGGTGTCCCAACTTAGCCCATGATAAGCTCTCGCGATCAACGAAGGATATACCTTATCCCAGGAAGACCCGATCAGTCTCGGAATCCCGGTTTGCAAGACATTTTGACAATGGTAAAACAAGACCAGCAAGACCGCCCGATGCGCCGACAATCCCGATAGGAGCTGCACATATCTCGTTCTCAGGGCAACACCGGATGAGACAGGCTACGAGTAAAACCAGACCTCGAGTTTCCCCGAGGGGGCCCCGCAGGCGGCTCGGTTCGGACCTGCACTTAGAGAAGCACTGGCCCGGGGGGGCTAAAATAAAGATGACCCTCGAGAGAGCGACTCCCAAGGGAAAAGTAGGTGGTGGTGAGGCAAATGGTAAAACCAAGGTTGGGCCTTGCTGGAGGAGTTTTATTCAAAGCAAACTGTCAAGGGGGTCCCATAAATCACCCAACCGCGTAAGGAACGCAAAATCCGGGAACATAACACCGGTATGACGAAAACTAGGGCGGCAAGAGTGGAACAAAACACTAGGTATAAGGCCGAGCCTTCCACCCTTTACCAAGTATATAGATGCATTAATAATATAAGAGATATTGTGATATCCCAACATAACCCTGTCCACCATGGGGCAATCTTCAACTTCACCTGCAACTAACAACGCTATAAGAGGGGCTGAGCAAAGCGGTAACATAGCCAAACAACGGTTTGCTAGGAAGGGTGTCAAAGGTTAGAGGTGCATGGCAATTTGGAGGCTTGAAGAACAAATTATAGGAAGCGCAGCAAAGCGATAGAACTTAGCAACTAGCATAGCAACGATAGTAGTGAGATCCAAGGTGACGGTCATCTTGCCTGAAATCCCGCAAGGAAGAAGATGAAGCCACGAAGACAAACCAAGCGTAGACGAACGAATCCTCACGATCGCAATGAAACGGGAACTATCGAGAAGAAACACAGAACATGGTAAAAACACCACACATATACATGACATGATGCACAACCAAGCATGATGCATGACAAGGCTACATGAAGCTACTCATGGCAAGAGATGAAGCATACAGGAGCAACACATCAAAGCAAGTTTAAATGAGGCCGGAAACAACATATAACAATTTCGGTAAGTCCTCATATGCAAGTTTCGAAGTTGGTCCAGAACTGAATAAACCTTATGTTCAAGTTGTTAAATAGCAAGTTAAGATACACCACGATGAAATACACGAAATTCTAGTCAAGTTGCATATAAAGTTCATTAGATTCGGAGCTACAGCCTAGAAGATATGAGCAAAACAAGTTAAACATGGCATTGATTCAAAATGCATACCAACATCAAGAAAACACCTCAAAACAAGGATGCAACATGATAATATGAAACTACATGCAAAAAAAGCAAGTTCATATAGAGCACACCCAAAACGGAGCAACGGATCAACACATACACTCTATACAAGTTTAAAGGACAAGTTGTCCAAAACAGCAACTAGGCATCTAGCAAGCATCAAAACAACATGCTACAACACCTCAACTTAAGAACAGAAGGCGTGGGCATGAAGTACAGGTAAAGCATGACAAAACATGAACACGGAGCTATCTCCAGAAATCACTAGATCATGCTCAAAAGGACATGTCAAGATTGCAAATAATAATAGTTTCAGACTTGGCAGAAAATAACATCAGGTTGCAATGTTTAGAGCTATCATCCAACATGTTACAGGAACTTAACATGGCAAACAAAGACACGACAAACAAAGTCCCTTACTGACAATGAGCCAAAAAGGCACAGAAAATATGATGGCACCCATGTAAACATAGCAAGTGATATGACAGATTCATACATGGCAGGAATACCAATAAGTAGGCGTGTTGGTGAGCTTGTACCACAGACCACAGAGAAATACATGGCCTGAAAATGTGACCAACAGTAAGAAGACATGTTTATGAAGCTAAGCATGTCAAGAACAAGTTCATAGGGTGCATGGATCACTAGCAAAGCTCATGGCAAAACTGAACTTAATGTTAACAGGCTGACAGCAACATTATTTAGCAAGTTTGGAGCAAGATAACAACAAGTTAGAGCAGGTTATAAATGTTACCAGGGGCATGAATGGATATAGCATGACATGTACAACAAAACATCCTTAGTGAACATCTCCAGATTATGCATGGAATGACTTGTAGCAGCAGGTTTACATAGCATCATGATATAACAGAATCTGCCTAGCGAAACAGTAACAACAAGTACACTACTTAACCAGCTTGATGCACTCACTACAAGTCTCACAAAAATACGTGGATAGCACCAATGTAAAGATGGCATGACATAGTACAAAACACATTTAGACATCAAGCTCATAGGATGCACAAATCAAATGCAACAAAAATGAAAAATCATCAAGTTATAACAGTTTCAGCAGATTACATCATATAGCACTCTTGCAATGATGATTCAGGCATCCAGATAGGCTCAAACAAACATGGCACAATGGAATGAAATGAAGAGCATCTCACAGCGAACAATTTGATATATTACACACACAAAACGGAGCAGTATGCATGGAGTTATGATGCAATGAACAGGGCATGAAAATACTGCAGGGAATCGGGACTTAGCAGAATTATACCTCCGCGAAAAGTCAAACACGAGATGAGGACGTGCGGGACGGAGACGATCCAGGACGGGCGGAGGCGCGTTTGGTTCAAGGGAGTGGTGGATCTCGTCCACTCCCCCGGATCTGACCGGAGTAACTCCGGCGAGGTCACCGGCGACGGGAGGCGGGGATGGGGCGCCGGCGACGGGAGGCGCGGGGCCACCGGCGGCGGGGCGGAGGGAGCCGGGCGGCGCTGGGGTCGGGTGC
>NC_041391.1:462921666-462924930 GCF_002162155.2 Triticum dicoccoides | reverse complement strand
GGGCGGCGGCTGACGGCGGCGCTCGACGCGGGAGCCGCGGGAGGCGGCGGCAAGGCCAGCGGGCAGCGACGGCGGGAGCCGGTCGGGGCGGCGGTGGAGGAGAGTGGGGCGGCGGCTGTGTATGTTCAAGTGGCTGCCGTGTTTCGCACTCCTCCGTCGTAAGAGTGGAAACGCTTGCTATAATCATTTTTTTCTTCCAAAAAACAGTGGACACGCTCTACCGTGCGGATCCTCCTCCAGCAATGCCCTAAATTACTCACTTTCGCCGACGTGTGGGACGGCCAGCACCTGGGTCCACCAGCCATGTACTAAATTACTCCTTAGTAGAGTGACGGTAGACTACCCCGATCGAAGCGTCGCAGTAATGCCCAATGAGCCGTCAAATCACAAAATCCCCTCCTTTCCAGCAGTAAGTTGGACGGACGAAGCAACCATCATTTCACTCTTCTCTCCCAGCTTCCTCTCTTGAAGAAAACCCCCACTCGCTTCGCTTCTCCCTCATCTTTTCCTCCTTTGACTCTTCTCTCCCAGCTTCCTCTCTTGGATGGACGCTGGAGCACCGGCCGACGTGATGTCTATGGCTCTGGCCAAAACCGTCGAGGCTCATGGTACGAAGAAGCGCAAGCACCCCGCTGAGACTACCGCATACAAGCTCAAAGCCATCGCCCTGTCCAAGCCCCCCTCTCTGGGATCCCTCATTAAGCAAGTCCAGGTAATGTCTCTTGTTTACGATCTTTTTCTCAATCTTGATCGTGTTTTTTCATCTAACACGCAGTACTAGTACTGGTAGTACAACTTTCTGGGTGATCTTGCATGTGATTTTAGTGTGCCAAATGATGGTTCTAAATTCCTCTTTTGACCAAAACATGTGAGAGGTTGACACTGATTTCTTATAGATTACTTTCAACTACTCCCTCTGTCCCAAATTTCTTGTCTTAGATTTGTCTAGATACGGATGTATCTAATACTAAAATGTGACTTGATACATCCGTATCTAGAAAAATCTAAGACAAGAATTTTGGGACGGAGGGAGTACTTTATGAACATCAATGCTACCTTTTAAGAGGGTATATTTACCTCAGTAACTTGTGTTATGGATATTGCATGTAATCGCTCTGCTCTCATGCCTTTGAAGACATGTTCTAGTGTCTTTGTTCACTCATTTCTGTGTGTATATGGAGTCATATATGGAGTATAATATCGAAAATCATCTTATATTTCTGAACGGAGGTAGTAATAAAATATGGTTTCTGTTTGAATTACAACCAGGTCCGCGGTGGAGATGAAGTTCTCAAAATCATGCCGTGTGAACTGGAAGAACTGATGATGAGTTCTACTGCTGAACTATCCAGCTGCTGTGTCCTTGTCGCGACGTGTCCTAAACTAGTGTTTTCCTGTACACTACTAGGAAAAGGGCTATAGATGGAAATGACACTAATGGCGCACCAGACAAGTGGTGCGCCATTAGTATATACTAATGGCGCACCACCCTCTGATGCGCCATTAGTGTTGAAACTACTAATGGCGCACCCTGACCACGGTGCGCCATTAGTACCAATTTTTTTTTTGAACTAGTGCGCCTGTCCAAACATACTAATGGCGCATCCCCTGGTGGTGCGCCATTACTAGTTGTAACTAGTAATAGCGCACCATCCAGGAGGTGCGCCACTAATGTTATTTTTTTATTATTGCTTTTATTCCTTTTTTTGCAAAAGTTCTAATGGCGCACCGCCAGGGGGTGCGCCATTAGTAACCTGGATTACTAATGGCGCATTTGTTGCTGGTGCGCCATTAGTAAGTGGGCAGCAACAAGATATTTTGGACAGCCTCTCCTCCCACACTCACTTTCTCCCCACTTCATTCTCTCCACCGCCTCCTCCTTGTCTCGGGTGCCTCCTCTTTTTCACCTCATTTCCACCATAGATTCATTCAAATTAAGTGGTTAAGTTACCTTGTTTTGCTAGGTAAGTAAGGGGGGAAGCTATATTTATGTTGTTCTCCCTACAAACAATGTGCAGATGCACTTTTTATGGCCTAGCTAGATCTATGTATGTTCGTGGTGTTGCATATGTTTGTGGTGTTGCATATGTGTTTGTGTTTGGAGGTGTACCGGTATTTGAAATGCGATAGTTGCCAATATTTTGCCGGAATGTTGATTCATTTCCGTTTCGGCGAGAATTTTGGCATTAAGCATTCTTTTTGGTCCTATTTTTAGGGAAAGTCATGCCAAATTTTTTCTTGGTTCTAAAATATCGTTTTGCTCTACCCCGCAGGCGACCATGGTCCGCACGATGACCGAAGGCATCATGAATAGGTTTTTGAGGTCCGCGAAGGCCGAGATGCTTCAAAAGAACGAGACGGAGATAAGATGTCCGTGTCGAAGATGCAAGCTGAATAGCCTTATTGCGGACCCGGATTCCGGGCAGGTGCGGGACCACCTGCTCTTGCGTGGTTTCATGGATGGCTGATACTACGGAAGGATCGAGGAGATCTGGGAGCTGAGCTATGCTGGAGAGAAGGTCCCGATGTTCCGTATCAGATGGGCCAAGAACGTCATAAAAGAAGACCGGTATTTCACCACCATGGTTATACTCGAAGCCAAATCCAAGACCGCGGGCGCAAACGTCACCGCGAAAAATGAGCCATGGGTACTAGCTCCCCAAGTGGACCAATGCTTCTTCATTACCGACCCGCCAAAGCCCAGTCGTGTTGTCGTGAGGAGAGGCAAAAGGAAGATCATCGGAATGGATGGAGTAGCCAATGAGCAAGACTTCGACAAGTACGGCGACCAGAGGATCGAACATGACGACGATGATGAAGTAGCAGCATACACCACAAGAAGAAGCAGGACCACCCTACCTAAAGGACGTCCGTTCCACAGAAGAACTCCATTTGCAAAAAAGAAGGGCAAGAAGATTGTGAACAGATAGCTAGCTAAGATCGATTGTATTTAAATCGTAGCCTTCATTTCTCGATTGTATTTCATGGGTACTTTTTGAACTATCATGAATATTTTTAAATTTCATGGACACTCGATCTCGATCCCCCTCCATCTCGATCGCTATCCCACCTCGCCAGATCCGGCCCCCCTCGCCGCCGAGAACCCCCCCAGTCCACAGGCCGCCGCCGCCGACCCCCCGCACCCTCGATTCCCCTACTCAACCGCCGCCGCCAACCCCCCGCACCCCGCGCACCGTCTTATAAAAAAAATTAGTATCAAACATCTTTTTAAATGCTACTGTCTTATAAAAAAATATTACTGTT
>NC_041391.1:462914933-462920399 GCF_002162155.2 Triticum dicoccoides | reverse complement strand
ATGGCAAATAACAAAGTTGAATCATATTAGTTTTAGATTCGTTGAAATATTAAGTCCTTAGTTGAAAGGTTGCAATGAGCAGTTTGCATTGTCCATTTGTGCCATTTTCTGCTTCTAATTTTGTTGGTTCTTCTAGCAAGCATATTCCATTGATCCTGATTGAATTCCCTTACCATTTTGTCTATCTGTGGTTCTTTACTTCGGTGATGTAATCATTTTAAAGTTTGACCTAGATACTATAATTAATAAACAGTTGTGAATAGTATATATCGAGAGGACTCCACTATGCAACCTTTGACATGCTCATCACATACTGTTATTTATAGTGAACCTTCTTTACTTGTATTTACAGGGAAACAATTGGTACAATTCTTGCCCGGGGCCACAGCCGTGTACCTGTGTATTCAGGAAACCCTAGAAATGTTATAGGTCTCCTGTTGGTAGCTAAAAATTATGCCATGGAGAATTACTCGATGATCTTTCTTTATGTACTTTACTAACTTAGAACCATTTAAATATTATTTAGGTCAAAAGTCTTCTGACAGTTCGTGCTGAAATAGAGACGCCAGTTAGTGTTGTTTCCATTAGGAGGATTCCAAGGTATATACCCCAATTCTATTTAAATATAAATTGGAAAAATCTCTTTCAAAATTTGGTACAATTGCTTGAATTTTTGGAGTACACGAATTATGGGCTAGTGATGATCATATGCACTAGTTACTAGTAGATGCTTCTCGACCCAATTTGAGCAGCAGAGCACTAGCACCAAGCTCTGGGTTTTGTTCGGTACACTCTGAGATGTAGATGCCTGAAAGATAAACATGTTGTTTGTCTACAAAAAAAACTTAATTACTATTATGGGCTAGTGATGATCATATGCACTAGTTACTAGTAGATGCTTTTTTATCCTCAGATTGGCGTCTAGTGTTCATAATATATGATTATCTTTGTTGTATAAACTGACTGGCTGCCAAGTTACAACTTACTGGTGAAAGTTCATTTTTTTATCAGTGGCATATGAGTGGCAGAAAAGTGGCTAGCCTCGTGTGCATATATGAGCATATAGATCAACAAAAAATAAACCCATTCGGCAAGAACATTTATGCACCTATTTACTAGAAGAATGAATAAATGAATGTTAGGGCTAGAGATCATTACTGTTTGTTATCCAGGAAATACAAAAGTTTGGATTGTTGAATGCATTCTGAATTCTAGCTATACAAAAGTTTTTTCCTTCTGAAATGTGTTTTTCTTCTTCTTCCTGTTTTGAGTAGTTTGCGTAAGTTTTCTGAAATGATGATGTATTTTTCTTAATTCAGCGAACTGTGAGATGGACTTAGAAGAAGAAACTGTCTCCTGATTGCAGTTGATTAATTAGTATATATGTTGTAGACTTGTAGCATACCTACCTCTATATGGTTTTATATTTCAACTTGATTTCTGAATATTCCAAACCACACGCGAAGTCCTTTCTTACAAGAAGAAGTTTCTCTTCATAACAGTGAACACCACTAGGGCCGAGGCCGAATCTAGATACGCCCGCTATCTAGAGGGAGAGGGGAGGGAGCGTTGGAGGAACCGGATGAAGACGAGTTTCATCGTGATGATGCTCATCGTGATGACCGCAGCTCTCTTCTATGTGATGGTAGTTTAGATGATCGATATCGACTTGTAATGTGAAGACAAACTCGCTACTCGCGGTCTCGAGACTTGTAATATAATGTTCTATCTTTGTTCGGTCTTTTTAATTCGGAGACTAATATGATGAATTGTATTCGGAGACTAATATGATGAATTGTATTCAAAGACTAATCTTCTATTGTATTCGATGAATCTGTTGTTGATGTGTGCTGTCTATATTTTGTCAAACTATACATTTTGTAACCTGTGCAAAAAACAGAAAATAAAAAGATAAAAAAAACCTAATATTCATACTAATGGCGCATCACAGGACAGTGCGCCATTAGTATGACAGTGCATACTAATGGCGCATCACTGGGTAGTGCACCATTAGTATGCTGCGGTTACTAATGGCGCATCCAGTGGTGGTGCGCCATTAGTATGCCAAAGCACCTGGGTATACATGGCCCCTGGGAGGCATACTAATGGCGCACGCTGGCCTATACTAATGGCGCACCCGCGGTGCGCCATTAGTATACCAGATACTAATGGCGCACCAGGTGGTGCGCCATTAGTAAAAATTACTAATGGCGTGCTGTTAATGGCGCACAACAGATGCGCCATTAATGGCCATATTAGGTGCGCCATTAGTAGGGCTTTTTCTAGTAGTGGTAGCTTTGTTGTCAGGCGTGTTCTCGAGGCTGTACTTGACCACGACAATTTCCTGGTTGTGCCTTCGATTACGAAGGGTGTGGTTCTTGTAAAGCTTCCCAACAAATCTGGTACGGCATGTCTTCATCATCATGTTTATGAGTGGAAAGACCACTCTGTTAGGTTCTCCAAGGTTGACAAGATGGTGATGATGCATGTAGACATCTCACACGAAGTCCATGGCCTAGTCAGTTATGTGGGGTTCATCCCGTAGGTCGGTGGGAAGAAATAGTCTGCAGAGTTTAGTTAGTGCAACTTTGCTTGTCTATAGTAAGTACTATTGTTCAGTACTTGATTTGTGTTTGTGAACCCTGTATTATTTATTACTACTGCCGCTTTTGGTGTGTGGTCAGTCCTGGGAACGTTCTATGTTAATGTCTATCCACTCAATTCAGTCTGTATATTTTGAAGTATCCAGATCATATTTTTTGTGAGGACGGTTTATCAATTATGGTTACACTCCAATATCTGTATGCATTGCAGGGTTTATCGCACCCACTAGGATTTCCAGTCCCATGGATGTTCGGTCCATATGATTTCACGACCTTTGGATTGTCCTGCTTGTGGGAGTAGGCGGGGGCCCTGCATGCCACGCGTAGTTGACGATCAATCTTCTGTTTAGTACTTCAACATAGTGATTTCCTGGTAAGGATTCACTCCTGTCACATCAAGTTAATGTTATTGATTTACTGTCTAAATCTTACTGATTTAATGTCATGTTTTCTTTCTTTTCCTGCAAGTTTACGATGCAGGTTTTGCCATGTGACATTCATCTTAGAATAAACCGTTTAGTTTGCTCTATGATGGCTATTTTTGTGACGAAGGCACTGCCCATCACTTATATTACTGGAAAAAATTGGATCAGTCTGTTGTCTGAGTACAAGCTGAATCCCTATGATGAACTGCAGTTTGGTTTAACAAAAACGCCACAATTAGTCCTTCTCGCGTTTAAAAGAAATGAAGAAAAAACTAGATCATGGTCACGGATCCTAGTCAAGTTA
This sequence comes from Triticum dicoccoides, assembly GCF_002162155.2. Classification (NCBI taxonomy): domain Eukaryota; kingdom Viridiplantae; phylum Streptophyta; class Magnoliopsida; order Poales; family Poaceae; genus Triticum; species Triticum dicoccoides. The sequence goes on along the minus strand of NC_041391.1, from coordinate 462,917,067 downwards.
GAAAGCTGATCATAGTAGACCAGACACGATCGCCGCTGTCTCGCACATCGGTACCACCTTCAGCAACGGATCGAGCACCGGTAGTTGCTCTAGCATTGACAGCGACAGCAGCTCAGTCTGATCCAGCTGAGGATTGGGCACGGACCGCGTCAGCGGATCAGTCTGATCTACCAGAGGATCGGGCATCGACACCGGCACCTGCTCCGACATCGGCACCAGCTCTACAAGCAGCACCATCTTCGGCAGCAGCCGCGGCTTCGGCACCTGCACCAACACTTGCACTTGCATCTGCTCCGGCCCGTGCAGTTGCACCGGCAAAAGACTGGGCTGCAGTTCGCACTTCATATACCAAAGTCCTTACAAAAACCGACATGTCCACCTTCTTGGTAAGCATTGGCCGCCCAAGTGCTTCGTTCTTTTTTCTTTCCATGTTGTTTCACATGATTCACTGTGTTGATCTAACTGTTTGGGTATGTCTTCTTGTTTGCAAACAGAGAATTCCTAGAGCAACGAGGGAGTCGTTCAACAATCCGGGCGACCGCGGCCAAGTTTCTCTTACCATGCGCAGCCTTGGTGTGAATGAACCTGGTCAATATACCGTAAGTACAAAGGATGGTCGCATGATGATTGATGCTAAAGGATGGTCAAGGTTCAAATCTAAATCATATCTTGCGGTAGGGGATGATGTCAAAATCGAACTTTCTCGACAAGGAGAGCTGGTCCAAATCAACTTTGAAATTCTTCAGTAGCAGCACGCAACTGCCGAACTGATCTATCCTCCGAGAGATTTTGATGTAATAATCTGGCATGGTGAAACAAGTGTCCTGTGTGTATAAGTAATACGACAATATTATTTATCACATGGTATATCATTGATAGAATTACAACTCTGATTGCTGGTTAGGAACTGTCGTTTGATTTCATTCCAACAGCTGCCATGCTTTATTCAATTTTGTGTATTCGCCTTGTGGCAACATCTAAAACCAGCGCCGTACCGATTGCTTGCAATATGAAAAGCGCTGAGGTAGAACACATGCCCCCCAAACATGCAGGGTCGGCCTACGGCCCAAAGTCTAGAACCGTGAGCCTATCTGAGTATTGTATTCTCTGCTGAACCCCCATAAAAAAAGCTGAACCCCCATAATGCCCATGCATTGCAGAGGGAGTATATTTCTCGGCAAGGTGAGCCTGTCTGTGATATAAAAGATTTGTATATTTCTTTACAGAGGGAGTATCTCTCTGTCAAAAAATATATTTATGTGTAACTAATTACTCCTGTCTTTCTACTTCCTTTCGCTGATATGTGGGGCAACCGGCAATGGGGTCCACGTGCCATATGCACAAATTAGAGTGCACAACTTCACAGTAGACACACCCCGGTCGTAGCGCCGCACTAATGCCCAATGAGCCGTCAAATCACAACCCCCCCCCTTTCCAGCTTTAGCAGTAAGCTGGACGTATGAAGCGGCAATATTTCACTGGGCCTGAATCCCCTTCTCCCTCGTCTGCTTGTTCAGAGAAAACCCCCTCTCGGCGATTGCATAGGGTTTTCTCATGGAGAACCAGGTACGAATTCTTCATCCATCCCCGATAAATCCAAGTGCCTTGGTCGCAGGTAATCCTAGGATGGCAGCCGCTGCCGTTGATACATTTTTCTTCCTACTGAATCTAGTGTGTTTCATTTGTAGTGCCCAAAGTGCGAGTACCCTGCAGGTTTCTGCGCCCTCGGCGAGATGCCACACTTGTTCCTTCTCATCCTCACAACACATTTTGAAACACGCACAATATGTTCCTAGAATCCTCTTTTCTATCCGGGAGGGTGGTTTTTTTTTTAACATTGTGACGCCCGGATAATTAAGCTATAGTGATCCCTCGCTAATGATGCCACGTCACCTCGGTTACTGTTGATAAACTCTAGATAATTCAAAACCGAAACAAATTCAAAATTTAATTAAAGGAAAACAATAAAAGTTTTCAAACATTAAAATAAAAATGTTCGATTTGTACTAAATATTACATAGATAAATATTATAAAATGCATAAATATTTTAAATTGAATTAAAACAGAATAGAAAATAAATAAAAGAAAGAAAATACAAAAGAGAAAAACAAACAAAAAAAGGAAATGACCCCC
>NC_041391.1:462882828-462914552 GCF_002162155.2 Triticum dicoccoides | reverse complement strand
CGCCCGCTACCCCACCATCACCTCCGACACCGCTGGACCGCACCGCCGAAGCCCCCTCACCGTCTTCGCCGGGTCGGCCGCCACCCCGTCACCCTCGACTCCTCCCCGCCGGATTGCCTCCTCCTCGCCCGATCGCCGTCCTCTCCGCCGTCACTAGACCCCGCCGCATCAACCTTCGTCGAGCCCGCTGCCTTGGACCCTACACAACACCGTGAGCCGCCACTTTTCCCTCTTCCTCTCCCCGTGTCGGCCGTGCAGTCGCCTTCCCTGGCTCGCCTCAACACCGCGGACCCCGGTCCCCAACCTCGTGCGCGCCTGCGCCATCTTTGGCCGCGCTCGATGCGCGCTCACCGCGCCCCCATCCGCGTGCATAGGTCCCTGGACCACCCTCTGCCGCGCCTGCCTGCTGGTGGCCGCATGCACCGCGCTCCCCTGGCCGAAGCGCCCCTGTACCGCGCGTCAGCATCGTCCATCGTTGGATCCGCCGGGCCTTCCCCCGCTGCTGGCCGCACGTCCCGCGTCGTGCGTCTCACCTTGCCGCTCCCCTGCCTATGCCGCTTCCTCGCCGCCACGGCCGCCTGGCCGGCGCCGTGGCCACCGGCCTCTCCCTGCTCCGGCGCCCGCTCGGGTGACACCCGTAACCCGTTCGCCCGCACCCGTTTGGCCCCAGGGGCCTATGACAAGCAGGCCCCATGCCCAGTATGTTTTAAAAAATGGAAATTAATAATAATAATAATAATAAAATAAATGAATAATAATTTAATTAGTTAATTAATTAAAGAATTAATTAACTTAATTAATTTTGATTAATTAAACTAAACGACTAATTAAACTAATTAATCATGATTAGTTAGACTAGTCAATGATGAACGGGACCCACACGTCAGTTTGACCAGTCAACACCCCTGTTGAATGCTGACGTCATGCTGACGTCAGCATACACTATTCTAGATAATGTTGATTTAAAATAATTAAGTAAATTCTAAAAATGATTAAATCTTTTAAAATTAATATAAAATAAATCATAGCTCGGATGGGAAAACATTGTACATGTAAGTTGCTCAGAACGATGAGACGAATCCAGATACGCAGCCCGTTCATCCGCCACGCGTCCCTAGCATAGTGAACCTGCAACTTTCCTCCTCCGGTTCACCTGTCCAAAAACGCGAAACACCGGGGATACTTTCTCGGTTGTTTCCCCCTTTCGCCGGTATCACCTACTACGGCGTTAGGGCATACCTAACATCGCTCATTGTCATGTTGTGCATCGTCATGCTTATGTTTGCATTGTATTTACTGTTTCTTCACCCTCTTCTCTCCGGTAGACTACGAGACTGCCGCCGTTGCTGGTGCCCTGATCGACTACGTTGTTGACGACCCCTACTTGCCAGAGCAACCAGGCAAGCCCCCCCTTGATCACCAGATATCGCCTATTCTTCTCTATACTGCTTGCATTAGAGTAGTGTAGCATGATACTGTTCGGTTACTCCTATTCTGTTGCATAGCCTGTCATTGTTGCTAGAGTCGTTGATACCTTACCCGCAATCCTAAATGCTTAGTATAGGATGCTAGTTTATCATCATTGGCCCTACATTCTTGTCAGTCTGCCTTGCTATACTATCAAGCTGTGATCACTTGGGAGGTGATCATGGGTATATACTATACATATATACATACTATACAAATGGTGACTAAAGTTGGGTCAGCTCGTTGAGTACCCACAAGTGATTCCGATGTGGGGGCTGGAAGGACAGGTGGCTCCATCCCGGTAGAGGTGGGCCTGGGTTCCCGACGGCCCCCGACTGTTACTTGGTGGCGGAGCGACAGGGCAGGTTGAGACCACCTAGGCGAGAGGTGGGCCTGGCCCTGGTCGGCGTCCGCGGTTACTTCATAATAACACGCTTAACGAGATCTTGGCATTTGATCTGAGTCTGGCCACTGGCTTATACGCACTAACCAACTACGCAGGAAAGATATGGGCACTCGACATCCTGGTATCAGGCGAAGCCTTCGTGACGTCAGCGACTGAGCGGCGCGCGCTGGGTTGGACTACGTTAACACAACTTCCTTTGTAATGGAGGTTGCTAGGTCTGCTCACCGGCCGCGTACGCAACGTGCATGTGTGCAATGGGCGATGGGCCCAGACCCCTGCGCGCATAGGATTTAGACCTGTGTGCTGACCTCTCTGTTGTGCCTAGGTGGGGCTGCGACGTGTTGATCTTCCGAGGCCGGGCATGACCCAGGAAAGTGTGTGCGCCCAAATGGGATCGAGCGTGTTGGGTTATGTGGTGCACCCCTGCAGGAAAGTTTATCTATTCGAATAACCGTGTCCCTCGGTAAAAGGATGACCCGGAGTTCTACCTTGACCTTATGACAACTAGAACCAGATACTTAATAAAACACACCCGTACAAGTTCCACAGACAACCTAGTGATCGCTTTTCCACAGGGCGACGAGGGGAGGATCGCCGGGTAGGATTATGCTATGCAATGCTACTTGGAGGACTTCAATCTACTCTCTTTTACATGCTGCAAGATGGAGGCTGCCAGAAGCATAGTCTTCGACAAGATTAGCTATCCCCCTCTTTTCTGGCATTCTGTAGTTCAGTCCACCGATATGGCCCTTTACACATATACCCATTTATATGTAGTGTAGATCCTTGCTTGCGAGTACTTTGGATGAGTACTCACGGTTGCTTTTCTCCCTCTTTTCCCCCTTTTCCCTTCTACCTGGTTGTCACAACCAGATGCTGGAGCCTTGGAGCCAGACGCCACCGTCAATGATGAGTCCTACTACACAGGAGGTGCCTACTACTACATGCAGGCCGCTGATGACGACCAGGAGTAGTTTAGGAGGATCCTAGGTAGGAGGCCTTGCCTTTTCGATCGTTGTTGCTTTTGGTCTAGCCTTCTTAAGGCAAACTCGTCTTATGTCTGTTCTCAGATATTATTGCTTCCGCTGACTCTTGTGTATTCGAGCTTATGTATTCGAGCCCTCGAGGCCCCTGGCTTGTAATATAAAGCTTGTATTATTTTAATTTGTGTCTAGAGTTGTGTTGATATCTTCCCGTGAGTCCCTGATCTTGATCGTACACATTTGCGTGCATGATTAGTGAACGATTGAATCGGGGGCATCACAAACATGTTGTGTTCTCATATTATTTTTCCTACAGTGTATTATTTGCTCTGCCAAAACACATGTACTCAAGATGCTCGGCCTTGCCATAACTGAGTACACTAGTTTAATGGTCACAGTGAAGACAAGCCATGGATATAAGTTCCAAGTTGGTTTCATGAACCAAGAATATCGCTGCTTTTTTATGGCCGAACTTGGATAAACTTTCTCAAGTGTTACGGACTGAAAGTTGGCGCACGAATGTTGATGGAAATAGCAGAACCTGGTCTCATATTCACTGTGATCTTCCACCCTGATGTCGTTCCAATTGTTCATCCATGTTAGTTTTGTATCTGGTTCTTGCTTGTTGCCTCGATTACTTCTTAATCCACCTATTCTGTCTAACTAATCACAATTTAACTTTAGAAGTAGCAACGAATCTCTCACGAAGATGCTACTTCCAACTAGTATTTTCTTATAATTGGTGGCACGTGTTGGTTTTTCAGAGTTAAGCAGTCTGTTCGTTTGTTACTCTGCAATAACTCGGCTGTTACTTATGGCACTGAAGTTAACTGGATCGACATCCACAAGTTCCTACACTTTATTGATCGTCTTGAGGTCCTTGTGGGGCGTTTCAATGGTGGAAGGCCACGTGGGATATGTGTGCCACTACTGCACTCGTTGAACAGGTCCCACTGTGTCGAGAAACTTATGGTACGAGCTGTTTTCTGTTATATATGTTGTTCATAAACTATTGCTTATACACAGTTTTACAGTTGTGATCTTCTTGAAACAGGAACTGCCCAGTTCTATTGTTCCTATACAGATGCCTCACCATGGTCGGGTCAGACTTGCGCTTGGTCACAACATGATGTTTATGTCGACCTACTCAATTCCCCTTGGAGGTGAAAAGATACTTATTCACGGGTGGTCTCAAATAATGAAGGCTCGTCCATCTTGGAGAATAGGACAGAAGATTATGTTCATGCTTTTCCATGGCTCTAAAGCGAATATCCTGTTTATTGACCACATTGCGAGATGAAGCCGCTTTCAGAAGGTTGTGGACGCGCGGGGTGGTGCCTGGGCCTTGTCCTAGGGCTTGGCGGCCTCACCCTTGGTTAACTGTAGGCAAAGTAGCACTGTTCGAGGTGTGCTTTGTACGGTTGAACCTCTATAAGTACTCATACTGCTTTCAGCTTTGGTTGTTAAGTGCCCCTGCTGGTTTCAGTTAAGGTTGTTAAGTACTCCTGCTGCTTTTACAGTTTGTCGTGTTTCTTCAGTCCTGTCTTCCTCCAGCCGCCAAAACCAAACCAGTGCTGGCAGGGCCGCCTGCTTCCGCCTCCCACGGCTGGCTGCGCCTCAGCACACGCATCGCCGCCCCACCATCTCCTAAATCGTTAACGCCGACGTCCTATGCGCGCTTTGGTGCACTCGCCGCGGCGCCGCCCTCTCGCGTTGTCAACATGGTCAACAAACAATAGGAATCGACAGAAGTACGTGGAGAGGATGACAGTAGGGGCCCACCACGTCAGTGTATGGAAAAATAAAATGCTTCCTCCTAGTGTTTTCCTGACATCTGGGACCCACGACATTGTGAGCGTATATAGTCAATAGACAAGAGAACAGCACAAGATCGGCTGACACCTGGGACATAGCTACTCGAGCAATATTTTTTCTTGTTATTGTTGAGACGGAGCAGGGTTTGAACTGGGCTGTGGCCCGTCTAGCCCAGGCTTATATTTTATGTTCACCACGTGACCAGCCCAGCTATTTTTTTTCTTTGTGAAAATGAGCCCAGTTTATTTTTTCTGAAGAATACCCAATCCAGGCCTACTTATTTTTCTAGGCCCTGACGGGCTGCAACTCTTTCAAGACGCCTGCAAATCTCAAAAGTAATATGAAATGGGTTGTAAATATAAAAACAGACGACAAATTGGCAATTACTTTATAATTTCTGAATTTTATTCACATTTTTAGATTCCTATTTCACTGGCATTAACCTAATTTAAATATATCTTCAAAGTACTTTAAATCTAGCTTGACAATTCGGTATTAAAAATAGTTTGGAACCCACAGAAATATGCGAAATTGGCCCTGGCCAACCAAAAAAATGACTCCAATAAATTGCATAGGAAGTTGCCATGAGCTATATATAAATTATTAAAAAAAAGAGGGAGTGGTCTGACTTGTGGACCTATTTAGTTGACGCGTATGAAAGATTTTTTTACTTATTACATACATCAACAAACGATTCTAGCAGACGTAACTGTTGGATGTCAATCCAATGGCCGTCGTGTTTCTTCAATCTCTGATCTTCTTGCTCCAGCCGCCAAAGCAGCGCCGGCGGGACTGCCTGCTCCCGCCTCCCGTGGCCGGCTCTGCTGCCGCGCAGGCCTCAGCGCCCCCTACTACTCCCACCACTGGCCAGGGCATCCCTCTACTCACCCACACCCCCTGTTATTCTGTGGCGACAACAGCCTCACACCGCAGCCGAACCGCTGAACCCTTGTACTCCTCTCCGTGCGGGCTTCCGCTGCCGCGTCTTCCCCGGCTCCGCGTCGTCCCCTTCCTAGGCCTCGCCGTCGTCCACCGCCATGGTGCTCTCGGTGCGGCGTGGTCAATGTGGTCAAAGACCGACTTCCATCGGAAGAGTACTGCACGTGGAGAGGCTGATAGCTGGGTCCACTGTAGCTGCAAGGAAGTGCCTCCTTATTACGCGGAAAATAATTATTCCTCCACCTGACTGCAGGGACCCACCGGACGGGCCACCAGTATTTCACAAAAAAACATTTCCCCCTGACTGCTGGGACCCACTGGACGGGCCACCGTATTTCGCGAAAAAATGTTCCCCCCGCAGTCAGCTCGGACCCACCGGAAGTGCCTCCTTATTACGCACAAATAAATGAATACCCCCTGCTAACTGGGACCCACCTTAGTGGGAGGCTGACTTGTGGGCCTACTAAGTTGACTGGGATGGAGGCCTTTGTCAACTTTAGTTAATATATGAACGATTCTAGCTCCAGTGACCATACGATGTCCATCCAATGGCCGTAGTGCTTCTTCAACCTCTGGTCTTCTTGCTCCAGCCGCCCAAAGCAGCAGCGGTCGTGCCGCCTTCTCCTGTCGCCCGTGGACGGCTGTGATGCCACGGAGGCGTCACCGCCCCCTACTACTCCCACCGGTGGCCAGGACATCCCTCTATGGACCCACACCCCCTGTTATTCTGCGGCGACGGCAGCCTCACACCGCAGCCGAACGAGTGAACCCTCATACTCCTCTATGCGTGGGCATCCACTGACGCGTCTTCCCTGGCTCTGCGTCGTCCCCTTCCTAGCCTCGCCTTCGTCCACCACCCTGGTGCTCTCGGCGTGGCACGGTCAATGTGGTTAAGGAACGACTTCCATCGGACATGGACTATACGTGGAGAGGCTGACAGCTGGGTCCACGGCAGCCGCAAGGAAGTGCCTCCTTATTACGCGCAAAATAATTATTCCTCCACCTGACAGCGGGGACCCACTGGACGGGCCACCATATTTCACGAAAAAACTGATTCGCCCCCTGACTGTTGGGATCCACCAGCTACTTCTTCGCACGCAAGCAAGTACGTCCGAGAAAAAAACGATTCGCCCCTTGACTGCTGGGACCCGCCAGCTACATCTTCGCACGCAAGGAAGTGCGTCCGAGCAAAAAAAAATGATTCGCCCCCTGACTGCTGGGACCCACCAGCTACACCTTCGCACACAAGGAAGTGTGTCCGGGCAAAAAAAAACGATTCGCCCCCCTGACTGCTGGGACCCACCAGCTACATCTTCCCATGCAAGGAAGTGCGTGATAGTCGGGACCCACCTGGTCGAAGCGTATGTAGCATTGTCATTCTGGTCGCGAACGTGTACGTACATACTGGTGGATGTAGAGGCACGCACATGTCGTAGTAGAGGCACACATGTAGCATGTACACGTACGTACAACGGCCAGGGGGCAAGAAAGAAAATACGGCCACGTACGTACATACGGGCGGGGTCTTGAATGCCTACTCGCGCATACGTACGGCCAGGGCTCGTGTACATGGCTGGGTTGGAACGGAGAAACATCTTCGTCGTCGTGTTCATGGGGAGGAAACGGAATGCGTCGTGTTCATGGGGAGGCAACGGAATGCGTCGTGTTCATCGGGAGGCAACAGAACGTGATGTAGGGCGGAAACCTTTGTGGAAGATCTTTCACGTTTGGAGTGGATCCTACCGGGACCACGATGAACGAGCGGAAGAACACAAGGAAAAACACGGGGATGAACGAGAGAAACTCAACCGACAAGTAATTGATCACACAAGGGCTAGATCACCGAACGCATAAGGTAGCACGAGGTTCAAAATCAACAAAGGAAAGATACAAAGGTATCCGTTCTTCTCCGTGAGGAGGTCTCGATTGTCTTCCCTTGTAGGGGTCTTGAATCCGCTTGGGGGATTTTCTTCGAAGAGGTTGTGAGCTCTGAGGAGAAGTAACCAAGTGGATGAGCAAGGCTCTCACAGAAAATATGAGCTAAACCAATGCTAACCCTAATACGAAGCTAGGAGACGAGTATATATATAGTGCTAAGCCATGAAAGGGTAAGTGGGAGAGGATACATGGGGCGAAACCCCTTGCACTGCGCGCAGGCAGGCCGGTAGTACCGGTCATGTGGCCGGTAGTTCCGTTGGTAACTCATGCAGGGAGGAAGTACCAGAAGTTGAAGGCGGCACTACCGCTGGGAGGTCAGGCGCTAGCCTCCGGAGATGGACGTCGAAGGGGCCAGTGGTCGTGGCGGCTGTTTCGGTCTTTGGGCAGAAATAGGTAAAACCGGTGCAGCACCGACCTTGCTCCGCTCGATCAGACAAGGTGGGCCGGTTGTTGGGTGATAGCTGGCCGGTTGTTCCTCCCGGGCGGTGGTTGGGTGGTTGTTCCGGTCCTTCTGGGCTGGGCAGATCGTCTACATGCTCTTGATGTTCATCTTGCATCGTATCTTCTCCTTGGTTACTTTCTTTGTACCTAAGCACACAAAGCATCTCCGTTTGAGGTAGTAGCCATGTCTCAAGTGGGTCAAAGGGAAGTTCAACAAGGAGAGAGTTAACCTCGGATTGGATGCCACGTGCTCGAGCTCTTGTCATGGGTCCACTTGGAGCTTGAGTAGTCGAAGTAGTGTCCATGGGGATGACCGTAGGATGCTCCGCATGATCTCCCCTCCCTTGGGAAAGATCCGACCTCGGATCGAAATTCTCATCACCATGGTACGGGGAGAGATCGGAGACGTTGAAGATGTCGCTCATGTTGTACTTGTCGCATGGGAGGCCGATCTTGTAAGTGTTGTTGTTGTAGCGTGCTAGCACCTTGAAGGGTCCGTCGGCTCGGGGGAGAAGCTTGGACTTGCGTTCGTTGGGGATGCGGTCCTTGCGAAGGTGTAGCCACACAAGGTCTCCAATGTTGAATGTCTTGGGTTGCTTGTTGACGTTGAGCTTGGAAGTTAGTCATTGTACTTGGCGCTCGATGGTGTGCCTTGTATCTTCGTGCGTCTTATTGATGTAGTTCGCCCGTGCACTCGCATCTATGTTGGTGCGTTCTTGTAGAGGAAGGGGTAGGATGTCCAAAGGTGACAATGGGTTGAAGCCGTAGACGACCTCGAAGGGGGACTTGCCGGTAGTCGAATGTCTTCCACGGTTGTAGGCGTACTCGATGATGGGTAGACACGCCTCCCACCCGTTGATGTTCTTCTTGGTCAACACGCGAAGTAGAGTGGAGAGCGTCCAGTTCGTCACCTCCGTTTGGCCGTCGGTTTGAGGATGGTATGCGGATGAGAACAACAACTTGATTCCGAGCTTGGCGCATAGCGTCTTCCAAAAGTAACTCAAGAACTTGACGTCACGGTCGGAGACGATTGTCTTTGGTACTCCATGGAGGCGCAAGATTTCCCTACAAAAGATATTTGCAATGTGTGAAGCATCATCTATCTTGTTGCAAGGAATGAAATGTGCCATCTTAGAAAATTGGTCCACAACAACAAACACGGAATCCTTTCCATTTTGAGTTCTAGGCAAACCAAGTACAAAATCCATGCTAATGTCTTCCCAAGGTTGATAAGGAATAGGAAGAGGCATGTAAAGACCATGTGATTGAGCTTTAGACTTAGCTTTGCGACACGTAGAGCATCGGGTGGTGAAGCGTGAGATGGCACAGAACATCTTGGGCCAAAAGTAGTTCTTGGAGAGCGTGGCGAATGTCTTGTTGCGTCCAAAGTGTCCCATGAGTCCGCCTCCATGAGCCTCTTGCAAAAGGAGCAAACGAAGAGAAGACTCGGGAATGCATACTTTGTTAGCTTTCATAAGATAACCATCCTTGATGTAATATTGTTCCCAAGATGTATGTGTCAAACATTTAGCATAAGGAGTAGCAAAAGATGGATCATTAGCATACAAGTCTTTTATGTGCTCAAAGCCAATAACATTCAACTCAAGTTTAGTGACAAGCGTGCATATGCGTGAAAGTGCATCCGCAACTACATTTTCCTTACCCTTAATGTACTTGATCACATAGAGGAACAATTCAATAAATTCACTCCATTTGGCATGACGCTTGTTCAACTTAGTTTGGCCTTTTAAGTACTTTAGTGTTTCATGATCGGTATGTATGACAAGCTCATGAGGTCTAAGATAATGTTCCCAAACATGTAGCACATGCACTAAAGCATACAATTCTTTGTCATAGATGGGATAGTTAAGTTGAGCACCGGAGAGTTTTTCACTAAAATATGCAATGGCTCGTTTTTCTTGCATCAGAACTCCGCCAATTCCGGTACCACTTGCATCACAATGAACCTCAAAAGTTTTGTCAAAATTGGGCAAAGCAAGAATCGGAGCATGAGTAAGCAAAGACTTGAGCTCATCAAAAGCGGTGGATTGCAAAGATCCCCAAACAAAAGGAGTATTCTTCTTACTCAAGGCATGCAAAGGAGCGGCAATAGTGCTAAAATCCTTCACAAAGCGACGATAAAAACCCGCAAGACCAAGAAAACTACGCACTTGTTGCAAATTGGTGGGTTGGGGCCAAGTTTTAGTTGCTTCAATTTTAGTTTCATCAACATGGACACCCTCGGAAGAGACAACAAAACCCAAGAAAACCACTTTGTCAACAGGAAATGTGCACCTTTTCATGTTGGCATAAAGACTTTCCTTGCGAAGGGTTTGCAAAACACAAGAATATCATCGAAGTAATCCAAAACAAAGACTCCAATATAAGGGCGAAGCACATAATGCATGAGACGCACAAAAGTACCGGGAGCCTCCGATAAACCCATAGGCATGACTAACCACTCATATAGGCCAAATTTGGTTTTGAAAGCAGTTTTCCATTCATCACCCTCTTGTATGCAGATTTGATAATAGCCACTTTTAAGATCAATTTTTGAGAAAAAGTTGGCTCCACTAAGTTCATCAAGCATATCATCTAAGCGAGGAATGGGATGCCTATAGCGAACGGTAATAGCATTTATAGGTCTACAATCGGAACACAAGCGGAAACTTCCGGCTTAGGTGCAAGTATAATGGGAACGGCACAAGGGCTTAAGCTTTCACGTACATGACCATTGTCGATTAGTTGTTGTACTTGCCGTTTAATCTCCTTGGTTTCTTCGGGATTGACACGCTATGGAGCTTTGTCTGGAAGTGGCGCTCCGGGGATGAGGTCGATTCGATGCTCAATGCCTCGTAGAGGAGGTAGACCCGGAGGTACCTCATCGGGGAAAACATCTTGGAATTCCTACAAAATAGATTGAAACACTAAAGGTAGCTCGTGAAAGGTGTTAGTTTTTGGATCTCCATCCTTGCACACAAGGACAAAGTGCATGACACTTGATGGGTTCTCATACACTTCTCTCATCTCACTTTTTATAGCAAATAATATGAGGTTTTTCTCTCTAGGCGAAGAGGCGCTCAAGTTTGGCTTCTGTCTCTCACTCAGTTTTGGGTGGATCACTTTCTCACTCTTCTCTCCATGGTGGGTGGCTTGCTTGTCGGCTATCACTTGACTAGGAGACATAGGTCATAGCACATATTCCTTCCCTTTCATCTTGAAGCTATAGTGATTGGTACGCCCATTGTGGATGACACCACGGTCGAATTACCATGGTCGACCAAGAAGGAGGTGGAAAACGGTCATTGGGACCACATCACACTCCAAAGTGTCCTCATATGGACCAATTTTGAAAGAGACTTGGACCATATGCTCAACTCGTATAGTGCCGAGTCACTTAGCCATTGAACCTTGTAGGGGTGCGGGTGCTTCCTCTTGACCAATTGGAGCTTGGAGCATAGTTCTCCACTTGCCAAGTTGTGACAACTACCTCCATCGATGATGACCTTGACGGACATTCCGTTGATGCCAGACTTGGTGTGGAAGATATGGCATCGTTGGTCTTCTTCTTGTTGATGTTGAAGAGTCAAGACTTTGGAGACAACAAGAGTGGGGCTCGTATCTTCATCACAAAAGACTTGATCATCTTCATCCTCATTCACGCGCCGGTGCATTGCCACTTGCTCAAGAGCTTCCATCTCCTCATCACTCATGGAGTCGTAGGTGCCATCGTCATTGAGGATCATGGTGCACTTGTTTGTGCATTCATAGGACTTGTACCCTCGGCCGCTGCAAGTGAAACACTTGAAGGAGCTTGTCTTGACGGTCTCATTGGTCGGAGTAGATGATGAAGCACGCGGCTTGAAGTTGCTTGTAGTAGGAGGAGGATGACTTGAACTTGTCAAAGTTTTCTTATAACTTGACTTATCGTCATTGCTTGGAGAAGGTTTGGTTGATGTAGATGTTGGAGGAGTTGTTGAAACTTGGTTGTTGGAGAAGCCGTAGGTCTTGGATGAGTACTTTGCGTACTTGAAGTCATCTTGCACTTGACGTTCCACCTTGGTCGCTTGATGCACGAGGTCAATGAGGTTGGAGTAGGGTTGGAAGTCGGCGATCCTCTTTATGGGATGATTGAGTCCATTCAAGAATCATGCCATTGTTTGCTCATCATCTTCCTTCACATTGGCTCGAATCATGGCTATCTCCATTTCCTTGTAGTACTCTTCCACAATCGTTGTTCCTTGCTTGAGGAGTTGTAGCTTCTTGAAGAGATCACGGTTGTAGTAGGTTGGCACAAAACGTGCTCGCATGACATCCTTCATTTGAGCCCAAGTGGTGATTGGAGGTTCACCTCTTGCTTCTCGGCGCTCAAGGACTTTTCCCACCATATGAGCACATAGTCTTGGAACTCAAGTGATGCCATAGCGATCTTCTTCTGTTCCTCATAGTTGTGCAAACGGAAGATTTTATCGACCTTCAATGCCCATGAGAGGTATTCTTCCGGATCATTGCTTCCATTGAACTTGGGCATTGTGAATTTGAGCTTTCCATAGAGTTGCTCTTCATTGTGTTGTTGGCGATGGTGATGATGACGCCCTTGACATGGAGGGTAATCATCCTCATATTGCTCTTGGCATGGAGGAAGTCCATGATCAACTTGCTCTTGTTGGACTTGAGGATGAGGTGGAGCTTGACGAGCTTGTGGAGGATCTTGAGGGACTTGACGGTGCACACGTGGTTGGTAGTTCCTCTCTTGGATTTCTTCTCGAAGGGCTTCCTCTTGATTGCACCGTTCGTGATTGCGGTTGGCGATGGCTCGACTTGATTCTTGAAGGGCATGTTCCACCTCAAGAGCTTGTGCTTCTCGTTGTTGTTGTTGAAGACGTTGAACCTCGGCGTCTTGTTCCTCTCGGTGTAGACGCGCTTGTTCTTCCTCTTGGCGCCGTAGTCGTTGTCGTTCTTGAGCTTGAGCCAAAGCGACTTGGTTTGATTGAGGACGAGGAACTTGCTCATCGACTTGCTCTTGTGAATGCTTGACGTGTAGCGGGTTGCGAGATGCATGATGGTCTTGACGTGCGGCTCGTCAAAGAGTGTTTGATGACGGTGTACTTGAGCCGAAGAAGGTGTCGTCGGAGTGTCGACTTGATTGGCTCTGTCTTGAGTATGACAATGTAGAAGGAGGCCGGTTCACCAACAAGGCACGAATCTCATCCATTCTTGCATCGTTCTCTTGCTTGTGCACGTCGAGCTTGTTGTCGAAGTAGTCCCGTGTACGTTGCTCGGAGATTCGCAAGCCGGTGGCGAGTTTGTCGATGCGGTTGTTCATTGCTTGTTGCTCTTGATTAACGCTCATTGTGCACCTAAGAGGTGGCTCTTGGTGACGTATGATGACATGTCATCGTCTTACTCGATGAAGAGTGGGTTGGTAGAAGTACTCGGCCTATCCATCAATCCAAGCAAAATGTGAGTGGTAGAAGGAGAAGAACTTATACCAATGTACCTTGACCGATGTTGATGATGAATCAAGTTCACTCAAATGCGGACAATGAAATAGCACTATTGGTACCAATCCTTGTCGGTTCTCACACCTACACAAGTAAAAGCTTATGGTGGAGCTTGGTTAGGATGGTGGCACAAAATTGATTGCAATCGTTAGTTTGACTCAAAGATGTTGAAAAAGATTCGCAAATTCGCAAATGCAACAAGTAGACCAAGCAATTAGTGGTACACGGAAACACACACGCAAATAGATAAGTGGGATTGTGCAAACCAAAAATGAGCCAAAATGTGGAGTCCACGAAAATGCTCTTGTTGCACAATACTAGAGAGACGCTAGCACGATTGCGCAATTGGCGGATATGGAGCTTGTGCACAACCTACTAGGCGAAATTGTGACGATCTCTATCCCAAGTATGCTATATGTATGGTATTTCGGTGCTATGATCCAAGATGATCTTATGTGACAATCTTAATGTAGTATGATGCTATGGTTCTTGCTTATAAGCTCTTTGCTTATCTTTCTCTTTTGCTTAAAAGCTTGGTTGGCTCTTTCACTTTTGAGCTCTTTCCTCATGCAAAACTTCACGAACCAAGATAGAAATTGTGTATGCGATGACAACTTTGTGACACACAAGTTGATGCCAAGATATGCACCACTTTGATATGGTATGTATGCTATGGAGTATGATCACTAACGTGCACAAGTCACATTGCCGACAATACTCAATGGCTAGTCTCGATGGGTAAGCAACGCAAAAGATGGGCTATGATGGTTATCAATGCAATTGTGAGAGATGACAAAGATGTCGGCGAGGTTACCGTCCTTGGCGATGATGAGTCCTTGGCGAGGAGTGGTGGTGATGTTGACGTCGAACCGTACCTATATAGCCGAAACACAATAGGACACGGGAACCACGACTCAAATTCTCAAAGACCAAAAGCAACAATGGTGGTAGAGGAAAGCGGAGGTGGTATAGTGGATGATGTGGTGAAAGACCTAGGCAAAGATGCCAATGTTCGGAAAATTAGATGGTGTACAATGATGTTTTAGCTTATCTAGGTGGATGGGGGATGTCAATAGCTTCTCAACGAGCTAAAGAACGCAAAAATCGGACTCCGGATGTGGAAGTTATAAATGAAAATGGTGAAACTCGGAATGCTAAAACTGGCATGGGCGGTAGTACCGCTCGGATGGGCGGTAGTACCGCTTGTGGTACTCAGCGGTAGTACGGCTTGGTGGGGCGGTAGTACCGGTCGTGTCGGGATTCTTCACAGATCCAATCGGGGCACGATTATGGGGCGGAAATGGATGATTTCGGGGCCAAAATTGGATGGATTTCGTGGATGGGAAGAGGGGAAACTTGGGGGAATGCTAGATGCACTTGAAACCAAGCAAATCCACGGATCAAAATCAACAAAACATCATCAAACCAACAAATCACAAAAAAAATTGGGGCCTATTTTTGGTGGGGATTTTTGGATTTAGGACGAAAACAACAAAATCAAGCTAGAAAACACTAGGTAGGGGCTCCAAAAACGTGATCACCGTGGCTCATGATACCAAGATGATGTAGGGAGGAACCCTATGTGGAAGATCTTTCACGTTTGGAGTGGATCCTACCGGGAACACGACGAACGAGCAGAAGAACACGAGGAAAAACACGGGGATGAACGAGAGAAACTCAACCGACAAGTAATTGATCACACAAGGGCTAGATCACCGAACGCATAAGGTAGCACAAGGTTCAAAATCAACAAAGGAAAGATACAAAGGTAGCCGTTCTTCTCCGTGACGAGGTCTCGATTGTCTTCCCTTGAAGGGGTCTTGAATCCGCTTGGGGGATCTTCTCCGAAGAGGTCGTGAGCTCCGAGGAGAAGTAACCAAGTGGATGAGCAAGGCTCTCACAAAAAATATGAGCTAAACCAATGCTAACCCTAATACGAAGCTAGGAGACGAGTATATATAGTGCTAAGCCATGAAAGGGTAAGTGGGAGAGGATACATGGGGCGAAACCTCTTGCACTGCGCGCAGGCGGGCCGGTAGTACCGGTCATGTGGCCGGTAGTTCCGCCGGTAACTCATGCAGGGCGGAAGTACCGGAAGTTGAAGGCGGCAGTACCGCTGGGAGGTCAGGCGCTGGCCTCCGGAGATGGACATTGAAGGGGCCAGCGGTTGTACCGCTGGTCGTGGCAGTTGTTTCGGTCTTTGGGCCGAAACCGGTAAAACCGGTGCAGCACTGGCCTTGCTCCGCTCGATGACAGAAGGTGGTCCGGTTGTTGGGCGGTAGCTAGCCGGTTGTTCCGCCCGGGCGGTGGTTGGGCGGTTGTTCCGGTCCTTCTGGGCTGGGTAGATCGTCTACATGCTCTTGATGTTCATCTTGCATCGTAACTTCTCCTTGGTTACTTTCTTTGTACCTAGGCACACAAAGCATCTCCGTTTGAGGTAGTAGCCATGTCTCAAGTGGGTCAAAGGGAAGTTCAACAAGGAGAGAGTTAACCTCGGATTGGATGGCACGTGCTCGAGCTCTTGTCATGGGTCCACTTGGAGCTTGAGTAGTCGAAGTAGTATCCATGGGGATGACCGTAGGATGCTCCGCATCAGAACGCATGGGAACCAACCGGCTGGGTCGGAACGGAATGCGTGGCCCTGTTCATCGGGAGGGCTTGGACGGAACAGGCGATGGAAACAAGGCCTGGCATACCGCAGAACGGAGGAAACGGCCTTGTGTTCGACCGGCCATGTTCGAAAGAGGATCCTGTTCATCGGGGGGGGGTGTGGCGTACCGCAAAACGGAGGAAATGGACCTCCTACGGCCGAAACGGGGAGTCCTGTTGATCGGGACAGGTGTGGTGTACCGCATAATAGAGGAAACGGACCTCCTACGGTTGAAACGAGGGTCCTGTTGATTGGCAGAGGTGTGGCGTACCGCAAAATGGATGAAACAGACCTCCTACGGTCGAAATGGAGCTCCTGTTGATCGGGAGGGGTGTGGCGTACGGCAAAATGGACGAAACAGACTTGTGTTGGAGCGCAACGGTCGAAACGGGGGTCCTGTTCGTCGGGAGGTGTGTGGTGTACTACAAAACGGGACTCCACGGGATACTGTTCATCTCCACGGCCGACCTCCTCCAGCCTCCACGGGCTATCGTCGACCTCCTCCAGCCTCCACGGGCTCCTGTTCATCCAGCCTCCACCGTGCGCTACTCCATTGGCTACTGTTCAACCACCCCTCCATGGGCACCCCTCCACCGTCTACTGTTCATCCAACCCTCCACACCACGGGGTCCTGTTCATCCAGAGGCAACGCCACCACTCACTGTTCATCCAACCCCCCCGCAACGCTCACTATTCATCTAATCGATCGGCTTCACTTAGCAGCAGTAGCGTAGGAATCGCTCGATTGGGTTCAGGTAACTGCCATCGATCGATCGCTCGGGTTCAGCAACGCGTAGCCTATAGTGCAATCGCTCGGTTTCAGTTAGAGCCCAACGCCTCGCTCGGGTTCAGTTAGAGCCAATGCCTCGCACACATGCGCGTACGTGTACAAGGGAAACGCACATCTCTCGGCCCTCGACCGCCCACCGTAACCGGGAACTCCCCAAAATTTTCCTCGCCCTCGCTTCTACCACGATTTTTTCCGTCATGGACCGCCCAAAGAATGTCATGCAGTTGCGTCTCCGGCCCGCCCAGGACGAAAAGCCCACTTTCTGTCATGATTTTTTGTCATAGAAGTAGGAGCCCACCACATCTATGATGATACCGGGTTTTGTCACAATTATCGTCATAGAAGTGTCATATGTATGACAGAAAAAAAATTCGTTCGACCCAAAATGTCATGGATGTGTCTTTTTTTTTACGGATATAACAAGTTATATACTTGGCAGTTGAGGGCTAATGCATACCGGATCAGTTCAAGGTTATCAAGTTTCTCTCCACAAACCGGATTATGTTGATGATTGAAAGGAATTTTGGAAACTACATTACAGAAGATATACCGGGTCATCCTAAAGGTATAAACTGGTCTATAGGGGCTACACAAGCAAAATCCAATCTTATCCTACTACAAGTCTCGGTTCATGTTCATATTATGAACCGGCCCCTGGGGGGCTATAGGAGTTGATAATTGAAGCAGGCTATAAGGGAAAAAATTATGCAAAGGAACGGATATTTACCTCATATCGCTCTTTCATCAGACCTACTAAATCGGCTTCATAGTCGCGGCTGGTATACAGACGGTTTAGATATCCAGAGTGGATGTCCTGAGCATTGAGGTGAGCATAGCTTGATAAATCTGTTTAACATTTGCCCTTGTCCACAACGGAAAATTCTTCCTTGGTACTATGCTTTGATAAAGCGACAGGGTTGCCAGGAGCAGTATGGCTAAAGCCGATAATCACAACATCATCTGTGGTGCCATCAACAGTCTTGTCTGGGCTTGGCGGTTTAGCAGATGTTCTTGCTGGGCTTGGTGGATCGGCAGCTAGGCTTGGCGGGTCAGCAGACTGGATCATTGGATTCAATTCTGCCGGTTCAACAAAAGTATCATGACTCTGAGGTACCGAATCGTCTAGGGTAATGCCAGCAGTCTGATCAAGAGCTTCTAAGGTCTTCTCAGGTTCCGTGCCCGGATTATCATCAGTTGGTGTAGTCAGCTTGGCTTTCTTGCTAAGTCTGGCTTTGGCACTAAAAAGAACAAATGCAGAGGTTAGTACAATAAACCAACGCAAGGCATAAAAAATTAAGTATAGTATACTTACTCAGGAACGGTCTTGAGTGGAGGCATCTATGTGGCTCATGACTCGCCGGAGGATGAATGGGAGGTTCCCTGATAATTCAAATCACACGGATTAAGAGGATATTGGAAGTAACCCGCCTTGGGATAAAGTGTATTAGAAGAACAAGAGACCTCTTGACGGCGTTTGCAAACCGGAGAATATGGTAAACCGGAGGAGGTAACCACTTGACCACTGTGACGGGTTGTGCAGCGAGCTTCATGCTGCTGTGTCTTCAAAGAAAAGTGCGGATCCAAATAAGCAAGAGGGTGTGAATGTTTTACTTTCCAGACTGCTCGACAGAGTTTTGGTACCGGCACATGATTTGAGTCGGAGGATAGAACAATTACCTCTACATCACCAGCGTGGCTAGCTTCCGCACCATCCTGATAATAATCATTGTCAATGAGGTGTATGGAAAAAGAACCAAGAGAGTCAAGTTCTACCTCTGATTCCGGGTCATCGAGCTCTTCATCATTGGGCAAGTCAGAGGCTTCGGCAGTTCATTTCTTTGCGGGCTTCTTTGTAACCCTGGTCTTGACACGAGGTGCTCTTACCGGTTTATCTTGTGGCTTCGCCGGTTTATCTTGTGATTTATTCTTCCAGAATGGATCATCACCCTGCATAGATAGACAACAAATTATAAAGGAATATTTAAGAAGGGACGGATTAAGACAAAAATGAGGCAATTCTTACAGCTGGCGGTTTATTTGAAGTACAGAAGGGACTAAGCCCTACTTTGCTGCATACCTCCACTCGTTCATCAAGCATCTTCTTGACAGATTCAGTGACCTCGTCATCGGTGAGCTGGATGTCAATATGACGCTGAGGGTCATTCAAATCCCCCATGTATTCACACAATAAACCAGGGTGCTGGCTTAAGGGCTTAATGCTCCAAGAAATCCAGCACCGAACAAAGTCGATGCCAGTCAGACCATTTGCAACAAACTCCTTGAGTTTTGATAACTAAGGGGCATATTTTGATCGTTCATTGGCAGTCAGTCGCTAAGGAACTGGATGTTCTCTGGTAAGCCGGTGTGTATGGTAACCCGGCAGAGGATTCTCTTCAGGTGGAGATGTATCAAGGAAGTAAAACCAAGTTTGATTCCAGTCCTTGGGATGACTATGATGCTTGGCATGAGGGAAGCTGACGTCTTTTCTCTTTTGGATGGAAACCCCACCCAGCTCAGTGTTAGGTCCATTTGTGAACTCGGTCCAGCGGTTCAAATAGAAATAATCTCTGAACAACTCAACAGTGGGTTCCTCTTGCAGATAAGCCTCACAAAAAACTTGGAAATTGCAAATATTGTAAACAGAGTTAGGCCCAATATCTTGAGGGCAGATCTGGAAGCTGGCAAGAACTTCACGGAAGAACTTTGAACCGGGCGTCCTAAACCCGCGACCCAGATGGTGAGCAAAAACAACTAATTCTCCATCCTTGGGCTCAGGAGGATTTTCTAGACCGGGAACTCTCCAATTTATGACTTCCTTCTTAGCTAAAACTCCAGTGGAAACAAGCCCATTTAATTGTTCTCCAGTAACCCGGGAAGGAACCCAATTGCAAGCATAGAACGTTTTGGCCATTTCAATGGAAAGCTGGAAAAAAGGATCAATGCTGGTTCAAAGATTCTTAACTAATGCAGATAAACCGTCCTAAGGATAGAGGAAGAAGAAAATTGAAGCGTATATACATGATAAACCGGATTGTTTACATTGAAGTTGAGTTGGCGGTTTAAGAGAGGACTAATGGTACCTGGCGATTTATCTTCTTCTAAAGGTTAAACCTCTTACAATGGTGTGGGAGTTATAGATCTAACAAAATTCCTAAGTATTGCACAAATAGATTTTACAAGTTGGAATTGTAATTTTGGATCTACCGCAGCCTTAAAAAGGAGAGAAATTCAGAAGCCATAAGTGGTGCCAACAGAATAGCTAAAAGCCAGATGGGATCCGTTTACTGACAAAAGAGATGCTATGATGAAGAAAAACGGGCTCAAGCTATGGCTACACAAGAAAAAGGTAGCGTTTTATCAAAGGATCCATGTGATAGCAAAGTTCAAGTAAAGAACATCAAGAAGACCGAAGAACACCGAAACCCTAGTGGTAGATATGGGGTGGAAGGAAGGAAAACTTACAGAGGTTGAAGGAGTAATGGAGAGGCGCCACGTCTCTCTGGTCAAAATCAGGTTGATGCAGCGGCCATTGTCGGTGCAGAGGCGGAAGTCGACGGCAGCGGCTGCGCTCGAGCACTGAGCCGAAGAGAGGAAGACAACGAGGCAAAGGGGCACGAAGGGGAAATGAAAAAAAGACCCTTTGTCTTATTTATAAGGTGAAGGGATAAGTGACAGGCGCGGGAATGGAGGAACCCAAAAAATGGATATGTGATATAGTTGTCGTCTCGGTTTTCAGAGGTTCATTAATAAAAAGAAAGCATTTACAGGTTTTAATAAGCAGGTGACGTCATGGCGATTTACTACAATCTTGGAAGATGATGTCACGGCGGTTTA
This sequence comes from Triticum dicoccoides, assembly GCF_002162155.2. Classification (NCBI taxonomy): domain Eukaryota; kingdom Viridiplantae; phylum Streptophyta; class Magnoliopsida; order Poales; family Poaceae; genus Triticum; species Triticum dicoccoides. The sequence goes on along the minus strand of NC_041391.1, from coordinate 462,893,785 downwards.
CCAAGATCATATGGAGAAGACGATATGGCAGTTTACAAGGTTCATACGAGGATGTTCAAAGAAGGAGTTTTTCTAAGTGTTGAAGATTGACATGAACAGGTTCAAATCAATCTGGGGCCTAATGTTGGGGATATAACTACTGAGTATAAACCGCCAGGAGGGGCCGGGTTATGCTCATAAGGAATCATCCGCATTGAAGCCCACGAAGACAAGGAGTATGGCGATTTACTACAGAGACTTAGAGGCCCAGAGCCCAAGGGCGGACTAGGGCCCATAGACATAAACCGCCATGAGATATGTGATACGTCTCCAACGTATCTATAATTTTTGATTGTTCCATGCTATTATATTACCCCTTTTGGATGTTTATGGGCTTTATTTTAGACATTTATATCATTTTTGGGACCAACCTACTAACCGGAGGCCCAGCCCATATTGTTGTTTTTTGCCTATTTCAGTATTTCGAAGAAAAGGAATATCAACGGAGTCCAAATGGAATGAAACCTTTGGGAGCGTGATGTTTGGAACGAACCTGATCTGGAGAGCTTGGAGTAAAAGTCAAGAAGCTTCCGAGGGCCGCACGAGATAGGGGGTCGCGCCCCCCTATTGGGCGCGCCCCCTGTGTCGTGGGCCCCTCGGGCGGCCACCGACGTACTTCTTATTCCTATATATACCTACGTACCCCGAAAACATCCAGGAGCACCACGAAACACAATTTCCACCGCCGTAACCTTCTTTATCCGCGAGATCTCATCTTGGAGCCTTCGCCGACACTTTGCTGGAGGGGGAATCAACCATGGAGGGCCTCTACATCAACATCCTTGCCCCTCCGATGAGTTGTGAGTAGTTTACCACAGACCTACGGGTCCATAGTTATTAGCTAGATGACTTCTTCTCTCTTTTTGGATCTCAATACAATATTCTCCCCCTCTCTTGTGGAGATCTATTCAATGTAAACTCTTTTTGCGGTGTGTTTGTCGAGATCCGAAGAATTGTGGGTGTATGATCAAGTTTATCTATGAATAATATTTGAATCTTCTCTGAATTCTTTTATGTATGATTGAGTTATCTTTGCAAGTCTCTTCGAATTATCAGTTTGGTTTGGCCTACTAGATTGATCTTTCTTGCCATGGGAGAAGTGCTTAGCTTTGAGTTCAATCTTGTGGTGTCCCTACCTAGTGACAGAAAGGGTTGCAAGGCACGTATTGTATTGTTGCCATCGAGGATAACAAGATGGGGTTTATATCATATTGCATGTGTTTATCCCTCTACATCATGTCATCTTGCTTAATGCGTTACTCTGTTCTTATGAACTTAATACTCTAGATGCAGGCATGAGTCGGTCGATGTGTGGAGTAATAGTAGTAGATGCAGGCAGGAGTCGGTCTACTTGTTATGGAAGTCATGCCTATATACATGATCATGCCTAGATAATCTCATAACTATGCGCTTTTCTATCAATTGCTCGACAGTAATTTGTTCACCCACCGTAATACATATGCTATCTTGAGAGAAGCCTCTAGTGAAACCTATGGCCCCCGGGTCTATCTCTTATCATATTTGCTTTCAATCTACTTTTATTTGCATCTTTACTTTTTGCATCTATATTATAAAATACCAAAAATATATTTATCTTATCATATTATCTTTATTAGATCTCACTTTCGCAAGTGGCCGTGAAGGGACTGACAACCCCTTTATTGCGTTGGTTGCGAGTTCTCAGTTTGTTTGTAGGTGCGTGGGACTTTTGAGGAGCCTCCTACTGGATTGATACCTTGGTTCTCAAAACTGAGGCAAATACTTACGCTACACTTTGCTGCATCACCCTCTCCTCTTCGAGGAAAACCAATGCAAGCTCAAGACGTAGCAAGAAGGATTTCTGGCGCCGTTGCCGGGGAGGTCTTCGCTCAAGTCAAGACATACCAAGTACCCATCACAAACCCATCTCCCTCGCATTTACATTATTTGCCATTTTCCTCTCGTTTTCCTCTCCCCCACTTCACCCTCGTCGTTTTATTCGTCCTCTCTTTCCCAATCTCCTCCTCTCTTTTTCGCTTGTCGTTTTTCTGTTTGCTCGTGTGTTAGTTCGTTTACCTTGTCATCATGGCTAGTCCTCCTATCCTCATTCTCACTCTCGAACAAGAAATTCACAATTTTAAGCAAAGGGAGAGGGAAAGTTTAAAAGATGCTTGGCATAGAATTTGCAATGCCCAATATAAAGCTACTAGGAAGCTTGCTACTTCCGTTCTTCTTCACAATTTTTATGTGGGCATTACTCCTTGGAATAGATGTGTTTTTGATATTGCTACCGGAGATGATTTTATGAGTAGCCATACTTTTGATGCTTATATTGCTATGTTAGATTTGTTTGGCCCACCACCTTTTTTGGTTAATGGAACGATTTTAACTCTAGAACATGTGATGCAACGACTTGATATTATTGAAAATAAATTTGCCACTGTTGAGTTGATTGAAAATTTGGATAAAAAGATTCATGATCACCTTGCCCAATTTGGATCTAAGGTTGGAGTTACTTTGAAAAATCTTAAAGAAAAAAAACCTATAGTCAATGAAAAAATAGATTTAGACTATGCTAGAATCGGTAAACTTGAGGATATCATTACAAACTTAGGTTCCGCGTTTTCCCCATGAAAAACACTCCAAAACCCCCAACCAAAACTGCCAAGTTTATTTATATTCCTAAAAATAAAGGCGAATCTTCTAGCAAGGGAGACACGGATCTCAAATCCATAAGTGTTCTCCCCAATTGTCTCTCTATCATTAAGGAACCTTTTGCTACCAATGAACTTATTGAATTTTTGCCTAAAGGTTTAGCCGTTACGAAAAAGGGAGAGATCCCTAGAGATCACAATCTCTCTACTTATGAATTTAGTGCCAAAGATGGCACTCGTTAGATCTATCTTTGCTTTCACTAGTGCAGAACCGGCCTTTAGTGCCGGTTCGTAACGGCCTTTAGTGTCGGTTTGCCAACCGGCACTAAAGAGTGGGGACTAAAGCCCCCCCCCCCTTTAGTACCAGTTCATCACGAACCGGCACTAAAGTGCCTCCATGTGGCACAAGCCAGGCCCGGGGTGCACTAGGGCATTAGTACCGGTTGGTAACACCAACCGATACTAAATATTGGGGGGGGGTTGATTTATTTTCCATTCAATTTTTTTGTTTGCTGTTATTTCACGATACTACAAATTGTACACGTTATGCATATATATAAATAGATTTTCTCGTACATAGAACCACACACACACACACACACATATATATATATATCATCGAATGTCTCACAAACCAACACCATTAATTATTCACACATACACATGTATATACATATACAATTTCTCCTACATATGTTGCCTTTGGTGCCTCCGGAGCACGATGACAAGTTGTTCATGGGGGCGGTAGCGGGTAATAGTATTCTCCTTTGGGATCTATGACCTGGTCGAGCAAAAATCCGGCTATTTCCTCTTGAAGTGCTTGTATGCGGTCCGATGGTAGGAGCTTATCCCGCACTGATCTGAACTGTTAAGAAGGAGATCAATATGCATGTGTGTTAGTTGTGTGACTAGATATCGATAATGGTGTGAATAGTGTTCTGACAAATGTACCCAGTCCTGTCTATCAGATCTGCTCCTTTAGCACGTCATCATGCGAATGTTCTCGCAAACGTAGAATGCACACAGATTATTCCCCGGCACCTGCCTCAGGGCCTTTACGAGAATGGAATTGAATCAAATAATGATTAGTCAAGCATGATAATTAATTAATGATATTGAAACAAGAATTGAAGAGATGGTAGCTAGCTAGTACTACTTAATTACTTACCAAGGGTCGCTTCCAAAACAACTTTTTGGCCACGCACCTGGAGTCACCTTGATGAACTTTGCCCATGCCCTGCCCGCCGGCAAAGAAAATTAATAAAGGGGTTATTAAATAGTTCATATCAGGAAATGATGAACTAATAATTAATAGGACGAGATATAGTTAATAATGATTGAAATTACCTGTTGACTATCCCCTTCACGATGGTGTAGTCTTTATCTTCTTTGGTTAGTGAGTCCAGTAATTCAACTTTTCCTTCCTCAACTTTAATGTCTAACAAGACCCAGTGCCAACTGCATACACACACGTTTGCATGTCTTAATTAAGCGGGCATGTGCATAAAATTAATCAACTACCGTAAACCGTATACACTTAATTGTTAACATCTAGCTAGATAGTAAGCAAAAAACAAAATTTGTAGTACAAGACATTGTGACTCACGGGAAATTCTAAGGAAGTAGTATATCTTCATTGGTATTGAGGCGCTTCAAGAACTCTAGCATGCTTTCCTCTATAGCAGCTTGACAATGTTCAATCTCCCATATGTCCTGATTAATGGTATTTGGGTCAATGAACCCAACGCCATAGCGTCCAGCTTTTTTCATTTCATACATCTTCATCGTGCATATAATACCACAGAAAAAGAATATAGTGAGGATAATTACATGTAATGATTGATCAAAATTATCACTACATAACTAGCTTGGGACTTAAATTACAGAAAGAAATCACTTACAGACAATAGCAATTGACGCTTGACTTGTCGAGTGCGTCTTAATTAAATAACTGAAATAGTTCTGGATACTCAATGGTCAGAGCTTTCTCATGGTAATAATGCTCATGCTTGACATTCACCATGAGGGACTCTCGATTGGAAATCTTGGTAATGTTCATGTACCATTGATGTAATTGATACATTCTCGTTGGGAGGTCCTTGACCTTGTCTGGATGGACCAAAGGTTTGCCTCGGACATATTGTCGTGCTATTTCCGATTCTTTAAGCGTAGGCATGGGCTCGATTTTGAGGAGTTGTCCAATAGAGATATTGAGCACTTGAGCCTGCATTATATGATCCTCTGTTATTACCACATCGCCATGTTGGGGAACGCTAACGGTTTGCCCACAATAATATTTGGTGCGCGTACTACTCCTCTCATGTGTTGTTGGCACAACAAGCAGGGGGATCGCTTGCGCCGCCTGTTCTCCAAACTAGGGAACGGTTTTCCCGCATTTTTTGCCAGCTGCTTGTTGGATCGAGCTTGAGCTCGCTTCCTTCTGTAGTCGTGCTCGATGTGCCTTCCTGATTTGGCGCTCATAGTCCGAGTCAACAGGCTTGGGAGCTGGTTCTCTAGCCATACAAATGAAGTGGTCAATTACTTTCTCAGGCACTTTCTCCTTTGGCGGCAGTGCCGGTTTCGGTCCAAAATGGGCGTCCAATTGGGCTTGCACTATGGCTGTGTTTTGCTCCTTAGTCATGTCGTAAGGCCTCTGAGGAAGAGGAGCGAGGCTTGGACCATATTTATATCGCTTGCCTCCGCCTGTACTTCCTGAACTACCTCGACTCGTACCTCTACGCACCAAAGCTGCGGGATGTCTCTTCTGCGATTGCTGAGACGGCGGAGACGGCTGACGTGGAGTTGGACCAGGAGAAGTGGCCTGACGATGTGCCAGACTTGAAGCAGGAGGTGTGGCCTGACACGGTGCCGGACTTGAAACCGGAGAAGTGGCATGACGCTGTGCCGGGCTTCAAACCGGAGGAGTGAGCTCACTCGTTCGGGGACTTGGAGGAGGTGGCGGACTTCAAGGAGGAGTTGTCTCATGGGTTCGTGGACTTGGAGGAGCGGGAGTCTGCTGACTCGGTGGCGGACTTCAAGGAGGAGTCGGCAGACGACGCAGTGTCGGTGGACTTCAAAAGATGATGCAACCCTTTCTCTATAGGGTGATACGATGTATGGCCTCTCCCAGTGTGCGCTCATCTTCACCTCTAGGAATGTCAAGCGTTAGCCCCGAATATGGGTCCACCACTTCATCAACCATGACACGAGCATAGCCCTCTGGAATCGGGATGCAATGGTAGGTTGCTTCGGGGGTAACTGGAAAAGCAACGCCGTCCGCCACCTTCATGGATATGTTCTTCATTTTGGAGTGTAGCTCACAGTTAGTGTTCTCTATGATGTCATCCACAGGGTATGTATCCAGCAGTGTGTCGCCCGGGGCAGAACCAACGCTGCTTCTCGGCATGGATGGGATGGTGCTATCCAATGTTGGACGATCATCCGCTTGCTGCTGCCGCTGCTGAGAGCCCCTTTCCTGGCTAAGTGAGTCGATCTGCTGTTGCTGCTGCTGGAATTTGAGTGCCAGGTCCGCGTGCCTTGCTTCTAGGCCTTGAAGGTGTTCTGTGTCCTGCTTCCTCTGCTCCTCCTCCAGCTTCCTTTTCTTCTCCTCCTCCATCTTCCTTCTTGCACGGCTCATGTAGTCCTTGTTCCATTCTGAAAAGCCCTCATACCAGGGAATAACGCCCTTGCCTCGTGTTCTTCCCGGGTGTTCAGGATTTCCCAGGGCACGCATAAGCTCGTTGTTCTCTCTGTTGGGCATGAACACCCCCCTTCGAGCTTCATCTATTGCGTCAATTATATTTTGTTCGGCTCCTTTTATACTTGCCTTCCGTGAAACTTCGCCTGTCTTCGGGTCCAACGCTCCCCCATGCGCATAGAACCAAGTTCTGCACCTGGGGGCCAGTTCCAAGTAACCGGAGTGACCCCTGCATCCTCCATCTCTTGCTCAGACTTATCCCACTTAGGCAATCCCACCGCGTAGCCACCTGGACCCAGCCTATGGAACTGTGTCTTTCTTGTGGCATTTGCCTTGTTTTTCATCGACCGTTCCTTAGATATTTCTGAATCCTTGAAGGTCACGAAATCGTCCCAGTGCTCTCTTTGCTTCTCTAGTGTTCCCTTGAAATCTGGAGTCCTCCTTTCATTAGCGAGGTAGTTGGCCCATACAGTTTTCTTATGGGTGTTGAATGCAATTGCCATCTTCTTAAGAGCAGCGGCCTTGACTTTCTCCACATCTGCTTCAGTGAAATGATCTGGTAGGGTGAAATGTTCCATCAGATATTTCACAAGGTCTTTTTTGGCTTTCTCGTCGACCCAAGTAACATCTGGACGTTTAGTCTTTGGCTCTTTCCATTCTTGAATGGAGATCGGGAGTTTATCCTTCACAAGAACTCCGCACTGACGAGTCCACTTGTTCGCAATGTTCTTAGGTGTGAGGGGTTCGCCACTAGGTTTGATGGATTTGATGCGGTACTTTACACCATCCTAGGTTCGCCACTAGCTTTGTCTTGCTATCTGTAGAAGTAGATTTGCTCGATCCGGAGGGCTGAAAGAAGAAAGATCGATTCGTTAATGTATCTTCAATAAAAAAACATGTGATGATCACCATGATGCATGCTTATATAATTATACCTCGCCGGTAGTCTTTGTTATTTGAAGATCAGCATTGTCTGTGTCATCACAAACATTGTCTGTGTCATAATCATAATCATAGTTCATGACTTCATCAGTGTGACACCCCAACAATTTGGCCTTGTTTTAATGAATTAAAATTTTTTCCAGGAATTAAAACTTTGGATTTCTGAGCTCCATTTTGATTTTTTTAAATCATCTCCTTCCCTGTTGTGATGAGTTTTTCCCAAAGAGAAAACTTTTCAAATATGTTATTGGACTTGTTTAACCTCTCAAGAAAAACTTTCCTTTTATCAGTATAACTAATTAAATAATTAAGTTGCTTGATCTTTACTTTCTTGAAAATGGTTTTTCAAGGTTAAATGGCCATATTTGAACTACAACCATTTGATAGATTCACTTAAAATTCCCACAAAAATTTGGAGATGTCATGTGATGTTTTTAAATCACTTTTATGCAAAAATATATTTCATTCATGAAATATTTTGAGCCCTACACTCAATTTTTCTTCTCTGGTCCAGAGTGCATTTTGCACTACAACTCCTTTAAATAATTTTTTCTAGCCTCCACCAAAATTATGGGATAAGGGTAATGGCCTAAGATTCCACATTATGCAAAAACCTCGTGCTGTTCTTTGAAAAATTTGAGTGAATCAACCTCATTTTTATTCTAGACCAACTTGATGGTTTGTACAGCAACCATATTTTTGCTTGCTCTTTAACCCTTGATTATTTCTCCTACTTGTAGTCCTCCATGTTAAACCCTTAAGTCCAGGAGCATGAACCTTTTGGATCATTTTTGGTTCATGAAATAATGCTATTTATTTCCTGTCCAGAATTGAAGTTTTGTAAAACTTGCACTAACAAGTTGCTGCATTTGACCAACTAACCACACCACCCTCTTGTACATCTGAAGAGACCCCAATCTGGAAGTTTTGGCCACCCCAAGAGTTGCCTAGGTGCATGTGGCATTCTATCGAGCACCCTGTAGGCATGACCAGTTTTGACATGAGTTTTGGCATTGCACTGTGAGCTTGCACCTCTGATCAAACTAGCATGTCCACTAGACTCCCAGTTGCTCCTAACCTCGATCTGGTAAACCCCAACCTCATCTGCGACCTGTAGCATGCCACGGCATTGTGTCGAACATCTCCCGTGCGTGCACTGGACGCGCCCAGAGCGCGCGTATTGCACGATGCCGCGCCCGAGCCGACACGCTGGCCCCCCTGGCGTTGGCCCACACGGTAGCACCTCGCCACGCACTCCCCGCCTCGCAGCATCGCGCCAAACCACCCTGGCACGCTACAGCGCCGCCGCCAGGGCATTCTTGGCAGCACTCCGGCGTCCGAAGTGGCTCCAGCCACGGGCAGCGCCGCCCAAGCCCCTCCCGCTCGCCACCTGGCCCCTGGAGCAGCGCGAGCTCATCCGCAGCCATGCCCACTAGCGCTCGTCACCGCCATGATGCCCTGCTGCTACAGAACGTCGGTTCGCCGGAAGCTTATCCACGGCCGCCACGGAACCGCCTTGCCTCGCTTATAAATGGACGCCCTGGGCCGTTCCCGCACACGGGCAACCTCAGGCCACCCCAATGACGCTTTCCCAGCTCGCCAATCGACCCAGGAGAGCTTTCTTCCTCATCTCCGGCAACTCCTGCCGCCGCCACCACCCCGGCCAATCCGGCACCTCCAGTACCTCCCCCTCTCCATTCTCTTCGCCAGGAACCTCCTCATCCTCCCGTGAACCCGCCCCCCTACTCAATTTTGATCGGGAACCCCAGTATCCCCAAACACACTTTGCTCCTGAGGCCACCTCCGCCGAGAAGCTCGCCGCCGGCAGCTCCCTCCGTCCCCACCTACCTGGCGACCACTGGGAGGACCGCCCTGGAGTGGCGGATCCATCCCCGCCCTCTGAGCCCCGCGGGGAGCCGCCGTTCGCCGATGACGATCGCCGTTGCCTCGCCTCCGTTCGGGCAGAGTAAGAGGAGGGACGGATAGACTGGTCAAACCTGACCAGTGGGCCCTCTGGACCCACTGTCAGCGACCCCGTGCCTGTCCACGTGGGATTAAGTGAAGGCGTAATTCCCCACTACGTTTCCCCCGCTCTGACAGTGTATTCCCCTCCGAAACGTTTTCTTTTCTGTTTTATTTAAATAACATATTTGACCAAAACTTTGACTGGTGATAACCTTTTAAATACAACTCCAAATGAAATGATTCTTTTTCCTACCTCTCTCAAATTTCACCTAGTTTATTTTAAGATTTATTTGAAAAAATTTCAGAACAACTTTTGGTGCTGTTTTTATTTTGTGTGTTAATTCTTTTATATTGCTAAAATAGGATTTTTGAAGAGAGGAGAAATGTTTCAAGTTTTGGAGTGCACCCTGCCTTTCCACACATTGAAGGCAAGCATTCTGAACCCCGGCATAATATTTTTGTGTGTTCGATGACACGTTCATAACATCACCTCACTTTGGAGAAGCTTGTTATTTCATGTGATATGATCATATGCATGGGTGCATGTTATTGATTTCCATGCTGTTGGAAATGGACACACTTGTGATGATAATCACCCTCATGTTCCTTGCATGCATACCGGCAGGAACCCGGGAAAAACCTCTGCCTTGGGTAGGCATGAGTTTGTCGCCGGTCTCCGTCGGGACAGTTATGTCTGGTATGGAATGGCAAGGTGATATGAGCGGTGACTCTGTTGGTTGAAATATATTCGTCATGATAATCATGCAGGGAATACTTAAACCTCCTGAGTCGACCGTAGATCGAGTCTTGTGCCAGTAACCCCCACACTTGTTTCGTACTACCACTCGTCTCTACAGCAAGTAGAGTACGGTTCAGTAAGTTGTCAACCTCTTTCTAGCGCACACCGTACAGAGATGCCATGGTGGAAGATACCGGTTGTAGCTGGTAGGCAGGCCACCTGGTCCGGGGGCATGGGTGTTTCCGGTTGGGACCGAGAGGGGAGGCCACCCCTTAGAGCGCGCGATATAAATTTGATCCCATGCTACGCGAGGTTGTATCCTCCCCACTTAGAGTTTGCTTAACAGGTGTCGTGGGTGATTCCAGACACGTGTGAGTTAAGCTGGTGTGTGCAAGTTAGGTGTGTTTTCAACAAAAAGACCGTAGACGGAATTAGTCCCGATGGAGTAAAGAAATCCGTTACTCGTGGGTAAAGAGTACACCCTCTGCAGAGAATAAACCTATTCGAATAGCCGTGTCCATGGTTAAGGATTACAGTCTGGGATGGGTCAAGTGTCGGTCTTAGTGTCGGTCTTCGGAGGTGAAACTGTTAACCAGAACTGGAATTACTACTTGTGACTTGTGATAACTATGATTATTATTATTGTTGACTAACCCGTGATATTATTGTTATTATCGAGTATCTCTGGGATGGTTCTACCTCCGGGATATTCACTATGATTGTTTATTTTAAAGCCCTTTATGTGGTGTCGCTCAGACGCCCGACTGTGGCATTTCTTTTAAAGCCCTTTATGTGGTGTCGCTCAGACGCCCGACTGTGGCATTTCTTTTAAAGCCCTTTATGTGGTGTCGCTCAGACGCCTGATTGTGGCATTTCTTTTAAAGCCCTTTATGTGGTGTCGCTCAGATGCCCGACTGTGGCATTTCTTTTAAAGCCCTTTAT
>NC_041391.1:462874971-462882490 GCF_002162155.2 Triticum dicoccoides | reverse complement strand
CGCTCAGACGCCCGACTGTGGCATTTCTTTTAAAGCCCTTTATGTGGTGTCGCTCAGATGCCCGACTGTGGCATTTCTTTTAAAGCCCTTTATGTGGTGTCGCTCAGACGCCCGACTGTGGCATTTCTTTTAAAGCCCTTTATGTGGTGTCGCTAAGACGCCCGACTGCGGCATTTCTTGTTATTTGTTTCATAAATTTTAATACTACTATGTTATTTGCATTTTTATAAATAACCGCCTGCACGCATTAGAATTTTATTTATTATTTTTGACTGACGTCATGAGCATAAAATATTTTCAGCACATCATTGTTATATTATACCTGTGTTCATAATGTTTGCGAGTACATTCAAAGTACTCACTGGCTTGTCCCTGGCTATTGTCTTGGCCAGATTTTCTTGCACGAAGAGGGGCGACGCGATGACAGCCCCGGAACCTAAGTAATGGAGATAGCAGCCTCGCGAAGATAGGAGTTAACCTGGTCAGCTGTTCCCGTGGGAAATGGAGTCCCATAGACACTTATGTTTCACAACCCGCTTCCACCATCAACTACTAGAAACCATTTGTTGTACTCACAGGCCAGAATGGCCTTGTACTACATATTTTGTTTTTCTGCTTGGAATTTCTGTATCAAGTTGGAGCCTCGTTAGCTAACAGTAATCCTGGGGCTGATGAGCACGACGGTCTTTTCTGGAAATTTATTACCCAGAAAACAGGTCGTGACAGACTTGGTATCAGAGCCAGGCTGACCATTGGCTAATCCTATCTTAGCCAGGTCAATAAATTTAGGCAAACCAACCCACCAAACCATAACCAAACCCCAGCCAAGCTTCTCGTGCAAGATAGCCACACAGTGACCCAACACCTTTTTTGGCAGTCGGTGCCCAACCTATCAACCTAACCTGTCGCTCATGCGCCAGTGACCGGCCCCTAAATAGTCCTTTCTCGCAAGCGAGCGAAGGAAGACTCCGTCCCCTTTTTCCTATAAAAAGGGGCACGCTAGCCCCAACACAGCACATCACAGCCTCTACCCCCAAACCAAGCTACAATGCCTGGCCCTGTCGTGCACAATGAAACCACAGCAACCAACCTTGGAGGTTTTGTGACAATACTCGCAAACCTCACCCGTCGTGCCTATGCGTTAGAAGAGCCACCAGAATTTGTTGTGTACCAAGGACCCATGAGCGGTGAAGACCGTCAATTTTGGGCCACTGTGCACATCTACGGTAGGGGACTGTCACCCGAGCGCCCCTACAGGTTCACCGGAAGAACAACTTCCTTCGAGCCACAAGCCATCCAGCTAGCCGCTCGAGAAGCTATAGTTCATCTCAGGCACTTGTCGCCCAAAGTTAACTGTCGCTCGTTCCACTACTACCCCAGACGTGAAGGGTAAGGTAGACCACCCCAAGTTGCCAATGGAGATCACGAGATGGACCCCGCATTGTTGCACCTAGTGCGCTATGTAAGTGCACTAGAGGCACTGTTCGACCAGATCACTATTGATCTGATCGCAGCTCGTGGAGAGCTGGTTCGTCGAGCCCCGGCGAGAGAAGAAAACGAGCCCAACGCCGACAACCCAGTCGTGCTATTTGGACAACCAATCGAGACCCCGAGATCAGCTCCAGCCATCAGCCGAGATGCTTTGATAACCCCAGAAGTGCTTCGTCGCATATTGGGAGCACACTCCAACGGATTGTGGCCAACAACCCCCGCGATGGTCATCATCACTACCCCGACCCTGCAGTTCCTCCGCCATCTCCGACTAATCCCGGCAGTGAGACACGTGGAGAAGCCTCGACATCCACCAGGCACGCCCGTTTAGACATTAATGAGGTAGACTAAGCCGTACGAGTAGTACCGAGTCTCAGTGTATCCTCACTTTGTAATCATGCGACCGTGTATATTAACGCAGCCTGTCGTTGTGCCTCCGTTTTAATAGTAGCCTTGCATATTTGGTCAGCGCATAGTTTCATATTTTTCCGGGTACAACTACCAAAACCAACCCGACGAGAACCACAGTAACACGTCTCTTTATGAGATATGTGTATCTCTGACACTGACCTGACCTTTGGAGCTAAGCTGGCAAATTTATTACCTTTCACCACGGTAAGACGATCCGGCTCCATTGCTATATAAAGGCCACCTTGTGACCTTACCCAACAACCCTCACTTTGTGCACCACACTCACAACTTTTTCCTGTCATGCCGAGCCCCAGCATTCATCTGAGAACCCCAGATGCAACCCCAGGTAGCTTTGTCAAAATATTGTGTGATTTTACCCGCAGTACCATGGGTTCTACCCAACCACCCCAGTACGAGCTGTTCAAATCTAGAATCACCCCATCCACCTCGGAATATTGGGCAGCAGTACACATTCCTCCTGTAGACCCCAACCAAGATCCAACGGAAGTTTCCTTCATGGGGAAATCTATGCCAACCCCACACCTGGCCATAGAAGCTGCTACGAAAGAAGCGATTGCTCGCCTTCGATTCGCTGTACCCTATGCCCGCGAACGAGGATATTATTACTTTCCAAGCCGTGCAGCACCCGGAGAAGTAACATCTTTTCCCGGTGGACGCATTGAGAGAGACCCAGTGCTAGCCAACCTTATCCAGTACATCATTGCTCAAGAGCATTTGAACCAGCGAGTGATGGATTATCTCCAGAGCCTCGCAGATTTAAGTCCTCAGATTGCCATCGGCAGATCACTGAGACCCGACCCGGAGAGACGCATACATCGACTGGTCAATCCACTGCCCCCGATAGAAGAGCAGTGTATCCCTTTACCAGAGACATTTTATCAGGACCCCACCCAGTTACCGTTTTCATTTTAGACGTCACTACTGTATTTGTTTTTTTTGCAACATTTATTTATGTGTGTGACTTATGCGTGATACCCTGAGTTTGTACGACGAGTCAATAATTTGGCTTCTGCTAATGTGTGTAGTTTTTGTTGTGGTTTATGCTCCTTTAAATTAACTGTTTTTCCCTCGCAAAATCCTGGAGTGAGATTTTTTTCCCTGAGTTTCTACACCTGCCCCTTCTCACGACGTGGATTATTTAATTTCACACAGCACCATGCAGCAGACTCACAACCATAATCATTCGGACACATACACTGTTTGCAAAACCTTGCAACGGTGCTACATCCAGCTAATCACCCCCTAACAACAGTTAGCACCCGGCACACCCCATCTACTCCTCATGATCACCACCACCGCGGAGAGCCAACACCCGAGCAGCAGCGTCGCGACGATCGTCAAGGATCATCGCGCACAGGAGCACAGAGAGCCCCAGCAGTGTCGCCAGCCCTCCGCACATCAGGATCGCAAACCAGTCCGGCATCGCCTCCACCATTAGGGCCTAACCCGAGCTTTTGTAAGCAGTAATGGAGGGAGGAGGAGGAGAAGTGAGGCCAGGTGTGAGGAAGAAGAGAAGGACACCTCGACCATTTTATAGCTCGAGCTCGGTGTACGGTGGGCAAAGTCCACCAACGCCGCTCGTCGCCGATCGCCAGTGTTCGGAGTCGAATCCGCGAGCAGTGCCGACAGCGCGCTGGCCCGCGAGGTGAGTGCACGCTGCACCGGCAGCTAGCACGCCGCACACTACCACGGTACGGCCTAGATGCCCTACACACTAGGCGTCGCCGATGGAGAAAGCGCGCGGGAAAGAGGTAGAAGAAAGAGCCAGAGGGAGAAGAAGACACTGACAGTGGACCCCGGGTCCACCTGTCAGCCAGAGGGAGCACTGTGCTCTCGGGTACGACCAGCGTATATCTAAATTTAGGAGTTATTCTAAATTTATATCCAGCATAGAAATCTCACGATTTTGTCCCGAACCGTAGACTTTTCCACGCAGCACCAGTTTTCACACTGTGATTTTTTTCACCACTTATTGCCCTCTCACTGTAGCCACATCTTTATTGCGTAATATTTTCTTAACACAGCTTTTAACAAATCTTGAGGACGAGATTTTTCTTAAGGGGGATAGTGTTGTGACACCCCAAAAATTTGGCCTTGTTTTAATGAATTAAATTATTTTCCAGGAATTAAAACTTTGGATTTCTGAGCTCCATTTTGATTTTTTTAAATCATCTCCTTCCCTGTTGTGATGAGTTTTTCCCAAAGAGAAAACTTTTCAAATATGTTATTGGACTTGTTTAACCTCTCAAGAAAAACTTTCCTTTTATCAGTATAACTAATTAAATAATTAAGTTGCTTGATCTTTACTTTCTTGAAAATGGTTTTTCAAGGTTAAATGGCCATATTTGAACTACAACCATTTGATAGATTCACTTAAAATTCCCACAAAAATTTGGAGATGTCATGTGATGTTTTTAAATCACTTTTATGCAAAAATATATTTCATTCATGAAATATTTTGAGCCCTACACTCAATTTTTCTTCTCTGGTCCAGAGTGCATTTTGCACTACAACTCCTTTAAATAATTCTTTCTAGCCTCCACCAAAATTATGGGATAAGGGTAATGGCCTAAGATTCCACATTATGAAAAAACCTCGTGCTGTTCTTTGAAAAATTTGAGTGAATCAACCTCATTTTTATTCTGGACCAACTTGATGGTTTGTACAGCAACCATATTTTTGCTTGCTCTTTAACCCTTGATTATTTCTCCTACTTGTAGTCCTCCATGTAAAACCCTTAAGTCCAGGAGCATGAACCTTTTGGATCATTTTTGGTTCATGAAATAATGCTATTTATTTCCTGTCCAGAATTGAAGTTTTGTAAAACTTGCACTAACAAGTTGCTGCATTTGACCAACTAACCACACCACCCTCTTGTACATCTGAAGAGACCCCAATCTGGAAGTTTTGGCCACCCCAAGAGTTGCCTAGGTGCATGTGGCATTCTATCGAGCACCCTATAGGCATGACCAGTTTTGACATGAGTTTTGGCATTGCACTGTGAGCTTGCACCTCTGATCAAACTAGCATGTCCACTAGACTCCCAGTTGCTCCTAACCTCGATCTGGTAAACCCCAACCTCACCTGCGACCTGTAGCATGCCGCGGCATTGTGTCGAACATCTCCCATGCGTGCACTGGACGCGCCCAGAGCGCGCGTATTGCACGATGCCGCGCCCGAGCCGACACGCTGGCCCCCCTGGCGTTGGCCCACACGGTAGCACCTCGCCACGCACTCCCCGCCTCGCAGCATCGCGCCAAACCACCCTGGGACGCTAAAGCGCCGCCGCCAGGGCATTCTTGGCGGCACTCCGGCGTCCGCAGTGGCTCCAGCCACGGGCAGCGCCGCCCAAGCCCCTCCCGCTCGCCACCTGGCCCCTGGAGCAGCGCGAGCTCATCCGCAGCCATGTCCACTAGCGCTCGTCGCCGCCACGATGCCCTGCTGCTATAGAACGTCGGTTCGCCGGAAGCTTATCCACGGCCGCCGTGGAACCGCCTTGCCTCGCTTATAAATGGACGCCCCGGGCCGTTCCCGCACACGGGCAACCTCAGGCCACCCCAATGACGCTTTCCCAGCTCGCCAATCTACCCAGGAGAGCTTTCTTCCTCATCTCCGGCAACTCCTGCCGCCGCCACCACCCCGGCCAATCCGGCACCTCCAGTACCTCCCCCTCTCCGTTCTCTTCGCCAGGAACCTCCTCATCCTCCCGTGAACCCGTCCCCCTACTCAATTTTGATCGGGAACCCCAGTATCCCCAAACACACTTTGCTCCCGAGGCCACCTCCGCCGAGAAGCTCGCCGCCGGCAGCTCCCTCCGTCCCCACCTACCTGGAGACCACCGGGAGGACCGCCCTGGAGTGGCGGATCCATCCCCGCCCTCTAAGCCCCGCGGGGAGCCGCCGTTCGCCGGCGACGATCGCCGTTGCCTCGCCTCCGTTCGGGCAGAGTAAGAGGAGGGAGGGATAGACTGGTCAAACCTGACCAGTGGGCCCTCTGGACCCACTGTCAGCGACCCCGTGCCTGTCCACGTGGGATTAAGTGAAGGCGTAATTCCCCACTACGTTTCCCCCGCTCCGAAAGCGTATTCCCCTCCGAAACGTTTTCTTTTCTGTTTTATTTAAATAACAGATTTGACCAAAACTTTGACTGGTGATAACCTTTTAAATACAACTCCAAATGAAATGATTCTTTTTCCTACCTCTCTCAAATTTCACCTAGTTTATTTTAAGATTTATTTGAAAAAATTTCAGAACAACTTTTGGAGCTGTTTTTATTTTGTGTGTTAATTCTTTTATATTGCTAAAATAGGATTTTTGAAGAGAGGAGAAATGTTTCAAGTTTTGGAGTGCACCCTGCCTTTCCACACATTGAAGGCAAGCATTCTGAACCCCGGCATAATATTTTTATGTGTTCGATGACACGTTCATAACATCACCTCACTTTGGAGAAGCTTGTTATTTCATGTGATATGATCATATGCATGGGTGCATGTTATTGATTTCCATGCTGTTGGAAATGGACACACTTGTGATGATAATCACCCTCATGTGCCTTGGATGCATACCGGCAGGAACCCGGGAAAAACCTCTGCCTTGGGTAGGCATGAGTTTGTCGCCAGTCTCCGTCGGGACGGTTATGTCTGGTATGGATTGGCAAGGTGATATGAGCGGTGACTCTATTGGTTGAAATATATTCGTCATGCTAATCATGCAGGGAATACTTAAACCTCCTGAGTCGACCGTAGATCGAGTCTTGTGCCAGTAACCCCCATACTTGTTTCGTACTACCACTCGTCTCTACAGCAAGTAGAGTACGGTTCAGTAAGTTGTCAACCTCTTTCTAGCACACACCGTACAGAGAGGCCATGGTGGAAGATACCGGTTGTAGCTGGTAGGCAGGCCACCTGGTCCGGGGGCATGGGTGTTTCCGGTTGGGACTGAGAGGGGAGGCCACCCCTTAGAGCGCGCGATATAAATTTGATCCCATGCTACGCGAGGTTGTAGCCTCCCCACTTAGAGTTTGCTTAACAGGTGTCGTGGGTGATTCCAGACACGTGTGAGTTAAGCTGGTGTGTGCAAGTTAGGTGTGTTTTCAACAAAAAGACTGTAGACGGAATTAGTCCCGATGGACTAAAGAAATCCGTTACTCGTGGGTAAAGAGTACACCCTCTACAGAGAATAAACCTATTCGAATAGCCGTGTCCATGGTTAAGGATTACAATCTGGGATGGGTCAAGTGTCGGTCTTAGTGTCGGTCTTCGGAGGTGAAACTGTTAACCAGAACTGGAATTACTACTTGTGACTTGTGATAACTATGATTATTATTATTGTTGACTAACCCGTGATATTATTGTTATTATCGAGTATCTCTGGGATGGTTCTACCTCCGGGATATTCACTATGATTGTTTATTTTAAAGCCCTTTATGTGGTGTCGCTCAGACGGCCGACTGTGGCATTTCTTGTAAAGCCCTTTATGTGGTGTCGCTCAGACACCCGACTGTGGCATTTCTTTTAAAGCCCTTTATGTGGTGTCGCTCAGACGCCCGACTGTGGCATTTCTTTTAAAGCCCTTTATGTGGTGTCGCTCAGACACCC
>NC_041391.1:462872439-462874485 GCF_002162155.2 Triticum dicoccoides | reverse complement strand
TCGCTCAGACGCCCGACTGTGGCATTTCGTTTAAAGCCCTTTATGTGGTGTCGCTCAGATGCCCGACTGTGGCATTTCTTTTAAAGCCCTTTATGTGGTGTCGCTCAGACGCCCGACTGTGGCATTTCTTTTAAAGCCCTTTATGTGGTGTCGCTAAGACGCCCGACTGCGGCCTTTCTTGTTATTTGTTTCATAAATTTTAATACTACTATGTTATTTGCATTTTTATAAATAACCGCCTGCACGCATTAGAATTTTATTTATTATTTTTGACTGACGTCATGAGCATAAAATATTTTCAGCACATCATTGTTATATTATACCTGTGTTCATAATGTTTGCGAGTACATTCAAAGTACTCACTGGCTTGTCCCTGGCTATTGTCTTGGCCAGATTTTCTTGCACGAAGAGGGGCGACGCGATGACAGCCCCGAAACCTAAGTAATGGAGATAGCAGCCTCGCGAAGATAGGAGTTAACCTGGTCAGCTGTTCCCGTGGGAAATGGAGTCCCATAGACACTGATGTTTCACAACCCGCTTCCGCCATCAACTACTAGAAACCATTTGTTGTACTCACAGGCCAGAATGGCCTTGTACTACATATTTTGTTTTTCTGCTTGGAATTTCTGTATCAAGATGGAGCCTCATCAGCTAACAGTAATCCTGGGGCTGATGAGCACGACGGTCTTTTCTGGAAATTTATTACCCAGAAAACCGGTCGTGACAATCAGCCCGGTCATCGAGATCGAATATCTTTTCATCACCCTTTCTGGTATTGTTCAGATATTGGGAGCTGTCATCTGCTTCATTCAGATCATCTAGCCTGTGAGGGCTGCGTATGATGTCGAACAATTCCTCTTCTCTCTCTCTGCCGCTATTGTCTGCCATAGCTTTTACTTTACTAATACAGAAGAAATATAAAACAATTTAGTATTCAAATTACAATGCATGGATGCAATTAATCAATAAGGAAAAACTGAATCTCGAATATATAATCTCGAATACATGATCGTCTTAATATATATAATCTCGAATACATCGTCTCAAATATTATATATCGAATACATCACTGGCTAGGTACCTAATAAAGATCGAGTACTATAGAAGAATCTAGGGCGCCACTCGCGATTCCTGGGGCACGGGCGGTGCACACCCAAAGAGAAGGAACCATCACAGGATCATATCTCCGGTCATCTGCCCAAAGAACCCGCCAAGTAGTGGAGAACCTGACGTCGTCCATAGCAGCCATGTAGCGATGGACGTGCTCATCTTCCTCCCTGACACGGCGACACACCACCTCCGGCGGGGCCGGCTGCCTCTGCACCGAATGTGGCCCACGCGAACGCCACCAAAGAAGATCAGGGTCGACGACGGGACCCGAGGTTGGGTTCCTCACCAAGCGGCGCCCCCCTCCAGGTAGCACCTCCCAGTACCAGCTCGGCGGAGCCCAGTCCCGGACATGGGTCCCCTGAAGTAGGACGTCGTCGCGAACGGGTCGACGGCGAGGATGCGGGCCGGGCATATCGTCGAGAACAAATACTATATGCCCGCAAAAAGTGACATTTTTTAAATGATTGGATTATGATAACTAAAATTCTATATATATGCAAATTCTAACAATTTGACACTAAACTAATTCATCTAACTAAAACTAATTCTAAAATTTCCTGATTATATAACTAACATTTCCATAACAATTCTAATATTTATATAACTAAAAAACAGAAAAATTGCTAACATTTCTATAAATATTTCTATAACCAAAAAACAGAAAACATTTATAACATGTCTATATAACTAACATTTCTAATATTTATATAACTAAAAAACAGAATAATTTCTAACATTTCTATAACTAAAAAACAGAAAAATTTATAACAAACAAACTAATGTGTGTGTGTGTAGTGTGTGTGTGTGTGTGTAGTGTGTGTGTGTGTGGACATGGCGGCCGGGGCGAGCTCACCGGCGAGGCGACGACGGGGCGGCGACGACAGGGCGACGGGATGGGGCGGCGACGACGGGGCGGGGCGGCCGTGGCGACGGGAC
>NC_041391.1:462869628-462872167 GCF_002162155.2 Triticum dicoccoides | reverse complement strand
GGGGACGACGGGGACGGGGACGGCCGGGGTGGCGACGTCGAAGGGGGCGGCGACGAGGGGCGGGGACGGCCGGGGTCGGTGACGAGGGGCGGGGGCGGCGACATCGACGGGGACGACGTTGATCAGGGCAGGGCGACACGACGGAGGGAGGAAACAGTGGGAAACTGAATTTTTTTCAAGTGTTGTATATATAGGATGGACCTTTAGTACCGGTTGGAGCCACCAACCGGTACTAAAGGTCTGTTTTGGCCAGGCCAAGTGGCGGGAAGCGCACGCCCTTTAGTACCGGGTCGTGGCTACAACCGGTACTAAAGGCCCCCCCCTTTAGTACCGGTTGGAGCCACCACCCGGTACTAAAAGGGGTGCGCTGGCTCTAGGCGGTGCGCAAGTTTAGTCCCACCTCGCTAGCCGAGAGGCTACCGCACTGGTTTGTAAGCTCCAGTGCGGTAGCTCTCTCGAGCTCCTCTCCTAATCAGGCCTACTGGGCCTACCTGTCCTCTTCGCCCAGTGGGCCTACTGGGCCTTTGCGGGCCTGCATCCTGGCCCAACAAAAGCTTGTGTTCCTAGTCGTATGCAGGCCGCTTTGGCCCAGTAGGTGGGCTTTTTTATTTTCTTAATTTTTTCGCTTTATTTATTTCTGTTTTATTTATTTTGAGTTGTTTTTGCTGTATTTAGAGTTTCTTTGTGAATATTTTGGCTTTAGGTACAAAAATTTACAAACTTTCTGTTAGTGCTGGTAGTTTTCAAATTTGAATAGTTTAAATTTTGAATTATTTGAAATTTGTGTGAATCACTAGTTTGTGAATAACTTAACTTTGAAAAAAGTTTTTCAGTGATTCTTTTTTATTATGTTTAATATTAGTGTGTTTTATCATTATATTCAATTTGGTAATGCTTAGGTTATTTAAAAAATGAAATGCCTTTGTAACAGTTCAGTTTTCGTCGGAAACCCTGATACTTCGAAAGAGATTGTCCATTTTGTACATGAAGTGCATCCAGTTTTTGCCGTAACCCTCTCGACTTTCTTGCACATGCTATTTGAAATGCCAACTTTCAACATTTGAAATGCTTTTCAATTTCAGGGTCATTTAGATGGAAAAAAATCAGTAAATGCATGAAAAGAATTTTATTACACATAAAATTTCTTCGCGTTTCAAATGCCAAAACACATAACTACCCTAACTATTACAGACATTCCCTCCTGGGTGTGAAACACAGAAGAAAGTGATGATAGTGAAGCCGATCACATCCCAGATCTTTGGGTGTGAAACTTTTTCTTCGCGTGTGTCCCTTTGCGCCGTAGCCATGGAAAATCTTCATCATTTAACTGGATGCTCAGGTCAATATTCACTGTGAATGGAGCAATTTCATCAAACTTTTCATTATCTTCTGACATGTCTGTCTTGTCATCCACTCCCATGATGTTTCTTTTTCTTGAAAGAACTATGTGGCGCTTTGGCTCGTCGTATGATCCATTCGCTTCCTTATCCTTTCTTTTTCTCGGCCTGGTAGACATGTCTTTCACATAAAAAACTTGCGCCACATCATTGGCTAGGACGAATGGTTCATCTGCATACGCAAGATTGTTGAGATCCACTGTTGTCATTCCGTACTGCGGGTCTTCCGTTACCCCGCCTCGTGTCATATTGACCCATTTGCACCGAAACAAAGGAACCTTCAAATCACCTGATCCATAGTTAAGTTCCCATATGTCCTCTATGTAACCATAATATGTTTCCTTTCCCGTGTTGGTTGTTGCATCAAAGCGGACACCACTATTTTGGTTGGTGCTCTTCTTATCTTGGGCGATCGTGTAAAATGTATTCCCATTTATCTGGTACCCTTTGAAAGTCATTATATTCGAAGATGGTAACTGGGACAGCGAGTACAGGTCATTTTGAATATCACCATCATTCAGGGCACGTTTCTGCAACTAACCGGCGAAAGTCCTTGTTTGTTCGCGTGTAATCCAGTCGTCAGACTTCTGCGGGTGTTTGGACTGTAGAAAATTATTGTGTTCCTCCATATACGGAGCCACCAAGGCAGAATTCTGTAGAACTGTGTAGTGTGCTTCAGTGAGAGAATGCCCATCCATACATATTATTTGATGCCCTCCTAGCATGCCTTTTCCTTCAAGTCTGCCCTTATGTCGCCATTCAGGAACACCAATCGGCTTAACACTACTAGGGAAAAGCATATACATAGAATCTTACTAGTAGCGAGGGTTAAAAACCCTCGCTACTACTACTTACTAGTAGCGCAGGTTTTTAAACCTCGCTACTACTAAGTTGATAGCAGTAGCGCGGGTTTTTAACCCTCGCTACTACTAAGCGGTCTCTACCGTGCCCCCCGGGACATGCCATAGTAGTAACGCGGGTTTTTAACCCTCGCTACTACTAAGTTGATAGCAGTAGCGCTGGTTTTTAGCCCTCGCTACTACTAAGTGGTGCCATAGTAGTAGCGAGGGGTAAACCCCTCGCTACTACTAAGTTGATAGCAGTAGCGCTGGTTTTTAGCCCTCGCTACTACTAAAGGTCCC
>NC_041391.1:462810291-462869318 GCF_002162155.2 Triticum dicoccoides | reverse complement strand
TTCAGTTTTAGAAAAAATAAAAGAAAATGTCAAATAAAATAAAATAAAATAAGTTTCCCATGTGATATGTGGTCTAGTTGTTGGGAAAATTTGCAAATATGAATTTCGACTTTATTTGCAAAATCTCTCGAGAATTTGTAAAAATGGGCATAACTTTTGCATACTAACTCGGAAGAAAAAGTTTTTTATATGAAAAATCATCTACTCGAAAAGTTACATCCTAATTTAGCCGGGAGAACCCTGTTAAACATTTTCAAAATCCTCAAAAACCTAATAGAAAAAAGTTACGGGGCTTTTAAGATCTGGAGGCAAAAAAATTCATCAAATTTCAGTTTTTTTATTTTTTTTAAATCTAGTCAAACTATGGTCAAACTAATTATTCAAGAATATTAGTGTTACTAAATAATTATTTTAGTTTTTTTGAATTTTGGTCAAATCTGGTAAAACTATGGTCAAATCTGGTCAAACTATGGTCAAACTATGGTCAAACTGTGGTCAAACTAATTATTCAAGAAATATTAGTGTTACTAATTTTTTAGAGTAATAGTTTCAAACTCAAACAGTGAAATGTGTGACTTCATGCTCAAGCTAAATTCCTGAGGTTAATAGGATTGACATCTTACTATTGTCAGGAAAACAACAAGTGCAGACTTGGAAACGAGGGAGAATAGAACCCGGAAGTTAAGCGTGCTTAGGTTGGAGTAGTGAGAGGATGGGTGACCGTTCGGGAAGTTAGATGATTTGGAATAATGAGGGGTGATTAGAGATTAAATTGAGCAGCGATGAGGGGTGATTAGAGATTTGAGGTTAAAATAATTCAGAAATTTGAAAATTAGGGAAATAAAATTGATTTTTTTTCGAAAAAATTCAAAAAAAAAATAGAGATTAGAGATTAGTAGTAGCGCGGGTTTTTACCCACGCTACTACTAAAGGACGTAGTAGTAGCACGGGTGGCACCCGCGCTGCTGCTATACGTTAGCTGTAGCGCCTTATTAGTAGCGCCGGCCCCCGCGCTACTAATAGGCCCAAAACCCGCGCTGCTGCTAGGCTTTTCCCTAGTAGTGTAAGGTCAGGAATGAAGTCAATACAAAACTCAATGACCTCCTTATTTTCATGTCCCTTCGAGATGCTTCCTTCTAGCCTAGCACGGTTATGAACATATTTCTTCAAGACTCCCATGAACCTTTCAAAGGGGAACATATTGTGTAGAAATACAGGACCCAAAACGTTAATCTCTTCGCAAAGGTGAACTAGGACGTGCATCATGATGTTGAAGAAGGATGGCGGGAACACCAACTCGAAACTGACAAGACATTGCACCAAATCATTCTGTAACCTTGGTATGATTTCTGGATCGATTACCTTCTAAGAGATTGCATTGAGGAATGCACATAGCTTCACAATGGCTAATCGAACGTTTTCCGGTAGAAGCCCCCTCAATGCAACCGGAAGGAGTTGCGTCATAATCATGTGGCAGTCATGAGACTTTAGGTTCTGGAACTTTTTCTCTGCCATATTTATTATTCCCTTTATATTCGACGAGAACCCAGACGGTACCTTCATGCTGAGCAGGCATTCGAAGAAGATTTCCTTCTCTTCTTTGGTAAGACCATAGCTGGCCTGACCCTGATGTATGTCGTCTTTTCCGTGCATACGTTGCTGGTCCTCCCGTGCCTCTGGTGTATCTTTTGTCTTCCCATACACGCCCAAAAAGCCAAGCAGGGTCACACAAAGATTCTTCATCACGTGCATCACGTCGATTGTGGAGCGGACCTCTAGGTCTTTCCAATATGGCAAGTCCCAAAACATAGATTTCTTCTTCGACATGGGTGCGCGTCCGTCAGTGTCCTTTGGAACAGGTTTTCCACCAGGACCCTTTTTTCCAAAGATTACCTCCAAATCCTTGACCATATCATGTACATCAGCACCACTACGATGGCGAGGCTTCGTCCGGTGATTCGCCTCACCTTTCAAATGCTTGCCTTTCTTTCTTACGGGATGCCTTGTCGGAAGAAATCGACGATGTCCCAGTTACACATTCTTCCTACAACTATCCAAATATATACTGTCGGTATCATCCAAACAGTGCGTGCATCCGCGGTATCCCTTGTTTGTCTGTCCTGGAAGGTTACTAAGAGAAGGACAATCATTGATGGTCACGAACAACAACGCCTTTAGGTCAAATTCTTCCTGTCCGTGCTCATCCCACGCACGTACACCTGTTCCATTCCCCAGTTGTAATAGTTCTTCAACTAATAGCCTTAGGTACACATCAATGTCGTTGCCGGGTTGCTTAGGGCCTTGGATGAGCACTGACATCATAATGAACTTCCGCTTCATGCACAACCAAGGAGGAAGGTTATACAAACATAGAGTCACAGGCCACGTGCTATGGTTGCTGCTCTGCTCCCCAAAAGGATTAATGCCATCTGCGCTTAGACCAAACCATACGTTCCTTGGGTCACCTGCAAACTCCTCCCAGTACTTTCTCTCGATTTTTCTCCACTGCGAACCGTCAGCGGGTACTCTCAACTTTCCGTCTTTCTTACGGTCTTCTGCGTGCCACCGCATCGCCTTCGCATGCTCTTTGTTTTGGAACAAACGTTTCAACCATGGTATTATAGGAGCATACCACATCACCTTGGAAGGAATCTTCTTCTTGGGGCACTCGCCCTCGACATCACCAGGGTCATTGCGACTGATCTTATAACACAATGCACCGCATACCGGGCAAGCGTTCAAATCCTCGTACTCATCGCGGTAGAGGATGCAGTCATTAGGGCATGCATGTATCTTTTGCACCTCTAACACTAGAGGGCAGACAGCCTTCTTTGCTTCATACGTACTCTCGGGCAATTCGTTGTCCTTTGGAAGCATATTCTTTATCATTACCAGCAACTTTCCAAATCCCTTGTTAGATACACCATTCTCTGCCTTCCATTGCAGCAATTCAAGTGTGGTGCCCAACTTTTTTTTGTCAGCTTTGCAATTCGGGTACAACAATTTCTTGTGATCCTCTAACATGCGCTGCAACTTCATCCTCTCCAGATCACTTGTGCAGTTTCTCTTTGCATCGGCAATGGCCCGACCTAGATCATCAGCGGGCTCATCTGATGCCTCTTCTTCAGCTTCTTCCCGCATTGCCGGCTCAGCTTCTTCCCCCATTATTGTATCATCGTATTCAGGGAACCCATGGCCCGGATAGCCGTCGTCGTCCTCTTCTTCTTCACTGTCTTCCATCATAACCCCTATTTCTCCGTGCTTGGTCCAAACATTATAGTGGGGCATGAAACCGGACTTAAATAGGTGGACGTGAATGGTTTTTTCTGTAGAGTAACTGTGACCATTCTTACAGCCAACACATGGACAAGGCATAAAACCATCCGCCCGCTTGTTTGCCTCAGCGGCCCGCAGAAAAGTATGCACGCCATTAATGAACTCGGGAGAGCATCGGTCATCATACATCCATTGTCGGCTCATCTTCATTACACAACACCGAATAGACCAAATTAATACAAGTTCATACATAAAGTTCATACATAAAGTTCATATACAACACTTAATTAAATGCAACATACAAATAACTCTCTAGCTAAAGAATTTAAATGCAACAACAAATGCGATGAAGATCGCAACTAAGGTAACAATTGATCCAACAACATAATGATACTAAGCCACACTATCAATGGCATATTTTCTAATCTTTCTAATCTTCAACCTCATTTTCTCCATCTTGATCTTGTGATCATCGACGACATCGGCAACATGAAACTCCAATTCCATCTTCTCCCCCTCAATTCTTTTCAATTTTTCTTTCAAATACTCATTTTCTCTTTCAACTAAATTTAACCTCTCGACAATAGGGTCGGTTGGAATTTCCGGTTCACATACCTCCTAGATAAAAATATCTATGTCAACTTGATGGGCATAATTTGTCATAAACACGAAATGCAATGACTAGTTTTAAAAGAGAATATACCACATCCGAATCATAACAAGGACGAGGGCCGACGGGGACGGATATCAAAACCATGGCACTATGTATAACAAACAACGTACGGGTAAGATAATTATACGAGTAACTATATATCCAAATCACACAAACATCAATTTGGTAATGTAAAACATTCATGAACAAGAGCCTCACCACAAGGTGGTGCCGGCGACGGGACGGTGCGGGCGATCAACGATGGTTACGATGGAGATTTCGAAGGCACTAAGTAAACCACACCTACATATGCAAACTAAGTGTTATTTTTGACCTCAAATTGCATATAAATCAAATACTAGCAAATATAATTCCTCCCAAATTAATCACTATACAAAGCATTGCAAGAGCTAATCTAACAATGAGAGTTGAAAGGAAAAAGTTGCTAACCTTTGTGATCATTTGAATGGATGGGGCCTTCAAATCTTGACAAATTTTGGGCAAAATTTGTGAGGAGCTCAAGGAAGAGAGGGGAAGAACAGAGGAGAAGTGAGGGGAAAGGGGAAGAACGTAGTGGCTCGGGTGGACGAAGGGTTTATGTACGTCGACCTTTAGTCAGTTCGTGCCACGAACCGGTACTAAAGGTGCTGGACGGGCCACAGACTGACAACACCCTGCCACCACCCTCTTTAGTACCGGTTCGTGGCACGAACCGGTACTAAAGGTTCGCCACGAACCGGTACTAATGAGAACGTCCAGCTATCCATTGGAACCGGCACTAATGGACACATTAGTGCCGGCTCAAAACCAAACTGGCACTAATGTGTCTCATATTAGGTCCTTTTTCTACTAGTGTTTTATGCCTAGCTAGGGGCGTTAAACGATAGTGCTAGTTGGGAGGCAACCCAATTTTTTTTATGTTTTTTGCTTTTGCTCCTGTATAGTAATAAATCTTGCATCTACCTTCTTTTTAGATGTGTTTTTATCTTTTAATTAGTGTTTGTGCCAAGTAGAACCTATAGGATAACCTACGACGATAGTTGATTTGATTCTGCTGAAAAACAGAAACTTTGCGTGCACGGTTGATTCTTTTTGCTGATGTTCAACAAACAAATTGTACAGGACTTACTATTTTGGTAGGATTTTTAGAGTTCCAAAAGTTTACGTTAGTTACAGATTGCTACAGACTGTTCTATTTTTGACAGATTCTGTTTTTCGTGTGTTGTTTGCTTATTTCAATGCATCTATGGCTAGTAATTCAGTCTATGAACCATAAAGAAGTTGGAATACAGTAGGTTTAACACCAAATTAAATAAAGAATTATTTCATTGCAGTACCCTATGTGGTGGTTTTGTTTTCTTTCACTACCGGAGCTTATAAGATTTCCTGTTGAGTTTTGTGTTGTGAAGTTTTCAAGTTTTGGGTAAAGCTTTTATGGACTATGGAATAAAGGGTGGAAAGAGCCTAAACTTGGGGATGCCCAAGGCACCCCAAGATATTCAAGAATAGCCAAAAGCCTAAGCTTGGGGATGCCCCGGGAAGGCATCCCCTCTTTCGTCTTTGCTCATTGGTAACTTTACTTGGAGCTATATTTTTATTCGCTACATGATATGTGTTTTTCTTGGAGCGTCGTGTATTATATTAGTCTTTGATTTCTAGTTTACCACAATCATCCTTGCTATACACACCTTTTTGGGAGAAGCCTATTTGATTAGAATTTGCTAGAATACTCTATGTGCTTCACTTATATCTTTTGAGCTTGATAGTTTTTGCTCTAGTGCTTCACTTATATCTTTTAGAGCACGGTGGTGTCTTAATTTTGAAGAAATTGCTAGTCTCTCATGCTTCACTTATATTATTTTGAGAGTCTTTTAGAACAGCATGGTATTTTCTATTATCTTAAAGTTGGTCCTAGAATGATGAGCATCCAAGTTGGGTATAATAAAAACTATCATAGGAAGTGAATTGGATGCTATGATCAATTTGATACTTGATAATTGTTTTGAGATATGGAGGTAGTGATATTAAAGTCATGCTAGTTGGGTGATTATGAATTTAAAGAATGCTTGTGTTGTAGTTAGCAAGTCCCGTAGCATGCACGTATGGTTAAAGTTGTGTAACAAATTTGAAACATGAAGTGTACCTGGCTTGTGCATCCTTATGAGTGGCGGTCGGGGACGAGCGATGGTCTTTTACTACCAATCTATCCCCCTAGGAGCATGCGCGTAGTAATTAGTTTTTTATGACTTCTAAATTTTTGCAATAAGTATATGAGTTCTTTTGACTAATGTTGAGTCCATGGATTATACGCACTTTTACCTTTCCGCCTTTTCTAGCCTCTTCGGTACCGTGCATTGCCCTTTCTCACCTTGAGAGTTGGTGCAAACTTCGCCGGTGCATCCAAACCCCGTGATACGATACACTCTATCACACATAAACCTCCTTTATCTTCCTCAAAACAGCCACCATACCTACCTATTATGGCATTTCCATAGCCATTTCGAGATATATTGCCATGCAACTTTCCACCGTTCCGCTCATCATCATTATGACATACTTTACTTTTGTCATATTGCCATTGCATGATCATGTAGTTGACATCATATTTGTGGCAAAGGCACCATGCATTATTTTTCATACATGTCACTCTTGATTCATTGCACCATCCCGGTACACTGCCGGAGGCATTCATATAGAGTCATATATTGTTCTAGTTTCGAGTTGTAATCCTTGTGTTGTAATCAATAGAAGTGTGATGATCATCATTATTAGAACATTGCGCAAAGAAAAAAAAGAAAAAAAGAAAGGACAAAAGAAAAAAAGGCCCAAAAAAAGAAAAAGAAAAAAAGAGAAAAAGAAAAAAAGAATAAATAAATAAAAAGGGCAATGTTACTATCTCTTTTTCCACACTTGTGCTTCAAAGTAGCACCTTGTTCTTCATGTAGTGAGTCTCATATATTGTGCTTCAAAGTAGCACCATGTTTTTCATATAGTGAGTCTCATAAGTTGTCTTTTTCATACTAGTGGGAATTTTTCATTATAGAACTTGGCTTGTATATTCCTACGATGGGCTTCCTCAAATGCCCTAGGTCTTCGTGAGCAAGCAAGTTGGATGCACACCCGCTAGTTTTCTTTTGTTGAGCATTTATTTATAGCTCTAGTGCATCTGTTGCATGGAAATCCCTACTCCTCATGTTGACATCAATTGATGGGCATCTCCATAGCCCGTTGATTATCCTCGTCAATGTGAAACTTTCTCCTTTTTTTGTCTTCTCCACACAATCCCCATCATCATATTCTATTCCACCCATAGTGCTATATCCATGGCTCACGGTCATGTATTGCATGAAGGTTGAAAAAGTTTGAGATTATTTAAGTATGAAACAATTGCTTGGCTTGTCATCGGGGGTATAGAAGTTGGGAACATCTTTGTGTGACGAAAATGAAGCATAGCCTAACTATATGTTTTTGTAGGGATGAACTTTCTTTTGCCTTGCTATTTTGAGAAGACATGATTACTTTGATTAGTATGCCTGAAGTATTACTATTTCTTTTATCAATATGAACTTTTATTTTGAATCATTTGGATCTGAACATTCATGCCACAATA
Organism: Triticum dicoccoides; assembly: GCF_002162155.2. Classification (NCBI taxonomy): domain Eukaryota; kingdom Viridiplantae; phylum Streptophyta; class Magnoliopsida; order Poales; family Poaceae; genus Triticum; species Triticum dicoccoides. The sequence continues at coordinate 462,861,780 of NC_041391.1, read as the reverse complement.
AACAAAATTACATTATGAATTATGATAGGTTGCATTCCACATCAAAAATTCTATTTTTATCATTTACCTACTCGAGGACGAGCAGGAATTAAGCTTTGGGATGCTTGATACGTCTCCAACGTATCTATAATTTTTTATTGTTCCATGCTATTGTATTACCCCTTTTGGATGTTTATGGGCTTTATTTTACACATTTATATCATTTTTGGGACTAACCTACTAACCGGAGGCCCAGCCCATATTGTTGTTTTTTGCCTATTTCAGTATTTCGAAGAAAAGGAATATCAAATGGAGTCCAAACGGAATGAAACCTTCGGGAGCGTGATTTTTGGAACGAACCTGATCCAGAGAGCTTGGAGTGCAAGTCAAGAAGCTTCCGAGGGCCCCACGAGATAGGCGACCGCGCCCCCCTATAGGCCCCCCCCGTCTCGTGGGCCCCTCGGGCGGCCACCGACGTACTTCTTCTTCCTATATATACCTACGTACCCCGAAAACATCCAGGAGCACCACTAAACACAATTTCCACCGCCGTAACCTTTTGTATCCGCGAGATCTCATCTTGGAGCCTTCGTCGGCACTCTGCCGGAGGGGGAATCAACCACGGAGGGCCTCTACATCAACATCCTTGCCCCTCCGATGAGTTGTGAGTAGTTTACCACAGACCTACGTGTCCATAATTATTAGCTAGATGGATTCTTCTCTATTTTTGGATCTCAATACAATGTTCTCCCCCTCTCTTGTGGAGATCTATTCGATGTAAACTCTTTTTGCGGTGTGTTTGTCAAGATCCGATGAATTGTGGGTTTATGATCAAGTTTATCTATGAATAATATTTGAATCTTCTCTAATTCTTTTATGTATGATTGAGTTATCTTTGCAAGTCTCTTCGAATTATCAGTTTGGTTTGGCCTACTAGATTGATCTTTCTTGCCATCGAAGAAGTGCTTAGCTTTGGGTTCAATCTTGCGGTGTCCTTACCCAGTGACAGAAAGAGTTGCAAGGCACGTAATGTATTGTTGCCATCGAGGATAACAAGATGGGGTTTATATCATATTGCATGTGTTTATCCCTCTACATCATGTCATCTTGCTTAATGTGTTACTCTGTTCTTATGAACTTAATACTCTAGATGCAGGCAGGAGTCGGTCGATGTGTGGAGTAATAGTAGTAGATGCAGGCCGGAGTCGGTCTACTTGTTATGGACGTGATGCCTATATACATGATCATGCCTAGATAATCTCATAACTATGCGCTTTTCTATCAATTGCTCGAAAGTAATTTGTTCACCCACCGTAATACTTATGCTATCTTGAGAGAAGCCTCTAGTGAAACCTATGGCCCCCGGGTCTATCTCTTATCATATTTGCTTTCAATCTACTTTTATTTGCATCTTTACTTTTTGCATCTATATTATAAAATACCAAAAATATATTTATCTTATCATATTATCTTTATTAGATCTCACTTTCGCAAGTGGCCGTGAAGGTATTGACACCCCCTTTATTGTGTTGGTTGCGAGTTCTCAGTTTGTTTGTGTAGGTGCGTGGTACATTTGAGGAGCCTCCTACTGGATTGATACCTTGTTTCTCAAAACTGAGGGAAATACTTACGCTACACTTTGCTGCATCACCCTCTCCTCTTCGAGGAAAACCAATGCAAGCTCAAGACGTAGCAATATGTAACTTGTGTTGTAAGATGGGGAAAGGTAGAAACCGAGCCGGACACATGTATGAGCCGGCCTCGGGATTCTGTAAACCGCCGGGCGTCAACCTGTGTATATAAAGGTATGACCTGGCGGCAGTTCACGGACAAGAAAACAACAACTCGAGAGATAGGTAAAGCGGATTCGCTCCCTGCTCATCAAGACCCCATCATTTCCACCACAACTGGATCGTAGGCTTTTACCTTCACCTCAAGGGGCCGAACCAGTATAAACTCCCCGTATCATTTGTCTGATTTAACCCCTTTAAGCTAATCTCGTTGCGATGGCTCCACGACTAAGTCCTCTCACTAGGACATCTGACGTGATAATTCCACGATAGAGCTGATGCATATAAGGCCAAACTCGTGATGCCGAAGTGTGTTATAAAGCTGTTCGGACTTGTCGGCAACTCATAGGTTGTCGTATCGAGCCCTTTGCAATATATGCCGAGGGTAGAAAGCTGAGAAAAAGGGGCACTTTACAGGTTTTAAAAAAGGAGTGCGGTCTACAAAGAACATTTGGAACTCTTGTCGCATGTCTGCGCTGCCTTGCCTTGGTTAAAGGACTTCTCAGCAAATATAGTTACCTATGGTAAAAGATAAAAAATGGTTAGAAAAAGAAAAAGACTATAAGAGTGCGGATAGTGTTATAGGTCTGTCCGCATTGGGCCTCCGCCGGTGACCAGGGTTATTTAAGGGTATATTTATGTGCGCGGGACAGACTTCGTGGCTATATGGGGCGGACGGCGGAGGCCGAACTGCTAATTCAGCTCTGAGATTGATTGGTCCTGTCTAATGAGGACCGGCGGCTTGATAGCCAACGAAATGTGCGGCTTCATGAGGCCGCTTTGTACTTCGGCCGCAGTAGCCGTACTGTGCTCCTCTTTACGGAGGGAGCATTCCGTATTTACGTTTATCGTATGGTGCCGCGTGGACCAGGCATCTTGAGTTGGAGATAGGCATAATGTGGGACCGCATTAAAGTGAGCAAATGCGGTTCGTCCGAACAGTGTGTGATAGCCACTACGGAAAGCGACGATATCGAAACCAACTCTTCACTTAGGAAGTTGTTCGGGGATCCGAAGACCACCTCCAGTGTGATTGAGCCATACAACGGGCCTCTACACCTGGTCTGACACCTTTAAAGGTGGTTTTTGTGGGCTTGATCCTTGAGGGATCAATACCCATTTTTGCACACTGTGTCCTGGTAGAGCAGTTTCAGGCTGTTGCCGCCGTCCATGAGGACTCACGTAAGGTGGAATCCATCAATTATTGGGTCGAGGACCAGTGCGGCTGAACTGCCATGACGGATATTGGTCGGATGGTCCCTGCGATCGAAGGTGATCGGGTAGGACGACCATGGGTTGAACTTTGGGGAGACAGGATCCATCCCATAGACGTCCCTTAGCGTGCGCTTGTAGTACCCTGTAGGGATGTGTGTCACGTATGCCATGCTTACTATCTTGACTTTGGGGGGGGGTTGCTTTTGAACCCCGGTGTTCGGTTGGACAGTCTCTTCATCATCGCTGTCACTGGGCGGACCCTTCACCTTGTGTTCGGCATTAAGCTTGTCGACTTGTTTTAAAACCCAACAGCTCCTGTTGGTATGATTGGATAGTTTAACGGGGGTGCCATGAATCTAGCAGGGCCAGTCCATTATCTTCTCTAAATTGGATGGTCCGTCTATGTTTGCCTTGAATGGCTTTTTCCGCTGACCGGGTTTGGAACCACTGAATCCGGTGTTGACCGCCATGTCTTGCGTTCCTTCATTGTTATTGTGACACTTGTATTTATTGCGTTGTGGCTTTTTGTTGCCATCTTGAACTTCGGAGGTACTCGGGTCATCGGTGTTGTTGCTCCTACGAGCGAGCCAGTTGTCTTTTCCCGCGCAAAAATGGGTCATCAGAGTGGTAAGGGCAGCCATGGATCTTGGTCTTTCTTGACCAAGGTGGCGGGCGAGCCTCTCATCTCAGACGCTATGTTTAAAGGCCGCAAGGGCTTAGGCGTCTTGACAAATCGACAATTTGGTTCTTTTTGATTAAGAATCTAGTCCAGAGTTTCCTGGCAGACTCCCCGGGCTGCTGGATCATGTGACTTAGGTCATCGGCGTCTGGAGGCCGAACATATGTACCTGGGAAGTTAAGCGGAAGGCATCTTCCAATTTTTCCCAGCTGCCCATGGAGTTCTCAGGGAGGCTGTTCAGCCAGTGCAGCGCTAGTCCCTTTAGTTTTAGTGGGAGGTATTTGATAGCGTGGAGCTCATCACCGTGGGCCAAGTGGATATGGAGGAGGAAATCTTCAATCCATACTGCGGGGTCTGTTGTTCCATCGTATGATTCGATGTTCATGGGTTTAAACCCTTCCGGGAATCCGTGTTCCATTACATCATTTGTGAATCAAAGGGGGTGTGCGGCACCTCTATGTCGGGCCACGTCGCGACATGGCTCGGATGGAGTCCGTCTCTGGTGCTCTGCCCGGGCGTTATTGTGTTTGTCACTTCCGGCTAGATGGTCGTCATTGCGCGTCCGGGCACGTCCCCGTGATTTGTAGATCGATCTGGTCTGACCTGCTCTGTTATCTAGGTCCTGCCGCGGGTCATGTGTATGATCCCGAGCTGTTGTGTCTTTGTTTTTACGGCAAGGTAGTGCGGCCTGGTGTTCGGGTTGAGTAGCCGCTTTGTCCCGGCCACGTGGTGGTCGGTCAGCCCCATTATGCACTGGTAGGACGGGCTCCAACGCCTCTTCGTCGAATTGGGATAACAATTTGCACTTCGGGTAACTTTTGGTTAGGTGCTCGAGGCCGTATTCCTCGGCTGCTAGGACATTAGTCCATCTATTGGTGAGCATGTCTTGATCAGCTTGAAGCTACTGCTGCTTCTTTTCCAGGCTCCTTGCAGTGGCTATTAGCTGGTGCTTAAAGTGCTCCTGCTCGATAGGTTCCTCAGGAACGATAAAATCCTCATTGCCGATGATCACCTCGTCTTTCATGGCCTGTTCATCAGGGCTAACTCGCACATCTTCCCGTTCGCCCTGTTCGGAGGTTGGTTCAATGGGGTCTTCGTTGTCTTCGGCATCGTTCGGAGTATTATTTTCTCCTGTGCCGGTATTTCTGTTTTTTCCACGGTGTTGTTTAGAGTGGCGCCGCCGACGTCGACGCTTTGGCTGTATCTCAGGAGTATTATCCTTGATTGGATCTTTTTCATTGTTGCTGTTATTCTCTTTAGGTGCATCCACCATGTACACATCATACAAGGAGGTGTCCATCCCGTGTCGTCCATACCGTTGATGTCTTCGGAGTCGTAATCGAGCATGTCTGTTAAGTCCTCGACATTGGCTATAAAGTGGGTGGTGGGTGGGACGTAAAATCCCCTGCTCTCAGCCCCTGGTCCGGGCTGGGCATAGTTCAGACGTTGCTCTTATTTAATGATGGGAGATCGCATCAAGTCCAGGCCTCGCTTAAGGGCGAGGTTTGGCCCAGGAGAAAGGAGTATGTGGAGTGCAGCGAGAAGGAGACTCCTTGGCCAGACTCACGCAGTATTGACTCCAAAAATTTGGAGCCAGCGTTCGGAGGAGGGTTCGGCTTCATGATGGTTGCCAGCGACATTACCTCCTCCGGCTCTCCCATTATGGGCCTACAGGCCATATATAGCCCGGCGAGCTCAGGGAGCTCGTCTTCGGACCTAGCGATGTGCTCCAGATCTATGGCCAGGGCGGAGTTTGGGGGTGTGAATCCTTGGAAGATCAAGTCTCCTCGGATATCAGTGATATAGTCCAGATTTCCAACACTAATCTGGTGGCCTGGGGCGTAGCTGCGATCTGCTCTAGATGGCCAAGTGAGTTGGTCCGTAGTGTGAAGCCGCCAAACACAAAGATCTAGACGGGGAGGAAAGCCTCCCGCAGGGCAGCATTGTTGTAGATGATTGATGGAGCCATCAAACCTTTTGGTGACGATGCAGCGGAACTCTCAATGAAAGCATCAATGTCGGTGTCAAAACCGGCGGATCTCGGGTAGGGGGTCCTGAACTGTGTGTCTAAGGTCGATGGTAAGAGGAGGCGGGGGACACGATGTTTACCCAGGTTCGGGCCCTCTCTATGGAGGTAACACTGTCGGGGGTCGGGTGCGACATATGCCAATGGATGGCTTATCATGGTGGGAGCGAGTAGAACGTCGCCGGTGCCTAGAAGTGGGATAAGGCGTAGACACGAACGCCGGCGTACTTTACCCAGGTTCGTGGATCTCCTAGGAGATAACACCCCTAGTCCTGCTCTGCGGGGTCTCTGCATGATCACTAAGGCACAAGTGATACAATGGTGCTCCTCGAGCTGTGTGCTACAGTTAGAAGGAGGCAAGGCTAGCTCTCTTCCTGCTCTAGGGGAGTGGCTAGTTCTAATGGAGTGGGAACCCTTTGGATGGGTGGCCTGGGGGGTTTATATAGGCCTACCCCCCAGGGGTACAATGGTAATCTGGCCAGCTGCTGGGCCCGGCTGTCAGTGTCTCCAGCCTTCGGCTTCTCCGCCGCCCGCTGGGGACCGCCGCCTGGTTGGTGGCTGCTCACTGTAGCCTTGCCGTTGGTGACGGGGGCTTGGTCATCCTAGCGTGGCTACAGTCCCGCCGCCTGGTGGGAGGACACTGTAGCCACACCTGGTCTTATCTGCTTAATGGCGTGCTCGCCTCGGGACGAGGGACGGTCGCCTGCTGGAGGCCGGCCCCTCTCTAGTCCGCCTGGTTGAGCTTCCATCGTCTTCCTTGGGGTCACTGCCCGATAGGGCCCGCCTCTGGCTGGTTGTACCGACATGTCATCGTGGGAACAGGTCTCCGCCTGCCTGTAGCGACGTCAGGGTAGATACGGCACAGTGCTCCGTCGTGCGGAGATCTCCGTCTGTACGAAGCACTGTAGCCATGCCCGTCTCGAGCATGGGAGGCGTCGTTCCTCACTGTAGCCATGCTTTGACTTGTACTCTCGATAGGAGCTCGGCCGCCCCGTAGTCGTGAGGTGGCCGCCTGCCCGTTGCCGCCCTCTCTGGAGGGCGGCCGCCCGGAGCCGGTCACCCAGAGCGCTGTAGTCTTGGAACGGCCGCCCTGGCAGCCATCCGCTGAGCCAGCCGGCCCCAGAGGGCAGAGCTTCAGCTTGGGGCCCAGCTAGGCGGAGCTCGCCCAAAGTCTTGATAAATCTAGGGAGTCGGGTGAGCCTACCCATGGCCCATTACTCCGACAGTAGTCCCCGAAGCCGGTGATGCATCATGGTCGAGGGGGCGCGAAGTCTTAGCGGCTTCCCTCCTCACCGGGCTCCAGGAGAATGTCGATCCGTCTTGTGGCTAGCTGACTGTTGAAGGCGGCTTCGCCCAGGCAGAGCTATGCGGTCGATTTTGAACTTCAAGGCGGGAAATAGGTGGCGTGCCTGCTAAGCTTCCCAGGCAGCCGCCCGCCATGGGTGCGCCACGCGGCGCACGTCAGCCTGGCTGGCCTTCCACCCCACGCTCTGGACGGGACGTGACATAGGCCCGGGCCCGCCACTACCATGCCTCGGCAACCGGGCGGATTTAATGCGCCGAGGGAGACAGTTGCCGTTCCCCACGATCATTTACGACGTGGTAAATGCACGCGGGAAACGGGGGTCGGGGGAACGTGGGCGCAGTCAATCCCACGACCCCACGTCCTGTCCCCTCGGCTTCATAGCCCGAGCGCTATAAGTAAGGAGGGGGGAAGGTGCGGCAAAGCTCCTGCGCCCCCTCCCACTCTTCTTCTTCTTCCTCTCATCCCTCGCTGCTGCTACTGCCGTAGCGCCGCCGCCGTTGCCCACCGCTGACGCGCTTCCCCTCTCCGCGCCACCAGCCGGAGCCATGGGTGACTGAGATGGATCGACGGTGATCGAGGATCACATCTCCTTCCTCCGCGACACGTGTCGGATGCCTAGCGCGGCCTTCGTTAAGGCGCGGGTGCCGCCAGAGACGGAGATCTCGCCGGCGCCGCAGGAAGGTGAGCGAGTCGTCTTCCGTTTGCATTTCCTCCGCGGCTTTGGCCTGCCGGTGAGCGACTTATTCCGCGCCTTCCTCAACTTCTACAATCTTCAACCTCACCACCTCACGCCCAACGCCGTGACTCTGCTCTCCGCCTTCGTCATGGCGTGCGAGGGCTACCTCGGCATCCTCCCCAAAATCGAGCTATGGGGAGCATTCTTCTATGGAAAGCTCGCCACCTCCGCCAAGGAGACGGCGGCCGAGTATGGGGGCTTCGTCGCCGTGCACCGGCCGACGAAGTGGAACGCCTTCCCCGTCATCAAGCTGGCGCAGTCGGTGAAGATGTGGCAGCAGTCTTATTTCTACATCGAGAACGTGGACCCTGCAGCCAACTTCCCCAACCTTCCGGCCTATGAGGCCCCCCCCCACCGGAGCTCGCGTCTCCTGGAAGTACAAGCCGAAGCCGGTGTCGGCGGACGCGGCGGCCGCCATCGGCCGACTCCGAGTGCTCCAGGAGTCGGAGGGCCTCGTGGTCTCCGACCTCCTCGTCGCCTTTGGGGAGTGTCGGGTCCTCCCGCTCTAGAGCCGCCCTCATCCGATCTTCCGGATCGGCGGACACCGTGATCCGTGCCAGCTGTGCACGAAGGGGATGCCGCCTGCTGAAGTCTCGCGGATGGTGAACGAGATCTCCGACCTCAAGATAACGGAGAAGGAGTGGCGGTACGGGAAGCGGCCATACTCTCGCCACAACCCGCCTCCTGCTGTAAGTTTCTTCTTTTTGTCCTTTGAAATGTTTCCTTCTGCTTCGTTCCTCTTTATGACGCCGCCCTTTCTTGGGTATAGATTTATATGTCTGAGGCGACGGCCGCCCTCCTGGGGCCGGGTGATGCCCTCCAGGCGGACAGGGCGGAGAGCGATTTGGGACTTGGGGGCGGCCGCCCTGGCCGACGACGCGACAGGCGGCGGTGGCAGGGCAGACGGCAGTAGTGGAGCTGGCGGCTCTGAGGGAGGCGGCGGCGTGGAGGCCTGGCCTGACGACGACGAAGACGAAGACGAGCCGTGCAACGCCCGAAGCTTCGCCACCACCGTCGCCGGCCCCTTATCTGGGCCGCCCGCCCCAGGCAGCAAGCGCAAGCGGAAACAGGGCTCGACCCTATTCGGCAGCGCACCAAAGAAACCCAAGAACCCGGCCGCGGCGACCAGGCAGAGAGAAACCGCGGCCAGGGCGACCCAATATCAGAGGTAGCCGAAGGTTCCAGTTATGGTGTCGGCGTAAGCATCATTCCCTTACTCCTTGTCTTTTCATCAATCTGGCGTGAAAGCCTTCTGACTTGTCTTCTTGTTTCAGGGCCCCGCTAACCCTACAGAAGTCGGGCACCGGCTCGGTCCTCAGGTCGGCAGCGACCTCCTAGACCAGTCGGCGCATCGATCCGGCCGCCGACCTCTGGGAGGCGACAGAGCGGAATGCGCGGGAGGCACGCGATGAGGCGGAGGCCAACCACCTGGACAAGGAGCAGGCGGCCTTGTCTGCCGCGTCTGCCGAGAGGGCGTTGGTGCAGGCAGAAGCCCATGCCGCAGAGAAGGAGCGGCTCGCGGAGGCCGCCCGCCACCAAGAGCTTCTGCTCATGGCGCCCCTGAACACTGCGCCGCCTCCGCCTGACTTCGAGGCGACGGCCGGAGGAGCCGGCAGCGACCACCCAATCCAGGAGCAGGGGGCGGCGACGTAGCCATGCCGGACATCTTCATGCTGCCGCCGCCGCCTCCGCCCGCCAGCGAGCCGTGGGACGAACAGTCAGTGGCGCCGCCGGTGCCACCGGTCGAAACTACGGTGGCAACGGTCCTGGTTCCTACGGTATGAATCCCCACGCGTCGCTATCTGGAGAAGGCGGCCTCAACACTGCGGCCGCAGGAGATCGGCGCCACGAGCTCGTCGGCCCTTGATACCGAGGCGACCAGTGCCGCGCCTGTGGGTTGGGTACACGGGGGCGGGACTGGCACCCTAAACGAGGCGTCTCTTGACGTCCAGGCTAAGCTCCGGGCAGAGGCGGTGGCGCTCAAACACTGCAACGAGGCCTACTTGGAGTCGCGCACCGCCATCCGGGTAAGTTGTCTTTGGGTTTATTCTTCGGATGACCTTCTTTGCTTTTCTCGTGGGGGCGCGTAAGCGCACCCACTGGGTGTAGTCCCCAAGTTCCGGGCCGGCTGCTGAGCAGGCAGGTCGGAACTTTATCTTGTAATTGTTCGACTGCTGATTTCATCCGATGCCTCTTCTGCAGGATTATCACAACCTCCGCGCGACCGCCTACAACTCCAAGGTTCGGGAGCTGGAGGCGCAGACGGCCCATCTGACCGAAAGCCGGCGTAAGTTTTTGTCTTCTTTCTTCGCGGGGGCGCGCTGGCGCACCCGCGGGCTGTAGTCCCCGAGGTTCGGGCCGACTGCTGAGCAGTCAGGCTGAATCTCCTTAGTTGTCGTTTTCCCTTTGTCTTGTCCGCTTGACCGATGCCTTCTTCTTCTCTTTCTTTCGTCAAAGGCTAATGCCGCCCTGCAGCAGCAGCTGGGCGAAGCCAAGACCGCCCTGCATGGCAAGGAGGCGGAGTGCAGCAAGCTGATGGAGGAGCGGGACCGCCTGGTCGCCCAGCTTGCCGAACAGGCGGAAACCCTCAAGGTGGCCCAGCTAAAGGCGGAGACGGCAGAGACCAGCCTCCTTGCCGAGTTTGAGCTCGAGCGCTCTGCCTGGGCCGACAAGGAAGCTCAGGTGACAGCCTGCTTCAGCAGCATCGAAGACTTGATCGATGGTAAGCCTTGCTCCCCTGGTTTCTTGCTTTGAGCTGCCGGCCCTTGCTTATAGTCTTGGACTTTTCTTTTCTTCTGCTCGTATAGACTTCTTCCCGGTCCATTCCATAGTCGTGATCTAGATGATCGAGGCCCAGCGTGAGGAGCGAAGGGCGGAAGGTGCGCAGATCAACGCAGATGCCCCGCGGACTCATGGCGAACAGGTCCTCAGCATTCAGGCCCGGCTTCGTCCTGCTCACCGCCTGCTGCGCCGCCTCCAACATGGCGGAGCCCAGGCGGTCTCCGCCCTATGGCCAGGCCTGCCGGCCCCGAGCACCCCAAATCGGACTGCCTACTGGCTGGAGGTGGTGGCCGGCCGCCTAGAGGCCTGGAAAGGCTCAGCAGCCTGGGCAGGAGTGCGCCGGGCCTTTGAATTCGTCAAGGCGTGGTACCCTGGGCTAGATCTAGCCCAGTTAGCCACGTTCTGGCTAGAGGCGTAGGTGGAGCTGGCGGCGGTGGAAGCTGAGCTCGTTAATAGGGCGACGGCGATCGCTGACTTTACCGACACCAGTGTTTTCGTCCCGGAGGTGGTCGAGGAAAGCAGCGAAGCTCCGCACGAATGGCTTGGGCTAAACCCAGAATACAGCGAAGACTCAGCTGAAGTCATCAACTCCAGTGACGAAGGGGAAGATGGGGAGAAGGAAGAGGAGGAGGAGGAGGAGGAGGAGGAAGACGAGAGCGACGTCGACCTGCCGGAGGTTGGGGCGGATGGTCAGGCCCAACCTGACCGGGCCTCAAGCAACGAGCCACGCACCAAGGAGCAGGCTGTACTGGAGACGGCCAGGCGGGGACCGACCAACCACCCATTCCTCCGACATATGCCACCGACTCCGTCCTCCAGTCCTCCATCGTCCCGCCTTTTGCTGGCGATCCCTCTGCTCAGACGGAGCCGCCTGCTACGCCAGGTGGCGCAACCGACTCCAGCGTTTAGCCGGAGCCCTTGGCCACGCCATCCGGCACCATCCAGCCGGATCCTTCTGCCGCGCCATCCGGTGCCGCCCAGCCGGAGTCCTCTGCTGTACCAACCGGCGCCGTCCAGCCGGAGTCTTCTGCTTCTCCTTAGGATTTTATCTGTTTTCTGCTTGCTACTCTAAACACTTTGGTTAAATTCGCACAATTCCACCCTCGGGGTGTATATCAAACTCTGTTTGAATGCCGGCCAGAGGCCTTTTATCCATGTAAATATTTTATCATTGCTTATGCTTGGTGTGCCGTCCTCCAATCTTTTTTCCTTTTTCTCCTTGGTGTTTTCCTTTGCCGCCGACCGTTTGGCTTTGCTTTCACCAGCCAGGCGGCCGCTCTGCGTATCGTGGATGATTTGAGCACTCTAGCCGTTTGTGAGGGGGCTAGGACTTAGCAATTTGGAGCTTTGGGTAGTAAGGTGGAGGCCAGCCGTCTGGCTTCCAAGCAGCTAGACGGCTAGGTGCGATGCCGCCTTCTACTATATGCGCTTTCTTCCTTAGTTGTTTTTTCGTGTGGCGCACTTCTTTGCAACCTTTGCCCGCCATACAGTCGTCCTGCGAGCTGTGGCTTCTGACAAAGGAAGTTTTTCGTGCCGGCACACTACTTGTCCGGCTGCAGGAGGCGGCATATTGTAGAAGGCGGCGAGGCTCCGGGCCGACTGGTCGAACCCGGTGCCAGGCGGAAGAAATAGACTATACATTCTCATAGGCATGACACTTATCATATAGATAAAAGAGGGCAGTCCCCTAGCTCTTCTCGGGGGCCCGGAGTCTTTATACATAGTACAAAAGGTAGCATGATACATACTGCTTTCAACTGTAAAACCTTTGGAGGAGGTTTGTGTTCCATGGCCTCTCCGTTTCTTTGCCCGAATCATCTTTCTTGCGCGCTCTGGGCTTCTGGGCTTCGATCAGATAGTAGGCATCGTTGCCCAACACCTTACTTATGATAAAAGGGCCTTCCCAAGGTGCCGAGAACTTGTGTTGTCCGGATGTTCGCTGGATCAGCCGGAGCACAAGGTCTCCCTCCAAGAAGGACCTTGGCTTCACCTTGCAGTTGTAGTATTGACGCAGACTCTGCTGGTAGATGGCCGACCTGCTGAGTGCCAACTGCCGACCCTCCTCCAGCAAGTCGATGCCGTCTTCTCGTGCTTCCTTGGCTTCCGCCTCGGTGTACATGGTGACTCTTGGGGAGTCGAACTCAATATCCGTTGGGATGACGGCTTCGACACCATAGACGAGGAAGAAGGGCGTGAAGCCCGTTGACTTGTTTGGAGTTGTGCGCAGGCTCCAGAGGACGGCCGGCAGCTCGTCGAGCCAGCAGCCGGCCGAAAGCTCCAGAGGCTCGACCAATCGGGGCTTGAGGCTAGACAAAATTAGGTCGTTTGCATGCTCCACCTGGCCGTTTGACTATGGGTGGGCAATGGACGCTAAGTCCAGGCGGATGCCCTGTGTTGCACAGAAACGAGCCAAGGCTCCCTTGGCGAAGTTAGTGCCGTTGTCGGTGATGATGCTGTGTGGGATGCCGTATCACGTGGTGATGTCGGCGATGTAGGTCACGACAGTCGGCCCATTCAGCTTCTTGATTGGTTTTGCCTCTATCCACTTGGTAAACTTGTCCACAACAACAAGCAAGTGAGTCATGCCACCGCGGGCCGTCTTGAATGGTCCCACCATATCCAGTCCCCATACAGCAAAGGGCCAGGCTATGGGGATGGTCTTGAGTGCGGAAGCCGGCAGGTTTGGCTTGGAGCGGAACCTCTGACACCCTTGACACTTTTGAACTAGCTCTTTGGTCTCTTCCAGGGCAGTTGGCCAGAAGAACCCGTGGCGGAAAGCCTTGGCCACAAGCGATCTTGAAGCCGCATGGTGGCCACACTCGCCCTGGTGGATATCTCCGAGTATTGCTTGGCCTTGATCTGACTCCACACCGCTGATAAACTCCTGTGATGCTTCGTTGCACCAGCTCTTTGTTGACTATGGTGTAAGCTGCAGCTCGCCTTTGTACTTGTCGGGCTAAGATTTCATCGGTTGGCAGCTCCTTATTCACCAAGAACTTGAGGATCGGCTGAGCCCATGAGGGCGCCGCAATTTCTTCGACTGTGACCACCACAACTTGTACGAGGGTGGTTGGGTCGGGAGGCGGCGGGTCGGCAGATGCTTCTGCTTGCTGTGCTGAAGAAGTCCCCGGGCCGACTGCTGAAGTCCCCGGGCCGGGCTCTGAAGTCCCCGGGCCGGGCTCTGAAGTCCCCGGGCCGGGCTCTGAAGTCCCCGGGCGAGGCGCGGCTGTAGCAGTCCCTGGGCCGCCTGTCGAAACCCCCGTGCCAGCCTCTGGGGTCGCCAAGTCAGATCCGACTGCTTGGGGAGGGGGGGCACAAAGATGGAGTCTGAATCAGGAGACGGCTTGACAGATGGCTTCAGAAGGCGGCATAAGGCAATGCTAGCTGGTATTGCTTGTCGGGTGGAGCCAATCCATGCTAGGGCATCTGCTTGCTCGTTGTCATTTCTTGGCACGTGAAGGAACTCGCATCCGTGAAAGTACCTGCTGAGTTGCTGCACAAGGAAGCGGTAGCTTTCCATGTTTGCATCTTTGGCGTCCCAGTCGCCTGACGACTGCTGGACCACCAAGCCGGATTCACCATAACACAGGATCCAGTGAATGCCGAGTTCCTTGGCAAGCCAGAGCCCGTGTATGAGTGCCTCATATTCTGCTACATTGTTGGAGGTGGCGAAGTGGACTTGTAGCACATATTTAAGCTTGTCGCCCTTGGGAGAGGTGAGGACGACACCGGCACCCAGACCAGTGCGCATTTTTGAACCATCAAAATGCATCCGCCAATGAGTGGAGTCTGGTGCAGGTGGCAAATATTGGGTCTCGGCCCAATCGACGAGGAAGTCGGCCAACACTTGTGATTTGATGGCGGTGCGAGGCTGGTAGTAGATGGTATAAGGGGCCAGATGAATGGCCCACTTGGCCACTCGTCCAGAAGCATCCCGGCTTCCAATGATCTAAGCAAGCGGGGCTGTGCACACGACAGTTATTGGGTGCTCTTGAAAGTAAGGCTTCAGCTTCTTGGCAGCAAAATGCACGCCGTAACACATCTTCTGGTAGTGAGGGTAGTTTTGCTTGGAGGTGGACAATACTTCACTCAAGTAATACACCGGTCTTTGGACCGGCAATGCTTTGTCCTTCTCCTTGCGCTCTACGACCATGACTATGCTGACAACCCGACTGGTGGCTACAATGTAGAGGAGCATGGGCTCCTTCTCAGTCGGAGCCGCCAGGACGGGCGGAGTTGCCAACATCTTCTTGAGTTGGAGGTATGCCTCGTCCGCCTTGTTGTTCCACTCGTAAAATGTGGTCTTCTTCATGAGATGGTACAGGGGAAGGGCCTTCTCGCCCAGCCGACTGATGAAACGGCTAACTAACGCCAGGCAGCCGGTGAATTTCTGCACGTCCAGCAGTCGGGTGGGTACTTTCATCATCTCAATTGCCTTGATTTTCATGGGATTGCACTCTATGCCGCGCTCTGAAACCAGGAAACCAAGAAGCTGGTCGGCTGGTACTCCAAAGACACATTTCTCTGGGTTGTGCTTGATCTGGAATCGGCGCAAATTCACCGAGAAGTCTCTTTGAGGTCTTCTAGCAGAGTGCCACGCTTCTCCATATTCACCACCACATCATTCACATATACATGGGCATTTCTGCCGAGTTGCTTGAGGAGGCACTTCTGCATGCAACGCTGAAATGTGGCGCCGGCGTTTCTCAAGCCGAACGTCATGGTCAGGTAGCAGAACGCTCCAAACGGTGTGATGACGGCGGTCTTCAGCCTATCGGCCGGGTTCAGCTTTATCTGGTGATAACCTAAGTATGCGTCCAAGAAACTCAACAACTCGCATCCGGCTGTGGACTCTATCACTTGATCAATCCTTGGTAGAGCGAAGGGATCTTTGGGACAAGCTTTGTTGAGGCTGGTGTAGTCTATGCACATGCTCCACTGCTTGTTCTTCTTCAATACTAGGACTGGGTTGGCCAGCCACTCTGGAAAGAATACTTCCATGATGAATCCGGCTGCTAGGAGCCAGGCTATCTCTTCTCAAACAACTCTTCTCTTCTCTTCTGACAGGCAGCGCAAAGGCTGCCTGACCGGCTTGGCGTCAGGTCGGACATGTAGCTTGTTCTCGGAGAAATCCATCGGAACACCCGGCATGTCCTTGGGATACCATGCGAAGAGGTCCCGATTCTCACGGAGGAAATCGACGTGCTCGCTTTCCTATTTGATGTCAAGGCATGTGCCTATGATAGCATGCCTCTCCGGGTGCTCCGGGTCCAAGGGTATTTTCTTTGTTTCCTTAGCCGGCTTGAACGAGCCCTCAACCTCCGACTCCTGGGGGTGGGTGACATTTCCGGCTTCTTGCCTGCCAACGCCACCACCCGGTCAAGGAGCCGCTTCTCGGCTGCAATCACGAGGGACTCGGCCAGCCGGCTGCTACCTGCGGTGCAAGCGACCGACTTCTTGTAGTCTCCGACTACTGTCAGGATCCCCTTGGTACTCGGCATCTTCATCTTGAGGTAGGCGTAGTGGGGGACCGCCACGAACTTGGCCAGAGCAGGCCGGCCAACTAGCGCATGGTAGGGGCTCTCAAGGTCCACCACCTCGAACCAAACTGGCTCTCTGTGGAAGTGATTCTTGTCTCTGAAGAGGACATCAATCTGGGTCTTGCCGATTGGTGAGCAGGAAAGGCCAGGGACTATGCCATGGAACACAGTCCGACTCGGGATGAGCTGCTTCTGCTTGATTCCCAACTTCTCAATCATATCACGGTACAGCATGTTGATGCTGCTGCCGCAATCTATCAAGACTCTGGAGAAGCGGACTGATCGCCTCTCCATTGCAAGGGTCGCTTCTAGGACCAGGGCATACGAACTAGGGGAAGGTATCACCTCCGGGTGGTCGGCCCTGCTCCAACTGATAGGCTTCTCGGACCAATGCATGAACTCTGGAGTGTTGGAGGCCATTGCTTGCCCTTCTTGTTATTGTTGCCGTCTGCTGCGTCTGTCATCGGCCACGCTGGTGAACACAACATAAGCTTTGTGTTCCTCCGGGTACTCGTCTTGTAAGGCGCCGACTGGTCGGGCCGCCGGCTGCTGGGGCTGAGGAGGCGGCGGTCCGGCAGGCGGAGGAGGCAGGAGTCCATCTCCCTTGGCAATTCTGGTGAGCCAGTGACACTTCCGAGTGGTGTGGTTGGAGGGCTTCGCGCCGCTATGGAACTTGCAGGGTGCATCCAAGGTATGCTCGTAAGAGAAGGCAGGCAACCAATTGGACTTGCCGCCCTTCTGCCGCTTGGGGGCCGGCTGCCCTTCTGGCTGCTGATCCTCGACCGTCGCCACCTGCCGGCTGGTGGAAGCCGGCTGGGTGGCCTTCCGCTTGTTATCACCTAGTTGCTGTCGCAGACTGGTGTCACCATCCCGAGTCCGCGGTGCCTGAGGTGCCACCTTGCCAGACGCGTCAACCAGGATTTCCGCCTTCATGGAGGAGTCGGCCGTGGCGTGCTTGTCGGTGATGACCAGCAGCTCATCGAGGGTCTCGGGCTCGTCACAGAGGAGTCGATGCTTGAGGAGGGTGCCCTCTCGGCACCCGGCAGTGAAGTACTCGATCGCCTGCACCTCGTGCACGCCCTCGCAGGAATTGCGCAACTCGGTCCAGCACGTGAGGTAGTCGCGAGTTGACTCCGTGGGCCCTTGGACGCACAAGGAGAGCTGCCGGGGCTTGGGAGCCCGCTTGTAGGTCTTGGTGAAGTTGCGGATGAAGACCTCAGTGAAATCAACCCAGTTCTTGATGCTCTGGGGCTTCAGGCTGTTGAGCCACGTTCGGGCAGTGCCTTGAAGCATGAGCGGGACGTACTTCACGGCAACGCGCTTGTTGCCGTTTGCTATGCTGACGGCTGTGGAGTAGTCGACCAACCAGGCCTTCGGCTTCACGGAGCCGGTGTATTTGGGCGCTTCTCGTGGGAGGGTGAACCCCATGGGGAAGGGCTCATCGCGGATTCAAGGGCCGAAGCAGGGCGGGCCCAGCGCATCTTCTTCTTCAAGTGCCAGGGATCGGTTGAGATGATCGATACGGTGGCGAGCTTCATTCTCTCGGACTCCCTCTCGACGGCCAATGCAGTCGCCGAGTGTGGGATGCGTGACAGGAGGCGGAGTGGGGTACCTCGTTCCACGAGGCGGGGGAGGCAACAGGTCGCCTCGCCGCTCTACTGCACGAGGGCAGCCGTCCTCGTCCCGCTCGATGGAGAGGCACGTCCGGCTGTGACTAGCAGCCGGCTCGTTGCCCTTTCCTCCGTGGGCGCCACCAGTCGGCGTTCGGGAGGTCGCCCATGATCTCGGCGTGGGGGTGGCTCGTCGTTTCGTCACTTCAGCGCGGCAGGTGGCTTCATGCTGCGCGGCGGCCGCGTCCAGGAGCTGCTGGACGCACTCCGTCATGTGCCGGAGCTTGTCACCATTGTACTTGTTCAGCTCATCCGTTACCGCCTGGGTGGCCCGGATGTTCTCTGCAGGCGTGGCATAGATGGGGTGCTCCACCCCAAACATGCTGGCGATGGTCGCGCCACGCTACCGAACTGTGCCGAGGCCGCTAGGCACCCCAGGAGCCGGCGTGCTGCCTACGGCCGGTCCATCTCGCGCCGATAAGCGTTCGAAAGCCGGCGCATGCTGGCCAGGCGGCCAACACTCTCGTTAAGCTAGAGGCGGCGTGGCTCCAGCACCTCAGCATCCACGCCCTCGGGAATGGGCGCCGTGAGGTCGTAGGGTGGCCTCGAGGGGATCTTGAGCTTGCCCGTCCGAGTGCTCCTCGCTATTGATTACGAGTACCTTCGTGAAGGTACTCCCGCAGCTGTACTCGCGAGGAGGCGGCTCATCATATACCACCATTTTGGTGGGGAAGGTGTCGAGCGGCACCGTGTCGGAGTCGACGATCATCGGATCGGTCGAGTCGACGGACTCCAGGTCCACAGCAGGCTCGCTGGTGACATCGAGCTGGTCGAGGAGGCTGAGAAGGCGGCTCTCAGGGCAGCTTGTGCCCGCGTCGGAGGCCGGCTCGTCGGAGAGGTCGATCTCGCCGATAAGGTTAGCGAGGCAGCTCGCCACGCAGGCGATCTCTACGCCGTGCAGCGCGTCGAGGCTAACGCCGTCGGGCGTGCTGGGCTGGCTTCGCTCGCAAGGAAGGAACAGGGTTCCCGTCCAGAGCAGATGTCCGGGAGACGGTGCACCTCGCTCCACGGTGGGCGCCAAATGTCGGGGGTCAGGTGCGACATATGCCAATGGATGGCTTATCATGGTGGGAGAGAGTAGAACGTCGCCAGTGCCTGGAAGCGGGATAAGGCGTAGACACGAACGCCGACGTACTTTACCCAGGTTTGGGCTCTCCTAGGAGATAACACCCCTAGTCCTTCTCTACGGGGTCTCCGCATGATCACTAAGGCACAAGTGATACAATGGTGCTCCTCGAGCTGTGTGCTAGAGGCAGAAGGAGGCAAGGCTAGCTCTCTTCCAGCTCTAGGGGAGTGGCTAGTTCTAATGGAGAGGGAACGCTTTGCATGGGTGGCCTGGGGGGTTTATATAGGCCTACCCCCAGGGGCACAATGGTAATCTGGCTGGCTGCTGGGGCCGGCTATTAGTGTCTCTAGCCTTCGGCTTCTCCGCCGATCGTTGGGGCCCGCCGCCTGGTTGGTGGCTACTCACTGTAGCCGTGCCATTGGTGATGGGGGCTTGGTCATCCTAGCGTGGCTACATTCCCGCCGCCTGGTGGGAGGACACTGTAGCCACACCTGGTCTTATCAGCTTAATTGTGTGCTCACCTCGGGATGGGGGACGACCGCCTGCTGGAGGTCGGCCCTTCTCTAGTCCGCCTGGTTGAGCTTCTGCCATCTTTCTTGGGGTCACTCCCCGATAGGGCCTGCCTCTGGCTAGCCGTATCGACAGGTCATCATGGGGAACAGGGCTCCGCCTGCCCGGAGCGACGTCAGGGTAGATACGGCACAGTGCTCCGTCATGCGGAGATCTCCGTTTGTACGGAGCACTGTAGCCACGCCCGTCTCGAGCATGGGAGGCGTCGTTCCTCATTGTAGCCATGCTTTGACTTGTACTCTCGATGGGAGCTCGGCCGCCCCGTAGTCGTGAGGTGGCCGCCTGCCCGTTGCCGCCCTCTCTGGAGGGCGGCTGCCCGGAGCCGGTCACCGAGAGCACTGTAGTCTTGGGACGGCCGCCCTCTGGCAGCCAGCCGCTGAGCCAGCCAGCCCCAAAGGGCGGAGCTTCAGCTTGGGGCCCAGCTAGGCGGAGCTGGCCCAAAGTCTTAATAAATCTAGGGAGTCGGGTGAGCCTACCCGTGGCCCATTACTCCGACAAACACCCTACTTCCTGCTTGATTGATCTTGATGAATATGAGTATTACAAGAGTTGATCTACCACGAGATCGTAATGGCTAAAACCCTAGAAGTCTAGCCTATATGATTAAGATTCTCCTTGCCTCTACGGACTAAACCCTCTGGTTTATATAGACATCGGAGGGGACTAGGGTTGTACAAAGTCGGTTACAGAAAAAAGAATCTACACATCCGAACGCCAAGCTTGCCTTCCACACCAAGGAGAGTCCCATCCGGACACGGGAAGATGTCTTCTGTCTTGTATCTTCGTAGCCCATCAGTCCAGCCCATGTTAATAGTCAGACCGTTCGAGGACCCCTTAATCCAGGACTCCCTCAGTCCCTACTGTCATCCAGTCAAAATAAAGTCATCTCCTAAATCCTCATATTCGTTGACCATGTTGACAATGCTCGGTGCCACTGTAAGCGCAAAAACTTGAAGGACGACAGAGAGGGCCTCACAGGCCCTACGAATGGTCTGATATAGCGCCCGCTGCTCATTCAGGAAGCCAGGATCATCGGACACCTATGAGCACCTTCGAGAAACTGAGACGGCATGAAACAGTAAGGCCGCGCTTGGGAGCTCTGGTTTATTAAGATACAAGTGTAGTTTACTCATCATCGGAAACAACGCGTAAAATACAGGCGTAATGAAACCGAGGGCCCGAGGTTTCTAAGTAATACCGGCGGGTTAGTCGTGTAATTTGAGAGACTAGTGTATATTTTACTAGTCGAAATCGACCAACCAAGAGCTTCGGCCAAGACTACCTGCTTTTATTTACAAGCGTTAGCTTTACAAGCGGTTTTGGTTGGAAAACGACTATCCAATCACGGCCTAAGATGATGAGTTGGTCGGAAGATCATATGGTTTCATGTCTAACCTACCCGACTTGTCGTATAGGCTATGAATGAAACATAAGACGATGAACTTCTTAAGCACGGAAACAACAGAAGAGGATGATCTTCTTAACAAGCAAATCACTGGCATTAGATCAACATGCAGAACAATATGAAGCAATATTCTCAGGAGGCATGGTGAACAGCTTGTGATGCCGCATGCCACAACATTCCAAGCTCAACTTTGCAATCAGACACAAGGCTTGGCATTACATAGACAATATTCGAAAAAACCTCTTAAAATACCTCAAATAAGTCAACATTCATGTGACTATGCATCTCAGCAGAGTAACTATTTACTTCTAAACTAAACACAGGAATAGGAAAAAACGATCGACCCTGCTCACAGGAAAGGGCGTCCCACTCAAAAATATCAAATGCATGTCTTCTGGCTAACATCAATGAGCAAAATTTGACAAGGTTTTCCAATTCCAATATATTAAACTAATGGCTTCTTGCTAACATCAATGATTAAACTTTGACAACCTTTTCCCATTCAAATATGTAATGCCTATGATCATGGAACGGGCAGGGATTTTCATTAGTTTGTCAGCTGATAGTCCGGTGGCTCAAGGTCACGATGAATGATTAGAGAACCATTCGATGTATTGTGCATTATGAAGTATTATAGAGGACACAAACCATCTCAACATTTTGTGCAGTTCCCCTAAAATCAAGCTGAGCATCCGTGTGGATTTCGTATTTATATGCTGCAAAAAACAAAGACACATCAGCACACACATGAATATTGGCCCCAGTGTCAACCCACCAATCGGTGGACTAACAAACTTAAAGTATGGTAAACATATTACCATACCCAGATGCCCCATCATTGTTGCTTAGAATAACATTGACAGACTTGGAATCCTATCATGGCTTCTTGTACATGTTTGGGCACTTTTTGCCTAGTGCACTCCACGTGTTGTAGAGTTGCCTATGCTCTCTGCAGACTAGTCATGTCACCAGCGTCTACTAATACTCTGTAAAGCTTCTTGATCATTTCTTCTGCAATGTAGCGCAAATAGGGACTGCTTCTTTTTGCAAAGTGGTATGACCAACTGGACCCAGTAATGCAACAATTTGCCTTGGACACATTGGCTCTTTTTGTGCAGTGCAACTAAAATCAAAGTCGGAATAAAACCAAGCTTTAATTTTGATATCCATGCAAGCAAAAATAGGTATAAGGGAAACAATTACTGAGAAATAATGGTTGATGACTTGTACTCCCAGAAGAAAAACATCTACTGATCTACCTTATCTTAATGGGAAACAAAGCAGGAGAGTAGCAATTCTCCATCAGTGTGATTCATTCATATTGACCGAGACATTATCTTTACAATGCCTTGTTTCAACATGTATAAAGAATGACAAAGCAGAAAAGTACCATTCCTAAAACAATGCGACTGATTCTTTTTAACAGAGACATTATCTTAACAATACCTTGGTTAAAAATGTAGAAAGAACTACAAAGCAGGATAGAACCATTCCTAAAAAATGTGACTGATTCATTTTAATAGAGGCAGAAAAAGGAATCAATTACTCGCCAATAAAGGAGTATGAAACATGCGGCCACAAAAATGGTAATCCCGCCAATCCCTAACAAGTTTTGCAGTTTTGAACTAAGATTCAGTAGTTAATTAATTCTGAGTGTGGCATTGCTTAATTTTACTAGCGGCACTAGATTAACAAAAAGCATAAACAGTTCCAGGGGAGAGTGGGAGCAACAACAGCATGTGCTTCCATCTACTTATAAAGAGGGTGATGCAGAGTCTTCTTGTAACAAAGAAACAAGCATCATGTCTGGGTTGGAACAATTTTTGCTCACTTGATGGTAAAAGATACCAGTTCAATATCTTCAATTCAACATTTATCCAAAACAGTACCCATACAAGTAGCACAACATCTGAAAGCACACTGCAGCATCATGTGGATAAAAGTTGGTACTAACCTTTCTTGACCAAGATTTGAAATAGCTCGTGAGGAGGACTGGAAAGAAATCCCAACGCATATATGAAATCTCGATCTCCTTTTGTGCATTTCCACCAAAATTAAGCAAAGTCGTCGGTGTGACATTCAAGTTGAACTTCATAAAACACTCTTAAAACATAAGTGTTTCACGTCGCGAAGCAAAATGTCACAATAGCAACAAGTTGAATAGATATCCCTATTTTAACAGTGGCAAAAAAGGAATCAATTACTGGGAAATAAAGGAGGATGAAACATGCGGCCACCAAAATGGTAATTCCGCCAATTGTCACAGCCCTAGAATTCTCCTTGTAATTAGCGGCATTGCATCCATGTATCATTTTCATTTTCAAATAATATTGAAATGGGGATATTCAAACCCTAGCACTTTGAAATCCAAATAGGTCTAGTTTAAATAAATAGCATTCAAGAATCCAAAATGCTCTTCTTTGATGTTTGATATTTTTGGCCATGGTTTTCATCCATACCAAAAATAATGAACATTTTTAAGGAACAAGTTGGGCACTGAATTTAAGTCATAAAATATTGGAATTGGGCATTTAATTCCTATAAATATTATTAAATGCTCCAACAATTCTGGAAATAACTAAGGGCCTCTGAGATAATTCAGTTATTGCCCATAATTAATTTCAGGATTTATAGAAATGATTTGGTGTTCTTACCAAATCAAAAACAATTTGCAAAAATAGAAAACCGAAATAAAAATAGAAAATATAAGAGAGAGAGAGATAATCTTACCTGGGCTCACCCGTGCAGCCACCTGGCGGCCCAAGTGGCCGTCCCAGCCCACCTGGCTGTCCCAGCCCACCTGGCCACCCTCTCCCGTCGTCTTCCTCCCCTCGCCCCGAAGCAGCTTGGTGGCTGATACGTCTCCAACGTATCTACTTTTACAAACACGTTTGCCCTTGTTTTGGACTCTAACTTGCATGATTTGAATGAAACTAACCCGGACTGACGCTGTTTTCAGCAGAACTGCCATGATGTTGTTTTATGTGTAGAAAAGAAAAGTTCTCGGAATGTCCTGAAAATCCATGGAGGCACTTTTTGGAATTAATAAGAATTATTGAGCGAAAGAAATACACCAGGGGACCTACACCCTGTCCACGAGACAGGGGGGCGCGCCCCCTATCTCGTGGGCCCCCTGGACCTCCACCCACCTCAACTCCAACTCCATATATTCACGTCCAGGGACAAAAAAAATCAAGGAGAAAGTTTCATCGCGTTTTACGACACGAAGCCGCCGCCAAGCCCTAATCTCTCTCAGGAGGGCTGGTCTGGAGTCTGTTCGGGGCTCCGGAGAGGTGGATTCGTCGTCGTCGTCATCATCAACCATCATCCATCACCAATTTCATGATGCTCACCGCCGTGCGTGAGTAATTCCATCGTAGGCTTGCTGGACGGTGATGGGTTGGATGAGATTTACCATGTAATCAAGTTAGTTTTGTTAGGGTTTGATCCCTGGTATCCACTATGTTCTGAGATTGATGTTGCTATGACTTTGCTATGCTTAATGCTTGTCACTAGGGCCCGAGTGCCATGATTTCAGATCTGAACCTATTATGTTTTCATGAATATATGTGTGTTCTTGATCCTATCTTGCAAGTCTATAGTCACCTATTATGTGTTATGATCCGACAACCCCGAAGTGACAATAATCGGGATACTTCTCGGTGATGACCGTAGTTTGAGGAGTTCATGTATTCACTATGTGCTAATGCTTTGTTCCGGTTCTCTATTAAAAGAAGGCCTTAATATCCCTTAGTTTCCACTAGGACCCCGCTGCCACGGGAGGGTAGGACAAAAGAGGCCATGCAAGTTCTTTTCCATAAGCATGTATGACTATTTAGGGAATACATGCCTACATTACATTGACTATTTAGGGACAAAAGAGGCCATGCAATTTATTAGGAGATAGTTCTGTGTCACCCTATGTTATAGCTATTACATGAGGAATCACATCTGGCATAATTATTCATCACTGATCCATTGCCTACGAGCTTTTCACATCTTGTGTTTCGCTTATTTACTTTTCCGTTGCTATTGTTACAACTACGACAAAACACAAAAACATTACTTTTGCTACCGTTACCTTTATTATCATATTACTTTGCTACTAAATACTTTGCTGCAGATACTAAGTTATCCAGGTGTGGTTGAATTGACAACTCAACTGCTAATACTCAACAATATTCTTTGGATCCCCTTGTGTAGAATCAATAAATTTGGGTTGAATACTTTACCCTCGAAAGCTATTGCGATCCCCTACACTTGTGGGTTATCAGTGGCGAGCGCTAGCGTCGCCTTGGCCTCCTCCCTACCTGCCTCACGCCCTTGAGGCCCTCCCAGCGCCACGGAGATGGCCACGGACCCCCCTCACTCTCTGGTTCTCTCTCCCTCTCGCTCTCTCGCTCTCCCTTATGGCCGAAGCGGCCATGGCCACACTGCCAAGAACCACCGCCGCCAGCCACTCCCTCGCTCCATCTCCACGTCCCCGAGTTCCACCACGACTTCGTGGAACTACACACCCGACGCACGTGACTGTAGGAGCCCTGCAATGTCACCCCCACGATCCTCATCGCCTCCTCTGTCCGGTGATTGCCGTGTTCCATTCGTGCCGACCAGGGCTTCCCCGGCCTCGACCTCGACTTCCCTTCGACCCTGCTGTGAGCCTCTGTCATTTCCCCCTTGTTTGCCCTCTCCAACTCTCCCTCTAGCCGTGCTTCCCGCCGGAGCCAAGAGCTCCCGCTGCCGGCCATGTCGCCGTCGTGGCTACAAACGCTGTAGCTTGCGCCTAAGCGCGTCATCATGCTCGGGCTGCTCCTAGGAGATGACCCCGACCACCAGCTGGTCCTCTCGTGCACCAAAACACCATTCCAGAGCGTGCCCGTACTCTGGCCGCCACGGAAGAGCTCGGCGCCATCAACTCCAGCCATCCCAGCTGCTGCCGCTACCACCACTAGATGCGCGAGAGCGCCAGCAAGCCGTAGCAGCAAACCGCGCTCAAAACGGAGCCCCATAGCGATTTTCCGAATTGCTCCGCCGTCAGTTTGGTCGTCGTCGGCCGAACTCCGACGAAGTCGGCGTGGCAACGTCATTAGTAGCTAATGACCCCGCTAGTTAACCCCTCTCTCACTGACATATCGACCCATGCCCTAACTAACCCAGCTTTGTTTCTGTTTAGGTTAGTTTAAACCAGAGGGACCCACACGCCAGAGTTGACCCTGCTGATGTGGCCGTTGACCAAGCCCACATGTCAGCGGCACTAACCAGCCCCAGTCACTGAATAGTGGACCCACTGGTCAGGTTTGAACTAGTCAGACGCAATTGACCCGCTGATGTCACAGTGATGCAATGCTGACACAGTTAATCATTTTGTGGGTTTAATATAATCCATGAAATTCCAATAAATAGTTATAACTTCTAAAAATCATAAAAAATAATCTATAACTCAGAATAAAATAAATTATATATGAAAAATTATCAGAAAAATCCAAAGAATCTGTTTATGGCATTTTCATGCATGTTTGAGAAACTTATGCCTGCTGATCAGGTCAAATCAATTAAATGTCATTTTAATATTAACATATGGAGTTTGAATTCGAACCCTTGGTTCAAATCAACTTCATCTAAATAACTACTAGTTGCATTATCTCAAATCACATCATGTTGCCATGTCATGATCGTGCATCATATTGTTGCATTGCATTGATGGTGTTCTTTCTCTATTGCCGGTGGTTGCTCCCCCTTAGTAGACGTATGTTCCGATGATGAGTTCGATGACACCGATGAAGAGATATACTATCGTCAGAAGTGCCAGGCAAGCAAAAACCCCTTGTTCATTCTGATACAATCCCACTCTCTCGCTTCTGCTCTCTTTTACTCCATTAGGACAACAACGATTCATCTATTACCTGTTGTGGTAGTTGAACCCCTTTCCTTTGCATGACCTATAATTGCCACAGTAAATAGATGAAACCCACTAGCATGAGTAGGAGTTGTTTGAGCCCTGATGTGCCTACTCATTCATGCTTGTTTGTCATGCCTGCTACTGCTTAGAGTTGAGTCAGGTCTGATTCATCGGGGATGAATTGGAATGGTGATGAACATGTTCTACTGTGTGTGAGCTGAGTGTGTGAACATGATTTGGTAAAGGTAACGGTGAGAGGCCATGTAGGAGTACATGGTGGGTTGTCTCACTGAAGCCGTCCTCAGGAACTGAGTTCTGTGTTTGTGATCCATGAATAGCTATTACCACTCATTGGGATCCTTAATATAACCCTCTCGGATTCTTAATCACCCTTGTCCTCTGTCCAGGAGTTGCAAGTAGTTTCTGGTGTTTGTAGTATGTGAAGGCCATGCGCAGCGCTGACCCGAGGGGTGGGCTGTGATACGGTAGGCACGTGGCATGGTGTACTGGGCGCCCGCTTGGTGTCTCGGGAACCCTGCTCACATCGTTTGGGGTCGTATGTGGAAACTTCGGCCGGGCTCCCTGCGGGTGGAAACTGAATAGGCGATAAACCTGGACTAGAGACTTGAGTGCTTAGTTAGGTCGCGGCCGACACCCTTGTTGGGCTTCCGCTTGAAGGTTGCCGAGTACATGTCATGTAAACGACGGTAAGTGGTGAGAGTGTGTGTGAAGAAGTACACCCCTGCAGGGTTAGCAAAATCTATTCGAATAGCCGCATCCGCGGTAAAGGACCTCTAGGTTGCCTATACAGTTCATAGACAAGTGAAGGTGGACACTCCAGACTACGCAAGATAAGCGTGAGTGCTATGGATGGCGTTCTCGTAGGGAGACAGGAGTGGATCCATAATGGTGTATTGATATGGTGAATATGTGGACTCGTGTGCGCCACCTCAAAAGAGTTGCTTGCAGAAGTAGTTCAGGATAGCCACCGAGTCAAAGCTGGCTTGCTGCAGTTAAACCCCAACATCCCCTTTGTTGATAATGATGCATATGTAGTTAGTTCTGTCGGATTTCGGGTTCTAGCAGACCCTTGAGGTTCGAACACTGGGGTGCACGTGGAGATCACACCCTCAGCCTACCCATGTTTCACCGCCTCGCTAGGATCTAAACTACTCGAAGAACAACACAAGGGACACAAGGTTTATACTGGTTCAGGCCACCATTGTGGTGTAATACCCTACTCCAGTTTGTGGTGTGTGGATTGCCTCTGGGGCTGATGAGGAACAGTACAAAGGAAGAACAGCCTCGCGAGGGTCTGTTCTTGGTTGGTGCGATGAACTACTAGGGGAGTTTAGTCGCCTCCCTCTGTCTCTCTCTCTTGGGTTGATTTCCCGCCCCCTACCTTGTGGGTGGCTAGTCCTATTTATAGGCGAAGGCCCCGGGCCTCTTCCCAAATATTAAGCGGGAAGGGCGCCAACAATGGCCATTTTGAAGGGGAACATCTAGTACACTTATCCTGA
The DNA here is from genome assembly GCF_002162155.2 of Triticum dicoccoides. Classification (NCBI taxonomy): domain Eukaryota; kingdom Viridiplantae; phylum Streptophyta; class Magnoliopsida; order Poales; family Poaceae; genus Triticum; species Triticum dicoccoides. The sequence goes on along the minus strand of NC_041391.1, from coordinate 462,833,599 downwards.
CTAAAGTTGGTCCTCGCCTGCCAAAAGACCCTGACGATGACGCTGGCTTGGGCTCCACGATGACCTCCATTCTGCCGCCCTGCTGGTCTTGGTCTTGTTGCACCGAAATGGTTGCCTTTTCTTGATACCCTTGCCTGCACTTGCCCCCTTTGCACCAAAGGGGAAACAAGGACTCTGCACAGGCCGGCGCCCGCCTGGCGCCCGCCTGCGCCTCGATCGTCATGGCTTGCGTCATGGGCACCTCGTGAGGTACCCCGCCTTGATCTCTCCGCCTCCTCGTGAGCCAGCCTAACGAGGCCGTGCCTGAGGAAGCCTCCTGTCGTCCGCCCGCGAGGCTTCGCCCCTCGCGAGGGTCTTGAGAATGTGTTGGTGAAATGGGCCGTACTGGGCCACTCCTTGAGCCATGCCGCAGGCCGCAGGCAGGCAAGTCTGGGTACCCCCGTTCCCAGAACACCGACAGTAGCCCCAGGGCACACGACGCGCTTGGACTTGGCTTAGCAGAGAAGCGAAGAGGCAAGTGCGAAGCGCCGCGGGCCCCAATAGCCGGCGGCCTAGGGCGCCGCGTGGCGGTTGATTGGACGTGGGCGTCCCTGTTCCCCCACGCCTCCTTATTTTGCGCCCCAGCTAGGCGGACCCGCCGTTGTACACAATCTCCCCTCTTCTCGCCGCTCGCGCGCCTTCTGCTCTTCCTTCTCTCGAGCTCCACCCTCTGCTTCCAATCCAATCTCACATCCTCCTCCTTCCTGTCGCCATGTCCCCGACGAAGAAGGGGAAAGGGCCAAAGCCTGTACCCTCGCCTCGCCCATCGCCGTTGGTGGCTCCCATTGTTGACCGGTCGATCATACTCAACCGGGAAGGCTCGGACAAGTTCAATTACGCTATCGCCACCATCTTCAACGAGTGCGGGAGGATGATAGTCTGGCCCGCGTCTCACTTCTCCTTTGATCGAACAGCCACTGAGGTCCGGTACTTGGCCGATGCTCTGTGGGCGGGTCTGGTTCCCCCCTTTTCCGATTTCTTCAACATTGTGCTTTCTCATTACCAGATCCACATGATGCATTTGGGTCCCGAGTCCATTACTCTTCTTGCCGTTTTCGCTTTTGTCTGCGATACGATGATGGGCATCCCTCCTTCAATTGCCTTGCTGTGCCACTTGTTCTCTCTGCGTCTCAGCGATCCTACCTAATGCTCGGGGTGTGTGAGCTTCCTTGCCGCACCAGAAACAGCGGCTTCGGGAATTGATTTCTGCCTTCCTCCGCCCGCACCCGGGTTCCGTGAGCGGTGGCTGTACGTGGACGCTGGGGTGCCCAGCCCCCTGCTTTCGGAGCCAACCATGCCCGCTATCCCCAACTCGGGCTGGGGCCAGGAGACACTCACGAGCCCCGGGCTCGTCTTCGTTTGGCATCGCCTCAAGTACTTGAGGTCGCTCGGTGTGACGGCACCCAAGGTGGTGAAGGAGTTTCTCCTGAGCCGCATTGCCCCTCTCCAGCGTCATTCCAGGCGGATGTGGGCCTTCGAGGGACGTGAAGACCACATGAGGCTCCAAGAGGAAGATCTGACGCCCGAAATGCTGAGGAAGGTTCTCATGATCCTAACTGGGGACCCTTCTCCTGGCAGCATCTGGCATGGGGGCGCCCTGCTGTACCTTTGCTCGAACAGGGGCAATTTCGTGAAGCAGATGCCCAGTTTCGATGAATGGGGGCTGCGTCCCACAGGCCTTGGGGGACCCCGCGAGAACCCAGTTGTGGTGGTTGCCCTTCCGGTTTCCCACGACGGCCCTTCCTCGAGTGGTGGAGCTGGATGGCAAGGGGCGCCGGGGGCTGAGGGGGGCGCCTTCGAGATGATGACACCATGCGGTACTCCTGAGGCGGCAGCTCCTAAAGCCCGCCCTGTGGCGGATGAAGGTACTGAGCCACGGCCTGCGGCTCCCTTGGTAGAGGCCCCCGAGGCCCCGGCCACCCTCCTTGGCGTGGTGTCTGATGATGTGTCTCTGGGCGAGGCCGCCGACGCCAGGCACCTTGACGCTTCTTCCACGTCGCGAGCTGACCCCTGCGCCGAGATTCTGGGTCGCTTCCATGTGGACTTCAAGGCTCTTAGAAAGAGAAGGGAGGCCTTGGGTGACGACTACCCTTGTCGTCTATTGAAGCGCTGGAAGTACTTCGCCACCGATGGGTAAGCCTTTCCCTTCCTCCATTCCTTATTCTCCTGCTGCTTCAGCTGATCATTACCCTGCAGGGCCCTTCCTGCCGAGTTCACGGAGGTGGCTGAGGAGCCATCCCTCCAGGCCTTGCCCTCTCCACCTTCCCCAAGCGTCCCGGGCTCCAGTACTGCCCTTGCGGTGAGGCCGGTTGGAGAGGCGGGCCATCCAGTGGTGCGTCTTGGCTCCGCACCCCTCTCGATCATCCTTCGCGAGCCCTCCCGGGGCATAGCCAGCCTTCCCTGGGCTCTTCGACTGGTTGTGGACGACGTCTGGCTGAGTTCGGCCTTGCGATCTTCCTTGGAGGGTGAGCTGGCTCTGGGCCAGGCTTCTGGTGTGGCGCGTCTGGCCATCGCGAGGGCGCCAGCCCCCAGCCCCCTACCCCGCGGGGGAGTGCTGATCCATAGCCCTCCTTGTGTGTCCGAGGCGGAAGGAGATGCGGGAGACGTGCTTGAGCGCGCTCGGGAGCGCCGTTCCCCCTGCCAAGGGTTCCTCCGGAGGGCGGCGGATGCAGTGAGCCAACTTGGTGTAGAGCTCGCTGACGAGGACGCACGCCTTGAGGCCGAGGGCTTGCGCCTAGCTGAGGAGAGGCGCAAGCTGAAGGTGGCCGTTGCCCTTGCGCGCCACCAGCGTAACCTCGACAATGAGAAGGCCGAGGTGTCGCTGGCAGCTTCTCGGGAGGCCTGCTCCCGGGCCGTCGAGGAGGCTCAACAGGCCAACCAACAGCGCAGGGCCGCGGAAGAGCGGGCGTGGGAGCTCCGGGCCCTGAGCAGCTCCCTGGAGCAACAGGTGGAGTTGCATGAGGCGGCCCTTGCGTCGATGGAGGGGTGCTCGGTTGATCGGGCAGAGCTTCAGAAGTGTGAGGAGGCACTGAGGCTGGAGGCCACCGAGCGCGCCCTGGAACTTGAGCGATTAGAGACGAGGGAGCGCATGGTGGCGTAGGCGGAGGATGATGTCGCCGCGAGGGAAGCCCAAGCCTCGGAAGAAGTTGATCGCCGGGTGGCGGCGGCTCGCTCGAACCTCGATCGTGAGTTCGAGGAAAGGCTTGAGCTGATCCAGGTCGAAGCAGAGGGCAGGACCGCTGCCCTGAAGGCCAAGCTGGATGAAGTGGTGCGGCGGGCGGACGCGGCCGGGGCCGCCCTTAGCGCGGCACAGGCGGAACTGGCTTCCTCACGAGACGAGACGCTTCTTCTCCACCAAAGGGTGGATGCGGCCGAGGCCGTTGCGAGGCGGAACAAGGACGAGATATGCCAGCGGTAGACCTTGGAGCACGTGCATAGCCCCATGCTCCGCGAGCTCGGGAAAGAGCCAACACGGCCTTTGGTATCATCTGCGAGGCAGTCGTTGGGGAACCTCATGTGGTCAACTATGCTGTTAACCTTCAGTTCTTCACCGACGTGGTGACGCAGCTGGAGGTCCGTTAGAGTAGAGCCGACAGGTTGGTGGAGGAGAGGAGCCGCGCCCTACTTGGGCGTGCTTTCTCTCGCGTCTTCAGTCATCTTCAGCACATGGACGCCCACTTTGACTTCGATGCCGCCATCGCACCGGTGCCCTTTGCCTTCCGGGGCGATCTGGCGAGCTGGGTGGAAGACAACGTGGACGCCCTGGTTCGGGCCTTCTCCATTGATGACGATGGTGTGGTCGTAGCCACCGACGAGGGCGGAGTGGTGAATGGCCCGGGCGCTACTGAAGGCGAAGTGATGAATGACCCCGGTGCTGTCGGCGACGACGTAGGAGGTGATGGCGAAGCCAGCGACGCCAGCGGCAGCTCCGGAGGTGTCCCTGGGGATGCATTAGGGGATTTGTCCGACTGACCATGTGCCGTTCCTGTTTTTACCCTGCGCAGAGAGAGTTCGGGCTTGGCCCAGAAGATTGTAAGAGCATTTTGGGAGGGGGAGCCCCTCGTGTAAAAACTTGCAGTTAGCGTATTTGTAGACATGATATCACCCATGTGCCTGCGCCGGGCGACTGGTTTATGGCGAGCCGACCGGCTTGTTTACCTTTGACCCACGTGGGCCCTGAGCTAGCCTGCGAAGGGTCGTGGTACCCTGAGCGTCTCCCAAACGAGCCTATTGAACCTACAAGTAGATCCTCCTGAGAGGGCGTGCCGATGGCAGTCTGGGCAGCGTTCATGCTAGGGCCTGGCCCGGCTCGTGAGGGCTCACGAGGGGAGGCAGCTGAAGCTCGGACGGACGCAAAGCGGCAACCAGAACACAAGAGATTGCTCGAACGAGACTAAACACCCCTCCCCCGGACACGCACAAGTTTTAAGCTCAAATCCAACTTAAATCCAAACAGGGAAAAGCAACAACCAAGGGGAAAAGCAGGAAAAGCAGAAAAAGCCGCGTCCGGCACCTAGTCTAGTCTTCGACGTCTTCTCACCAGTGCACGGCTAAGTGCTGCCACTGCGCGTGGGCGGGAGCCCCCGAGGCCCGAGGGCGGCTCTCTGGAGACTCCGGGGCGTGTACAACCCCACTCATTATTACGTGAGAGTGTCATGGGGCGGCGAGCTTCACAGGCACTGGGCTTTCTTCACAGGTACCAGCCTTGCTTCATATCACCAGACGAGGGCCCTGCCTTGCGCCACACTCTATCGCCACCGCCGACGGCCGGAGACCGAGGACGCCGCCGATGGGATAGAGCGGTCGCTAGCGGTTCCCTCGACAACCATGGGTCCTCTGCCGGGGGTAGGCCCTGGGGCACCTCCCCGGCAGAGGGCCTACCTCCTGAGGGGTGTGGGCGAGGCCGGATCTCGGCCCCTCTCCTGCAGCCCTCGGTGCCCTCCTCCTAAGGGGTGGGGAGCTGCCGGATTGGGGCAGCCACCCGCTGCGACGACTTGTACCTCCTGCGATCCATGGTTAGCGTATGCCTATTCCTGAGGAATTAGCAGTACCCGATAGTCACTGCCTCCGACGCTATCGACGGGGCCTTCCCTTGGCTCCTGAAAGAGCACGGTCTCGGGTGCTTCTTCTCCCCAGCCTGGGCTGAGGAACTGGCCATGGTCTTCCTCCTGCGCATGTCCTTGATCCATCATGTGTGGCACATACACCTCCAGGGCCGCCACCCCAAATGCCTCGCCGTAGTTCCCCATGTGCCACGCAGTTCTGCTCATGATGCCAACCTGGGAGTGGTAGCGTGGCGGCTCACCGGGACCGTGGGCTGTAGTGGATCCTCCTTTGTATATCGGAGGCAGAGGTGGCGCCGTTGGTGGCCAGGCGCCAAGGGCCAATTTGGTGTTGGAGGGCCAGGTAGGGGTGCCCTGGAATCCGCTTGGAGCTGTGCGGGCACGTGTGGGGCCTCCGTGCGGTCCACCTTGGGCATAAGGCGGCAGCTGGGTGCAGAAGGGGGGAGCCCCCGAGGCGGCGGAGCCCAGGAGCTCTGCCACCCACTCCAATAGTACGTCGCGGCCGCCCTCCAGTAGCCTGCATTGCAGCAGTTCTCGAGCCACCATGAGCGCGGACCTTGAGTTTGCCTGCTCTCGCCATGAGTACGGCGCCGTGGCCGCGACGTGGCTCAAGGCCCTCGTTGCCGACGGCACCTGCCGCGGTGTGAGGGATGGTGTCGCCTGACCGCGTCTCTCGCTGCCCGCAGCGCCCTGCGAACCGCGGGCTGCCTGGGGCATGGGGTTGAGGTCACCCTGGGCAAGCGGCTCTGCGTGGGCGGGCCAGGCCGCCCAGGGATCTGGGTTGCCCGTGGTGTCGCCGGACATGATGATGACGCAGTGGGCGGTGAAACACGAGGCAACGGAGAGCAGATTCCGGCGCACCCCTACCTAGCGTGCCAAATGTCGGATTTCGGGTTCCGGCAGACCCTTGAGGTTCTAACACTGGGGTGCGCACGGAGATCACACCCTCAGCCTACCCATGTTTCACCGCCTCGCTAGGATCTAAACTACTCGAAGAAAAACACAAGGGACACAAGATTTATACTGGTTCAGGCCACCATTGTGGTGTAATACCCTACTCAAGCTTGTGGTGTGTGGATTGCCTGTGGGGCTGATGAGGAACATTACAAAGGAAGAACAGCCTCGCGAGGGTCTGTTCTTGGTTGGTGCGATGAACTACTAGGGGTGTCGTGGATTTGTCACGGCAGATGTCCTAGCAAAAGGACTTAGTCGTGGAGCCATCGCTACGAGTTTACTTGAAGGGGTTAAAGCGGACACAAAGACACGAGGGTTTTATACTAGTTCGGCCCCTTCAATGAAGGTAAAAGCCTACGTCTAGTTGCGATGGAATTGATATGGTCTCGATGGCTAGGGAGCAAGCAAGCTTCTCCTAGACTCGAGTTGTCGTTCTCCCCCTGAACCGCCGCCGGGTCGTCCCCTTATATACACGGGTGACGCCCGTCGGTCCATAGAGTCCCAACCGGTCCATAGTCGTATCCCGGTTGGTATCTCTCTGTTCCTAACTTACAATACAAGTTGCACATCAAGCCGGTTTACGGCTACAGGTTCTATCCGGCTACAGGCCTTGGGCCTTCATCTGTTCATACCACTAATGAAGTTATCCTGGCCCAAGCAGGCCGGTTCACGCCTAGTGGTAATATCCCCAACATTAGGCCCCAGATTGATTTGAACTGGTTCATGTCAATCCCTCACAAAATCTGGTCTCTTGGACATCTTCGGGTAATTGGTAAACCGCCGTGTCGTCATCATTTCTGGTTGCTGTAAGCTGGCATGACGTCATCATGAAATTTTATCATTTATAACGCCCTCTTTTAACAATAGCTCCTAGATCCGCACGCTTGACCTAGCTCTGTTGCCTTATAAATAAGACCGAAGGGTCATTTCTTTCCCTTTCCCTTCATCCCTTCTTCTTCGTCTTCCTCGCGTCGCCAGCCTTGGAGCTCCGCCACCGCCGTCGACCTCTGCCTCGTCTTGGGCCGCTGCATCAACCAGAACGTACCAGAGCATTGCGGCATCTTTCCGCATCTTCTCCGTTCCCGGTAAGCTTTCTCCTCTTCTTGACCTAGATCTGTTCTTAGGGTTCCATGTTCGTGCTGTGTTCGTCGCATGCTCATACCTGTTTTCTGACCTTGAATGAATCTGTGAATCCCTGCTGCGTTTAGTAGTAGTCTTTAAGCATCCACCTGTAGTTTCTCATCTAAGTCCATATATCTCTCGCACATACCCGCTCAATGGTTCACTTCTGTTTCTGCCTTACTCTTCGGAATATTTTCTGTTTTTGTGAGCTCGCGGTAGATCCGCGGCTGTGATAAGATCATGTGAAACTTGTTTCTTCATACCTAGTTATCCATAGCTTCAATTTCTTCCGATTCTTAGGTCAGGCGGTTTAACTTATCATAGAAAAAAGTTACTAAACCGGTATATACCATTAGTCCCCTGGTTGAACCGCCAGAATCCACATGATGCCGCATTGTGGAAGACCGGTTTATAGGTACTGTCCCCGGTTTATCATAGTTTAGATCAACACCTTCTTTTACCCAGCGTGTTCTTGAACCGGATCACCTATTTCTTGTAGATCTCGCCATGGCCAAACAAGTGTATGAGTGCAATTGGGTTCCTTCTCGCGTCACGGAATCACAGTTGGACGATCTAGTCTTGATCGGCGCTTTAGACAGTAAAGATACAATCCACTGGAGGGTTCCTGGAAATGAATGTCCTCCCACCCCCCAGGAAGGAGAGGTTGTGGTCTTCGCAGATCACTTGGCCCGGGGCTTCAAACCGCCCGGCTCTAAATTTTACCGGGATGTGTTAGCCAATTTTCAGCTCCGTCCACAGGATATTGACCCCAACTCTGTTACCAATCTATGCCACTTTCAAGTGCTCTGTGAGGTATACTTTCAAGAGGAGCCTTCAGTTGAGTTGTTTAGAGACCTCTTCCATTTAAACCGTCGCACTGAATTCACCGATGGCCCCAACACTGAATTGGACGGTATGGCCATTCAGAAGAGGAAGGAGATCACTTATCCCCACGTCAAACTCCATACTCACCCCAAGGAGTGGAATGCAACTTGGTTTTATTGCAAGGATACCTCCCCTGACAATGAAAATCCCTTGCCTGGCTTCCGTCCGGAACGGCTCAGCAACATGCACCCTTTTCCACAAAGACTAAGCGTCAAGGAAAGAATTAAATACGCTCCGCAACTGTCTAAGCTCCGAGCTTTTATGGCCAACGTCTTAACGGGAATAGATCTTGCACGCTGTTGGATATCATGGAGCATACTGCCTCTGAGCCGGCGCTCCAGCTTGATGTGCAAGTATACTGATAGTGTCGATGACCCACTCCGACACACTAAAATCCAACTCCCCGATGATGAAGTCACAGAATCTGTAAAAAAGATGCTAAATGAACCGGAGCACCTCTGTGCTCAAACCGGTCTGCCTCCTTACTGCACCACCAACAAACCGCTAGCGGTAAGATTTTAATTGCTCTATTGTTGAACCGGTTACTGCTTTATCTGTTTGACATTTAATTACTGCTGATCCAGGGCGATAATCCGTTTTGGAGCAAGAAGCTTTCTCAAGACAAAACGGAGAAAGCAGGGCGGCCAATCCATCCCAAGACCAAGGTTATCAAGAAGCCAGCTCATAAGAGAAAAACCACCGCTTCATCTGATCCAGCTATTGATGACGATGTGGGTAACCCGGACCTTGAGGTTGAACTTGACTCGCTTGGCTTATTTTTTACACGCCTTATTGATGATGATGCTTGTCAGGACGACGCTGAAGCCAGCAATGCGGAATTCGTTGAGGTAACTATTCTCTCTTCCGATTCAGAAATCTTGCCTTTGCCAAAATTTCGACACGCAAACCGGAAAGTTAAATTTTCTCATCCTCTTGCTTATTTGGATCCTAAATTTCTTATGAAGACTCAGCAACATGAAGCTCGCCGCACAACCCGGCACAGTGGCCAGGTAGTTACCTCCACCGGTTTACCAAACAGTCCGGTTCGAAAACGCTGCTCCGAGGTCTCTGACCTTTTTGTTGATTTACATCCTAAAGCGGGTTTCTTCCGTCAACCTCTTAACCCATCCGACTCCGATTATCAGGTTACTTCTCATTCATCTTCTGGTGAATCGTCGGCTACTCAGCTGCTACCGTTAAAAACGGTTCTTCGGTAAGCTAAGCTGAACATATGCTTCCAGTACACTATGTAATGGCTTATGCTTTTCCTTGACTCTTTGATTTTCTTTCAGGGCCAAACCTAAACCGAGCAAGAAAGCCCGCCTGGATAAAGCGGCTGAAGAAGATGTAGCCCCAGAACATGACAAAACGCCAGATATTGAAGCATTTGCTCCTAAGGATATTCCCAATGATCCTCCTTTACAAGATGATGCTATTCCCGAAGAGAGGCCTATTAATACTTCAGTCTCTGCTGACCCGCCTGTCAGCTCCGTCCGGATTGAGAAATCCCACATTCCTGCTGACAAACCGATCACACTAACACAAACCGGCGAGTCCAAAGATGATGATGTTATGATTACCGGTGTAGGCCGCTTTGAACCCGGGAATCCTGTCACCTTAACCAAGCATACCATAAAAGAGGATTTTTCCGCTCTGAATAAAGAAAAATGGGATGTTGAACTGGAGACATATGCTGCTCTGAATGCCCAAGATCTTCATTCCGGCTATCTAAACCGGCTTTATACTAGCCGTGACTTTGAAGCTGGTCTAGTAAAAATGATGAGGGATAAATTTGAGGTAACTTACTTCTTTACTGACTGCCTTTGCATCAATCCTCCTAGCCCCCAAGGGTCGGTTTGTAGCCTTCGTCAAACCGGGACTTGAATATGATCCTCAACACTTTTGAAATCCATTAGTATAGCCCCCAAGGGCCGGTTTAACTTAGCAGAATTAGACCGGGGCTCCAACAGAAAACTACCCTTAGAACATAATTTGAGCAAATAGCCATTAGCCCCCAAGTGCCAAGTTGAATACCTGTATTGAGCTTGGGACTTTGCAATCTAGTAACTTTTGAAAACTGAAGGTTCATTAGCCCCCAAGTATCAGGCGTATAACTTTGTTATGTGGTTGATACTTCAATTTTTTGGACCGCTTGTTTAAAGCTAAATGCCGTCTGTATGCAGGCTGAGGTGAGAATCAAGGAGGACCGGATTGCTGATTTGCAGGAGGCCTTGAAAACTCAACAAGCTGAAACAGACAAGGCAACAGAAGAATTAACCAGCGCCTTGAGCACCACTGAACAGCTGAAGGAAGGCTTCAAGAAAGAGCGGGCTGATTGGGCCACTGAGAAGGCCGCTTTAACCAAAAGAGCGGAAAATGCTGAAGCTGCCCTTAAAACGGTGGCGGATGAACTGACGTCCGTAAAGCGGCAAATACACTCCATGACCGCTGAAGCGTAAATCCGGTTTGAAACCGTCCCTATATTGTTGTAGGCACATGCATCGGGCACTTGGGAAACGATGTGCGGAAGAAACTGAAGGCTGCCTACACCTTAGTGGAACAATTATATACCGGAGCCCAGCGGATCATCACCACAGCCTCTCATAACAACCCGGCACCTTCTTTAATCCAGGACACTCTTAACATGTTGTCGATGCTTCCGGCCCGGATGGAGGAGCTGAAGAAATCTGCTGCTCGAACCGGAGCTATTAACGCCTTGATCCGGGCAAAGGCATGGGTGCCAGATTTCGACCCTGTGGAAGCATCTCAAGGCTATCCCAGCCTGAAGGAAGATGGCTCTGAATTCAACGAAGAGTATTTAAGGGCAATAAACCGTGCAGTGCACCCTCTGGCTTGTCAAATAGGTGAAGAGGCAGACTTGACGCATTATCAAGCACAATACAATGACCAGAACAAGCGAGTGCCTGCCCCAACTCTTGAAGCGGAGAATCTGATCCCTCCAATCGGTAAGCACACTTACGCTCCTGATATTGAACCGTCTTCCCTGATACATGAAGAGGCTGTTTTCCAAGCTTTAATGGGAATTGACTGGACCACTGTTGATTTCCAGCCAATGGGTAGGGACGAAGAAGCTGAAGCGGATGATGACAAGGAGCAGGCCTAAACCGGGAGCCGGTTTGTATAGCTGTCCTTGGAATCTTTCCAAAATAACAAATGATCTTCATTCGGGCATCATGATGCCTTGTAACAGGATAGTTAATACTTCCATCTTCAATACGCCTTCGTGCATAAGTACTGAAGCTTTTGTTCGAAAAAACCTCCATTCATATTTCCTGCCATGTCTTGTCATGAAGCTGGTTTAGCCAAGCTTTGAAGCGGAGGTTTTATAAACCATTACCGTCAACAAGGGGGGAGAAAACAGCTCCCGTATAGACCGTACTGGGTCAATATAAACCCCCTTGTTACTCCACGATGTTAACAGGAAAAAATAAAAATAAACCGGGCATACTTCTCCGGATTAAAGGGGAATCAAATCCATAGGCTGAACTGGAAAATAAAAAGGTGTTTGTTGACATAAAAGGAATCCAACAAAAAACTAAGAACAAACAAGCCATGAAAATACCATGGAAACCAAGGCAATGATAAAAACTGTTTGCAAAAATATGCTATAATGAGCTGATCAGATGGTATTACGATGGTCGGACAGGACCAAGCCCCCAATAGGAGTGACAATGATTCAAGTCAGCCAGGTCCCCAAATGATTCGTGGCATATATGCCAAATCAAGAGGCGTGGCAATGGTTCGGGTTCGACCAAGCCCCCAAGTGATTTTGTGGCCTTAGGCCGACCAAGAGGCGTGACTGGTTCAGACTTGACCATGTCCCCAAGTGATCTGGTGGCTGTCGCCTATCAAAAGGTGTCGCGTTGGTTCGGACACGACCAAGGCCCCCAGTGATTTATAAAAAGCAAATGTCAAAGGGTAAACCGGAGTCTGCTTTAAAAACAGAGCCACTCCATGTAACCACACATGATAAGAAAGACAGAGACCCTGCTTTTGGTGAGGCTCCGGTTTTATTATATCAAAGATAATATATACACTGTCATGATATGTACATAGATAGAGCCGATGGCTCAAGTGTAGTAAGGCCGAAGGTGAGCTATATTCCACGGCCTGTTAGTCTCCTCCTCTGATGTACGTGAGTCTTTATGCTCTCGAATATCAATCAGATAGTACGACCCGTTGTGCAGATTCTTGCTGACCACGAAAGGTCCCTCCCAAGGTGGGGATAACTTGTGTATATCTGTTTGGTCTTGGATGAGCCAAAGCACCAAATATCCTTCTTGAAAAGTTCTAGTTCTAACCCGGCGACTGTGATAGCGACGAAGATCTTGTTGGTAAATCGCCGAACGGGCAGCTGCTATATCACGCTCCTCGTCCAATAGGTCCAAAGCGTCTTGTCGTGCTGTCTCATTGTCCGCTTCGACATAAGCTGCCACCCGAGGCGAATCATGCCGGATATCACTAGGGAGAACTGCCTCTGCTCTGTAGACCATGAAAAATGGCGTGTATCCTGTGGATCGGTTTGGCGTAGTATTGATACTCCATAGCACAGATGGTAGCTCTTCAACCCCACATCCTGGTGTTCTTTGCAATGGGACCATAAGCCGGGGTTTGATGCCTCGCAAGATCTCCTGATTAGCTCGTTCTGCCTGTCCATTGGACTGGGGGTGTGCCACTGACGACACGTCAAGCCGGATATGCTCTCGTTCACAGAACTCCTTCATAGCACCCTTAGATAAATTGGTACCATTGTCAGTAATGATACTGTGTGGAAAGCCAAACCGGAAAATCACCTTTTTGATGAACTGCACCGCTGTTGCTGCATCACACTTGCTGACAAGCTCCGCTTCAACCCACTTGGTAAATTTGTCAACTGCCACCAAAAGGTGGGTTTTCTTATCCTTGGATCTTTTAAAAGGTCCGACCATATCCGGCCCCCAAGTTGCAAACGGCCACGTTATTGGGATCATCCTCAATTCTTGAGCCGGCACATGAGCACGCCTTGAAAATTTCTGACATCCATCACACCGTTTAACCAAGTCCTCCGCATCAGCATGCGCTGTCAACCAGTAGAACCCGTGACGAAACGCCTTTTCCACCAGAGACTTTGAACCGGCGTGGTGTCCACAATCCCCTTCATGGATTTCTCTTAAGATTTCACAGCCTTCCTCAGGAGAAACACAACGTTGAAACGGCCCTGATACACTGCGACGATGCAATTCACCATTGACAATCGTCATAGACTTGGATCGCCGGACTATTTGCCTGGCTAGAATCTCATCCTCTGGTAACTCCCCCCGGTTCATGTACATAAGATAAGGAACTGTACAATCCGGAATAGCATGCAATGTTGCCACCAATTGAGCCTCCGGATCAGGAATAGCCAAATCCGCTTCACCTGGGAGCTTGACTGACGGGTTGTGCAGCACGTCCAGAAAGATATTAGGCGGGACCGGTTTGCGCTGAGAGCCCAAGAGGCTTAAAGCGTCCGCCGCTTCATTCTTCTGACGGTCCACATGATCCACTTGATAACCCTGGAAGCAACCCACAATATTATCCACTTCCCGATGATATGCAGTCATGAGCGGGTCCCTAGAGTCCCAAGTGCCAGACACCTGTTGAACCACGAGATCTGAGTCACCGAAGCACTTAACCCGGCTTAAGTTCATCTCTTTAGCCATCCGGAGACCATGGAGCAAGGCTTCATACTCAGCTGCATTATTAGTGCAAGGGAACATTAAGCGGAGAACATAACATTAAGTGGGGAAGTTAACACGACTCCAGCCCCCGAGCCTTCCAGTTGCCTGGATCCATCAAAATGAATAGTCCAATATGTGTGATCCGGCTTCTCCTCTGGTGCTTGTAGCTCCGTCCAGTCATTGATGAAATCAACAAGTGCTTGAGACTTCACCGCCGTCCGAGGCACATACTTCAGTCCGTGTGGCCCAAGCACTATAGCCCACTTGGCAATCCGGCCATTCGCCTCCCGATTCTGTATGATATCACCCAAGGGAGCTGAACTGACCACTGTGATGGGGTGCCCCTGAAAATACTGCTTCAACTTCCGACTGGCCATGAAAACACCATAGACCAGCTTCTGCCAATGCGGATACCTTTGCTTGGATTCAATAAGCACCTCGCTGATATAATAAACCGGCCGCTGAACCGGATATTCCTTGCCTGCCTCCTTGCGTTCCACCACAATAGCCACGCTAACTGCCCGAGCATTGGCTGCTACGTATAATAATAGTGGCTCCTTGTCGACCGGAGCTGCAAGAACAGGCGTATTGGCTAACTGCCGCTTGAAGTCCTCAAATGCTTCATCAGCAGCCGGACTCCAAATGAAATGGTCTGTCTTCCTCAGCATTTGGTACAAAGGAATGGCCTTCTCTCCGAGGCGGCTGATAAACCGGCTTAGTGCGGCGATTCGGCCCGCCAAACGCTGAACATCATTGATGCAGTTCGGTTTAGCCAGGGAGTTGATAGCTGTAATCTTCTCCGGATTAGCCTCAATTCCTCTATTAGACACCAGGAAACCTAGTAACTTGCCTGCCGGAACACCAAAGACACACTTGGCCGGATTAAGCATCCTCTTGTAAACCCGCAAGTTGTCAAAGGTTTCCTTCAAGTCATCCACCAGCGTCTCCTTCTGCCTTGACTTTACTACAATATCATCCACATTGGCGTGCACATTGCGGCCGATCTGTTTATGCAGGCAATTCTGTACACACCGTTGATAGGTGGCTTGGGCACTCTTGAGTCCGAAGGGCATAGATACATAGCAGAAGGCTCCAAAGGGAGTAATAAACGCTGTTTTCTCCTGGTCCTTAACCGCCATTTTGATCTGATGATATCCAGAGTATGCATCCAAAAAACTCAAACGCTCACAACCCGTCGTGGCATCAATGATCTAGTCAATGCGGGGGAGGGCAAAAGGATCCGCTGGACAGGCCCTGTTAAGATCTGTGTAATCCACACACATATGCCAAGTGCCATTTTTCTTAAGAACCAGCACCGGATTAGCAAGCCACTCTGGATGGAACACCTCAATGATAAAGCTAGATGCCAAAAGCCTGGCCACTTCCTCTCCAATGGCCTTTCGCCTTTCTTCGTTAAACCGGCGGAGGAATTGTTTCACCGGTTTATACCTAGGATCCACATTAAGAGTGTGCTCAGCGAGTTCCCTCGGTACACCTGGCATGTCGGATGGTTTCCATGCGAAGATGTCCCGATTCTCACGGATGAACTCGACGAGCGCGCTTTCCTATTTGGGATCCAAATTGGCACTGACAGTGAACTGCTTAGATGAATCGCCGGGCACGAAGTCAACAAGCTTGGTCTCAGCTGCCGATTTGAACTTCAGATCTGAATCATGCTCTGTAGTCGGCTTCTTCGAAGGAGTCATATCCGCCGGATCAACATTGTCCTTATAGTACTTCAACTCCTCCATGGCACAGACCGACTCTGCATAAGCCGCATCACCTTCCTCACATTCCAAAGCGACCCTACGGCTCCCATGAACCGTTATTGTCCCCTTGTAACCCGGCATCTTGAGCTGCAAGTAGATATAACAAGGCCGCGCCAGGAACTTGGCGTAAGCCGGCCGGCCAAACAAGGCATGATATGGGCTCCGGATCTTCACCACCTCAAATGTTAGTTTTTCCGACCGGGAGTCGTGCTCGTCCCCAAAAGCCATGTCCAGGGCTATCTTACCAACAGGATATGCAGATTTGCCAGGTACCACACCATGGAACACCATATTAGACGGTCTGAGATCTTTGTCTGTTAAACCCATGCGGCGGAATGTCTCATAGTATAGTATGTTAATACTGCTTCCTCCATCCATGAGTACCTTGGTGAATTTATAACCCCCCACCTGAGGGTCTACCACTAATGATAGTTGGCCCGGATTATCAACCCGGGGCGGGTGATCCTCTCTGCTCCACACGATAGGCTGCTCCGACCAGCGCAAGTAACGTGGTAAGGCCGGTTCAACAGAATTCACCGCTCGCTTGTGGAGTTTTCGGTCGCGTTTATCCAAGCTAGTTGTGAAAACATGATATTGCCCATTGTTCAACTGTTTTGGCTGGCTCTGATAACCCGACTGCTGCTGCTGCTGCTGCTGGCCGTTCTGATTATTCTGGTGATTGTGACCGCCCTGATTGCGACCTGAACCGGAAGCTCCATCGTGATCCGGCCCACGAAAACCGGATCCTGAACCGCCACCTGACCCGTGATCATACCGGAAGGCATTAGAGTTTTTAAACTCTGCATGATATAACAATCCTTCCAAAGATGGTTAGCCGGCGCCTCCTTCGTCCCGTGCTTCGGGCAAGGCTGATTCAGCAAATAACTCAAGCGGCTTGCGTTAGGATTGGGAGCCCCATTACGATTTGCCGCTTTACCTCTGCGCCGCTGCCCCCTGTCCTGTGCATTAGTGTTGGCCACAAAGTCCATGCTGCCATCCGCCTTGCGCTTGCCTCCGTTTCCATGACCCGCCGGTTTGTACTGCTGCTGTTTGGAGTTGCTATTCTTCCTTCCCTTCCCTGCTTCATCATCATCAGTCTCGGGATCCTTGGTACTGTCCGAATCAGCATACTTCACTAGAGCGGCCATGAGGGTTCCCATGTCATTACAGAACCGCTTCATGCGTCCCAATTTCAATTTTAAAGGCTCAAACCGGGAGTTGCCTTCCAGGGTTAAGATCGCAGAGTCAGCATTAATCCTGTCGGACGAGTGCAAAATTTCTGAAACGCGGCGCACCCAATGGGTCGTTGATTCTCCTTCCCCCTGGACACAAGCCGCCAGGTCTACTATGGACTTGGGCTGCTTACACGTATCCTTGAAATTCTGGATAAACCGGGCCCGCAACTGGGCCCATGAGCCGACAGAATTGGGCGGTAGGCTCTTCAACCAGGTACGAGCCGTGCCTTCAAGCATCATGGTGAAGTATTTTGCACATGCAGTCTCATCCACGTCTAACATCTCCATGGCCATCTCATAACTCTCTATCCACGCTTCAGGGGATAAATTAGCGGTGTAATTCGGCACATTGCGTGGACCCTTGAAATCTTTGGGCAGGCGCACATTGCGTAAAGCGGGGATTAAACAAGGCACTCCCAAAGCGGATGCGACTCCTGGTCCGGCGAAGGTGGTAGGGCGAACCGGTGTAAGTTGACCCGCATCATCCTGTGCTGCTAACTCGGCCTCCCTCCGTGCCCGGGCCCGGTCCACCACATCCTGAACATCGCGAACACCACCTGCCAGGTTATTGCCACGGGCCGCTTCACGGCCTCGCGCATTGCTCGATATGGCCGGTTCATCCAAGCGCCTGCTATAGCTCCGGCTTGGACGGGGCGTAGAGTGAATCCGATCACGGCTGTATGAATATGCTTCCTGCTGAATCAGCGCGGTCCGGAGAAGCTCCTTAACCCGGCGCGTCTCTATCACTCGCGGAGAGTCCCCTTCAACTGGGATAGCCTCTAATCGCGCGGCAGCTGCAACAAGGTTGTCCATAGGATTAGAATAATGACCTGGGGGCGTCTGGACCGGCAGAAGAATCACAATGTTCTGCTGAGGAGGTTCCATCAGGCGAGGTTGGACCGTCCCCCCTGGTCCTGGTGCCTCAATCCGGTTTGTCTCCAGGTGCTGCGGCGGATTACTGGGTCCAGCTCCTGGAGTGTGAAAGAGATTCCGGGGATCAAACCCTAACGACAGTCGTGATCTGTGCTTCCGCTTTAAGACCTCCTGTGATGCGTTCTGGTCAAGCATGAGCTTATAAGTCTGGGCGTCCAAAGCGGCCCGCTTTGCGGCCATCCTGTCTTTTTCTGCGGCCAGATCCGCTTTGGCTTGCACGATCTTCTCTCTCACCTTTGCAATTTCTGCATTACGGTCGCCTGATCCGCCGGAATGTCCTCTGCCATAAGCGCGGCTAGTCCATCAAATAGATCAGATAGAACTTGAACCGGCGGGCGCACAAGGCCTCCTGCCCCTGCTGATCCGGAGAGCATCGCTACGGCGGTCGAAGAGTGATTTGCCGCCTGTGTGCCGGCCATGAATATTCCAACCCGGTTGACCTGGCCTGGGGGATCCGGAATACTATCGCCATCGGAACAGCCCCTAACCTGGTCGTCTTGTAACTGGTATAGTGATTCGGTCTCTCCGGTCAAGGACTCGTCGCCGGAATAGATGACGGTCTCGCTACCGTGTTCTGACTCGTCCTCACGCCCTCCTCCGTGGATGACTCCAATGAAGGCACGCTTCACGGCCGGTTTAGCCTGGGTAGATCTCGCACGCTGAGCCGTCTCGACGAGGTCGATGCAGATGTCGGCTCAGGCCCCGGCTCACCGATCTTGCCGATGAAAACGTGTATGCCACCAAAGATGACCCGGTACCCGTACTCAATCGAATCGGCCTCGGGACCCCATCCTGCGTCATCGATGTAGATCTTGCCACGACGACTCTTGGTCATCTGGCCCACAGCATAGCCTTTGAGTCCTTTGAGCTTGCCCTCCAAGATCGTCAAACCATCGTGCAATAGCCCCACGGTGGGTGCCAACTGTCGTGGATTTGTCAAGGCAGATGTCCTAGCGAAAGGACTTAGTCGTGGAGCCATCGCTACGAGTTTACTTGAAGGGGTTAAAGCGGACACAAGACACGAGGGTTTTATACTAGTTCGGCCCCTTCAATGAAGGTAAAAGCCTACGTCTAGTTGCGATGGAATTGATATGGTCTCGATGGCTAGGGAGCAAGCAAGCTTCGCCTAGACTCGAGTTGTCGTTCTCCCCCTGAACCGTCGCCGGGTCGTCCCCTTATATACACGGGTGATGCCCGTCGGTCCATAGAGTCCCAACCGGTCCATACTCGTATCCCGGTTGGTATCTCTCCGTTCCTAACTTACAATACAAGTTGCACATCAAGACGGTTTACGGCTACAGGTTCTATCCGGCTACAGGCCTTGGGCCTTCATCTGTTCATACCACTAATGAAGTTATCCCGGCCCAAGCAGGCCGGTTCATGCCTAGTGGTAATATCCCCAACAAGGGGAGTTCAGTCACCTCTCTCTGTCTCTCTCTCTAGTTGATTTCCCGCCCCCCTACCTTGTGGGTGGCCAGTCCTATTTATAGGCGAAGGCCCCGGGCCTCTTCCCAAATATTGAGCGGGAAGGGCACCAATAATTGGCCATTTTGAAGGGGAACATCGAGTACAATTATCCTGACTATAGTTGGGCCTCGCCTGCCAAAAGGCCCTGACGATGACGCTGGCTTGGGATCCACGATGACTTCCATTCTGCCGCCCTACTGGTCTTGGTCTTGTTGCACCGAAATGGTTTCCTTTGCTTGATACTCTTGCCTGCGATTGCCCCCTTTGCACCAAAGGGGAAACAAGGACTCTGCGCAGGCCGGCGCCCGCCTACGCCTCGGTCGTCATGGCTTGCGTCATGGGCACCTTGTGAGGTACCCCGCCTTGATCTCTCCACCTCCTCGTGAGCCAGCCTGAAGAGGCCGTGCTTGAGGAAGCCTCCTGTCGTCCGCCCCGCGAGGCTTGGCCCCTCGTGAGGGTCTTGAGCATGTGTTGGTGAAGATGGGCCGTACTAGGCCACTCCTTGAGCCATGCCGCTGGCCGCAGGCAGGCAAGTCTGGGTACCCCCGTTCCCAGAACGCCTACAAGTTCAGATGTAAGTCTTGTTTGGTACATTTGCACTCACGTTTGCCTATTTTATGTTTTGTAGAGAGACTTCTGTCTCACTAGTAGTTCCGCGTGGACTTGGACGTTTAGCTTGTTACCTCAGCAACGATCTTGTGCCCTCTACAGGATCTGGTAGATAGTCAGGCTCGTTCGGGGCTCCGGACAGGTGGATTCGTCGCCGTCGTCATCATCAACCATCCTCCATCACTAATTTCATGATCCTCACCGCCGTGCATGAGTAATTCCATCGTAGGCTTGCAGGATGGTGATGGGTTGGACGATATTTACCATGTAATCAAGTTAGTTTTGTTAGGGTTTGATCCCTAGTATCCACTATGTTTTGAGATTGATGTTGCTATGACTTTGCTATGCTTAATGTTGTCACTAGGGCCCAAGTGCCATGATTTCAGATCTGAACCTATTATGTTTTCATGAATATATGTGTGTTCTTGATCCTATGTTGCAAGTCTATAGTCACCTATTATGTGTTATGATCCGACAACCCCGAAGTGACAATAATCGGGATACTTCTCGGTGATGACCGTAGTTTGAGGAGTTCATGTATTCACTATGTGCTAATGCTTTGTTCCGGTTCTCTATTAAAAGGAGGCCTTAATATCCCTTAGTTTCCACTAGGACCCCACTGCCATGGGAGGGTAGGACAAAAGATGTCATGCAAGTTCTTTTCCATAAGCACGTATGACTATTTACGTAATACATGCCTACATTACATTGATGAACTGGAGCTAGTTCTATGTCACCCTATGTTATAACTATTACATGAGGAATCACATCCGGCATAATTATCCATCACTGATCCATTGCCTACAAGCTTTTCACATCTTGTGTTTCGCTTATTTACTTTTCCGTTGCTATTGTTACAATTACTACAAAACCCAAAAACATTACTTTTGCTACCGTTACCTTTATTATCATATTACTTTGCTACTAAATACTTTGTTGCAGATACTAAGTTATCCAGGTGTGGTTGAATTGACAACTCAACTACTAATACTCAAGAATATTCTTTGGCTCCCCTTGTGTCGAATCAATGAATTTGGGTTGAATACTTTACCCTCGAAAGCTGTTGCAATCCCCTACACTCATGGGTTATCAAGACTAATTTCTGGCGCCATTGCCGAGGAGCATAGCTCTATTCTCTGAGTCACTTGGGATTTATATCTATTGATCACTATGAAGAACTTGAAAGACGACAGAACCAAGATTTTGCCCTCAACTACGAGGGGAGGTAAGGAACTGCCATCTAGCTCTGCACTAGATTCTCCTTCTATTATTAGTAAGCTTGCGACACCTAAACCTGCTACTGCTATGAATTCTGATATGTCGCATGTTATTGATGATGCCACTTCTGCTATGCATGATGAAACTACTTCTGTGCATGATACTACTTTTCCATTAGGTAAATTTCTTGATGAACAACTTGCTAGAGTTAGCGGGAATGAAATTATTGAAGATGCTATTATTGATGATAGTGATGATGGAGGTTCTCCCAATGATTATGAATTGCCTGTTGTTCCTGAGGGTTATGTTATGAATGAAGAAGCTGCTAGAGCTATCTTTGCTTGCAATGATAGATATGATCTTAAGAAATTATTAGCTAAATGGGAGCAACAGTCTCTTAATGCTAGAATGAAACCTGACCCTGCTTTTGCTACTTCACCTGTTTGTGTTACTGATAAGGATTATGAATTCTCTGTTGATCATGAGATTATTACTTTAGTTGAATCTGATCCTTTTGTGGCCTTGAATCTGAAACTATTGTTGCACATCTTACCAAGTTTAATGATATAGCTACCATGTTTACTAATGATGAGAAGTCTCGCTATTTTTATATCCTTAAGATATTTCCGTTCTCATTAAAGGGTGATGCTAAGACTTGGTGTAATTCTCTTGCTCCTGGTTGTGTGCATAGTCCTCAGGATATGATTTATTACTTCTCTTCTAAATATTTCCCTGCTCATAAAAAACAAGCTGCCTTGCGGGAAATATATAATTTTGTGCAAATCAAAGAAGAGAGTCCCCAACAAACTTGGGGGAGGCTTCTCCCATTACTTAATGCTTTGCCTGATCATCCTCTTAAGAAAAATGAAATACTTGATATCTTTTATAATGGACTAACCGATGCTTCCAAGGACTACTTGGATAGTTGTGCTGGTTGTGTTTTCAGGGAAAGAACAGTCGATGAAGCTAAAATATTATTGAGTAATATGTTGACTAATGAAAATAATTGGACTCTTCCTGAGGAAATTCCTGAGGCAATTCCTGAACCAATTGAGCCAACTCCTGAGCCTATTCCTAAACCCACTCCAAAGAAGAGAGGTGTTTTATTTCTCAGTACCATGCTTAGATGAATTTGATGACTTTATGCTAGACAAGAAAGTTTTAATGCTTATGTTGGTAGAGAGTTAAAGAATAATGCTTTTGAGATAGGACGCGTGAGCGATAATATGGCTAGAGTTAAAGGTGAACTTAAACTCATTAGCAAATATACTTCTATGGTTGTTACTCAAGCTGAGCAAGTACTTAAAGCTCAAAATGATTTGCTTGATGAATTAAATAATAAAAATGACTTTGCTGTTAGAGTGGCTACTAGAACTGGTAGAATGACTCAGGAACCTTTGTATCCTGAAGGCCACCCTAAGAGAATCGAGCAAGATTCTCAGAGAAACAATTTAGAAGCACCTAGTTCTTCCAAAAAGAAGAAAAAGAAAAATGATAGGACCTTGCATGCTTCTAGTGAACCTACTGTAGACACACCTGAGAATCCCAATGATATTTCTATTTCTGATGCTGAAACACAATCAGGTGATGAACATGAACCTAGTGATAATGTTAATGATAATGTTCATGTTGATGCCCAACCTAGCAAGAACAATGAAGTAGAGGTTGAACCTGCTGTTGATCTTGATAACCCACAATCAAAGAATCAACATTATGATAAGAGAGATTTTGTTGCTAGGAAGCACGGTAGGGAAAGAGAACCATAGGTTCAGAAACCCATGCCCTTTCCTCCTAACACTACAAAAAAAAGACACATCCGTGACATTTTGGGCCTAACGAATTTTTTTCCTGTCATACATATGACACTTCTATGATGATAATTGTGCAAAACCCGGTATCATCATAGATGTGGTGGGCTCCTACTTCTATGAAAAAAATCATGACAGAAAATGGGCTTCTCGTCCTGGGCGGGCCGGAGACGCAGCTGCATGACATTCTTTGGGCCGTCCATGACGGAAAAAAGCATGGCAGAAGCGAGGGGGAGGAAAATTTCGGGGAGTTGCCGATTACGGTGGGAGGCCGGGGGCCGAGCGATGCGCGTTTCTGTCATATGTACGCACGTGTGTGCAAGGCGTTGGCTCTAACTGAACTCGAGCGAGGCATTGGGCTCTAACTGAACCCGAGCGATTGCACTACAGGCTACGCGTTACTGAACCCGAGCAATCGATCGATGGTTGTTAACTGAACCCGATGGAGCGATTCCTTCGCTGCTACTGCTAACTAAAGCCGATCGA